>NC_086447.1:783972224-784281900 GCF_028390025.1 Pseudophryne corroboree
AATATTGAAATGTACTGATTCATTCAGACCCTTCGGGTAAACAGTCTCTAATTTATGTATCCAATATGCCTCACGGCGTAGAAGGATCTTGGCACGATCACCACCCCTCGGTAATGGTGGAACTCTGTCTATGACCATGTAGCGCAATGCTGTTAACTGGTGTTGATGTTGTACAAAATGACGTGCGACTGGTTTGTCCGATCCACCAGTTTTCAATGCCAATCTGATATTAGATCGGTGGTTTGAGATCCGTTCACGGAATGATCTTATTGTTTTGCCCACATATAATAGTGAGCATGGACATATCAAGATATATACCACATAATCAGAGGTGCACGTTAGACGGTGTTGTATGGGTATCCGTCGGCCATCATGTGGATGCGGGAAACTGGTACCAGTCAGCATACTTCTGCATGTGGTGCAATTAGGGCACTTATAGCAACCCAGTTTCTTAGGGGGTAGCCAATTATCTACTTCTTTGCCAACTGATTGATCAGGGCGCATAAGCATGTTTCGCAGATTTGGTCCCCGTCTATATGCAATCAATGGTTGTTTTGGAAGAACATTTTTGAGTACACCATCCGTAGCCACTATATCCCAATTTCTCTTGATAGCGGATCGCGTAGCAAAGCTACCAGTGTCATATGTGGTTAGAAACACAAATGGTTTTTCTGCACTCTCTGCTGAGCTCTTCCTGTTTTTACCAACCCTGAATCGTTGTTCAGCTGTTTTCAAACAGTGTTCAATAGTGTCAGGATGATATCCCCTATCAAGAAATCGATGTTGCATATCTCTAAGTTGATCCTCTAGGGTTTTAGAGTCCGAATTGTTTCTCATAACTCTAATAAACTGGGAAATAGGAAGACTTTCCTTGAGGGGTTTTGGGTGGTAGCTACTATAGTGTAACAATGTGTTCCGGTCTGTAGCCTTCCTGTACAACTTAAATCCATAACCCCCATCTGTGGCAAACACCGTCACATCCAAAAAATTAATCGACTCATGATTATATTCCATCGTAAATCTAATTGGTGTGTCCAGTTGATTCAAATACGATAACATATCCTCCAGGGCTGTTTTGTCTCCAGACCACAGGATGAATATGTCATCTATAAATCGTTTGTAATAACTGATACTACCCCCAAACATCGGCAATATGTATTGCTGTTCATATTCATTCATATACAAATTTGCATACGATGGGGCTATATTACTCCCCATCGCGGTCCCCGATGTCTGGAGGTAGTATCGGTCACCAAATCTGAAGTAATTACACGTAAGTGTCATATCAAGTAATTCCAGCAAGAATTCAACAGGTGGGTGCTGTTGTTGATTCAGTATTAGTGCTCTTCTCACAGCGGCCATACCCTCTTGATGAGGTATGACCGTGTAGAGAGAGGACACATCCATCGTTACAAGTATCCAATTTTCATCATAATCTTTTATCGCCTTCAACCCATTGATGAAATCATTCGTGTCCTTAATATAGCTTTTTATTTTCTTGACACATGGTTGGAGATGGGTATCAAGGTAACGTGCAACTGGTTGAAATAATGATCCCCGGGCAGAAATAATAGGTCTGCCCGGGGGAGCATCAATGCATTTATGTACCTTCGGCAAGGTGTATAAGATGGGACATATCAGGAAATCTGTATGCATAAAAGATGAAACAGTCTCACTAATAACACCCATACCCAACGCCATATCCACTGTCGTATCCAATTTCTTTTTAAATATTGGCATAGGGTCATTTTCCAATATTCTGTAGGTGCGTTCATCACCAAGCTGACGTAAGATCTCTTTATTATATGCTACTGTATTCTGAAGTACAACAGCCCCACCCTTATCTGCTGGGCGTATAGTGATAGTGGGATTATCTTTCAGCTGTTTTAAGGCAATCCTCTCTCCTTTGTTGAGATTGGGTCTAGTTCTCACCTTTTTCTTCATACAATCATTTACCGATTGATCCATCATACGTGAAAAGGTTTTAATATTAGTATTATTTGATGGTGGATCATAGGTACTTTTTTGTTTGAACTCAACATCAGGTATGTCACGTTTATTCTCCCCAAATTTTTCTTTCAGTCTTAATTTGCGAGATAAACAATAGTTGTCTATTTTCCATCTCATAGGGCTAAACATAACTGTAGGAATAAAGGATAATCCACGTGACAAAACCTTTTCTTGGTCCAAACTTAATGTTAATGAAGAAATATTGATTATTTTGTCCGAGGGTTCTTCGGAGGTTTTTTTACATTTTTTATAGGACCCCCTCCGCGGGTGGGGCCTCTGGTGTCTACTTGTACTGGATCTAACTGTGAGCGTGTGGCTACTCGAGAAAAAGGCTGTCTTTGATTATTTCTTGAATCAGAATTCTCTCTATCTGAGCTAGAGGCGGTAGAATATTGGTCAAATTGATATTGGCCCCTTCTGAATCGTGTATCACGCATTCTACGTGAGGGGAAATCATTCCCCACTAGCCAACCATATACCCTATGTTCACGATAGTCCTTTTCAACTTTCTCCAGTTTGTTACTGGAACCCTCGGACAAAATAATCAATATTTCTTCATTAACATTAAGTTTGGACCAAGAAAAGGTTTTGTCACGTGGATTATCCTTTATTCCTACAGTTATGTTTAGCCCTATGAGATGGAAAATAGACAACTATTGTTTATCTCGCAAATTAAGACTGAAAGAAAAATTTGGGGAGAATAAACGTGACATACCTGATGTTGAGTTCAAACAAAAAAGTACCTATGATCCACCATCAAATAATACTAATATTAAAACCTTTTCACGTATGATGGATCAATCGGTAAATGATTGTATGAAGAAAAAGGTGAGAACTAGACCCAATCTCAACAAAGGAGAGAGGATTGCCTTAAAACAGCTGAAAGATAATCCCACTATCACTATACGCCCAGCAGATAAGGGTGGGGCTGTTGTACTTCAGGATACAGTAGCATATAATAAAGAGATCTTACGTCAGCTTGGTGATGAACGCACCTACAGAATATTGGAAAATGACCCTATGCCAATATTTAAAAAGAAATTGGATACGACAGTGGATATGGCGTTGGGTATGGGTGTTATTAGTGAGACTGTTTCATCTTTTATGCATACAGATTTCCCGATATGTCCCATCTTATACACCTTGCCGAAGGTACATAAATGCATTGATGCTCCCCCGGGCAGACCTATTATTTCTGCCCGGGGATCATTATTTCAACCAGTTGCACGTTACCTTGATACCCATCTCCAACCATGTGTCAAGAAAATAAAAAGCTATATTAAGGACACGAATGATTTCATCAATGGGTTGAAGGCGATAAAAGATTATGATGAAAATTGGATACTTGTAACGATGGATGTGTCCTCTCTCTACACGGTCATACCTCATCAAGAGGGTATGGCCGCTGTGAGAAGAGCACTAATACTGAATCAACAACAGCACCCACCTGTTGAATTCTTGCTGGAATTACTTGATATGACACTTACGTGTAATTACTTCAGATTTGGTGACCGATACTACCTCCAGACATCGGGGACCGCGATGGGGAGTAATATAGCCCCATCGTATGCAAATTTGTATATGAATGAATATGAACAGCAATACATATTGCCGATGTTTGGGGGTAGTATCGGTTATTACAAACGATTTATAGATGACATATTCATCCTGTGGTCTGGAGACAAAACAGCCCTGGAGGATATGTTATCGTATTTGAATCAACTGGACACACCAATTAGATTTACGATGGAATATAATCATGAGTCGATTAATTTTTTGGATGTGACGGTGTTTGCCACAGATGGGGGTTATGGATTTAAGTTGTACAGGAAGGCTACAGACCGGAACACATTGTTACACTATAGTAGCTACCACCCAAAACCCCTCAAGGAAAGTCTTCCTATTTCCCAGTTTATTAGAGTTATGAGAAACAATTCGGACTCTAAAACCCTAGAGGATCAACTTAGAGATATGCAACATCGATTTCTTGATAGGGGATATCATCCTGACACTATTGAACACTGTTTGAAAACAGCTGAACAACGATTCAGGGTTGGTAAAAACAGGAAGAGCTCAGCAGAGAGTGCAGAAAAACCATTTGTGTTTCTAACCACATATGACACTGGTAGCTTTGCTACGCGATCCGCTATCAAGAGAAATTGGGATATAGTGGCTACGGATGGTGTACTCAAAAATGTTCTTCCAAAACAACCATTGATTGCATATAGACGGGGACCAAATCTGCGAAACATGCTTATGCGCCCTGATCAATCAGTTGGCAAAGAAGTAGATAATTGGCTACCCCCTAAGAAACTGGGTTGCTATAAGTGCCCTAATTGCACCACATGCAGAAGTATGCTGACTGGTACCAGTTTCCCGCATCCACATGATGGCCGACGGATACCCATACAACACCGTCTAACGTGCACCTCTGATTATGTGGTATATATCTTGATATGTCCATGCTCACTATTATATGTGGGCAAAACAATAAGATCATTCCGTGAACGGATCTCAAACCACCGATCTAATATCAGATTGGCATTGAAAACTGGTGGATCGGACAAATCAGTCGCACGTCATTTTGTACAACATCAACACCAGTTAACAGCATTGCGCTACATGGTCATAGACAGAGTTCCACCATTACCGAGGGGTGGTGATCGTGCCAAGATCCTTCTACACCGTGAGGTATATTGGATACATAAATTAGAGACTGTTTACCCGAAGGGTCTGAATGAATCAGTACATTTCAATATTTTCCTATAATAAGAAAGGACGAGCATGTCAGTAGATTCTCTAATCCCGTCATAATTATTTTTAAAATTTTTTTTGAGTTTTTTAGAAAAAATTTTTTGAAATTTTTCTGAATTTTTTGTTTATCCTGAATGTGTTCCGGTCTGTATTAGTCTTGTTTTGTACAGGATCCATGATATTGTTAAAGCCCACATTTCTGCACTATATTTATGTTATGTATTGCTAATTTGATAGTTTCTATATGATACACGATGATCTTTACTTTCTAGCTATTTTTATCTAAATGCCATCAGATTCCCTCATTTCCATGATCCGTAATGTTGGGACACATAGGTATTACCCCACATAAATGTAATGCTTCCACCACATGTATTAAGCTTGACGGACATGTATACACAACGAGGGTTTCCTAGGCAACTATGTTGCTAGGCAGCGTACCCTGCAATACACTGATGAATGTGTGATGACGCGGAAGCCCCACGAGAGTATGGGCGTTGCGCGTGATGACGCACGTAATACATATGACGTAGAGCGCCGCAGTGATTGGACACATGTGGGTACCACATGTTGTGATCACGTGGTTGCGTTCCAGGAGAGATGTGGTCGCTTCCGCTCCCGCCGGCGTGCGGTTCAGATGGCCAGGCGGCATAGCGGGAAAATGTGAATGCTCATTACTTGAACATACGGGATGGATAACACACGGATCAAGTGGTGATATGAAGGGATCTGAATAGGTAGGACTGTTATAATGTGTCTGTATGTGTTTGTCTATGTCATATTTGTTCCATGTCTGTTTTTATTAGAGTATTTCTATTAGAGCATAATTAAGGTGATGGCTATATATAGATAAGTCATGTTGGTGGCAGTTAAACCTTGAAGAAGGTCCAGATAGGACCGAAACGTCGGTGTGTGATGTTGTACCTGATATCTGAATAAAAATCCTGCTGGCTCTAATAACAGTCTGGTGAGTGCACTCTATACAAAGATATATATATATATATATATATATATATATATATATATATATATATATATATATACACACATCTCTATCTAATTACACACGCACACATGCTAGCTGGATTACGCGGCGTTGCCCGGGATTTTAAGAATGTTTGGTTACAAAAATCAATGTAAAGGTTACACGCGCAGGTACCCCCTAACATTTTATTCCTTGTGGAATTGATTTTATTTCCACCATTTGTAGCGGTTTTCTTTGGTGGCATTTTTATTTTTTTAACTTCAAAACAATAGAACATTTTGTAAATCATCACTGACATATGCATGTCCTGAAATAGTCTGTGCTGCTGGGCCACCCCTAGGGGGGGTGCTAGTGGTGTGTTACCCCCACAGTCAAATGTGTACCTAGTTGGTGTAAATTGCTGCAGGCTTTGCCGAGTTATGCGGTCTGCTACAAAACTCTGTGTTGCTGCCCCACCCCTAGGGGTGTGTTACCCTCACAGTGTTTGTTCCCAGAGTGTAAATCATATGTGTACCAAGTTTGTTTAAAATTGGTCTAGGCATTTGTGAGTTATGCTGTAACCTGAAATACTCTGTGCTGCAGACCCACCCCTAGGGGTGTCTAACCCCCACAGTGTTTGTTGATTGTAAGTCAGATGTGTCCCAAGTTTGGTGTAAAGTGCTCCAGGCCTTCCACTGTTATGCTGTCTGCTGACATACTCTGTGCTGTTTTCCCATCCCCAGGGGTGCTAGGGGTGTCTGCCCCCCACAGTGTTTGTTCCCAGAGTGTAAGTCCTATGTGTATCAAGTTTGGTGTAAATTTCTGCAGGCATTCCAGAGTTATGCTGCCAGCTGAAAAACTCTGTGCTGCTGCCTCACCCCTAGGGATGCGTGGGGTGTCTTACCCCGACAGTTTTTGTTTGCAGATTCTAATTCATATGTGTACCAAGTTTGTTTTACATTGGTCTAGGCATTCGGGAGTTATGCTATCTCCTGAAATAATCTGTGCTGCTGTCCCACCCCTAGGGGTGTCTAACCCCCACAGAGTTTGTTCCCAGATTGTAAGTCAGATGTGTCCCAAGTTTGGTGTAAAGTGTTCCAGGCCTTCCACAGTTACGCGGTCTGCTGACATACTCTGTGCTGCTGTTCCCCCCTCTATAGGGGTGTCTGACCCCCACAGTGTTTGTTCCCAGAGTGCAAGTCATATGTGTACAAAGTTTGTTGTAAATTGCTGCTGGCATTCCAAAGTTATGCTGTCTGCTGATCTACTCAGTGCTGCTGCCTCACCCCTAGGGGTGCTAGAGGCCCCCCCCCCCCCCCCCCCCGCCCCCACAGTGTGTGTTCCCATACTGTGAGGCATATGTGTACCAATTTGTGAGTACATGGCTCCAACAATTCCGGAGTCATGCTGTCTCCTGATACACTCTGTGCTGCTCTCTCCCCCCCCCCAGTGGTGCTTTGGATTTCACAATTTTTTTAGTTGCCTCCACAGTGTTTCAATATGCTTGTATGTCAAATTTCAAGAATGTACACCGTGGATTTGTACAGCAAGACAGAGACAAATTTTCACTTTTATATAGTAGATATATATAAAATTATAATGCAATAATATTGTATTGAACAATTTCTTAGATTGTGTAATGTACTGTAGATTTGCTTATTTTGTATACAAGTTTTTTTTTTTGTTCCTATTGCTGTATACACAGAATGTATCAAGTTTGATGGGAACACATATTGAGTTGCCAATGATTCAGGTATTTGAACTCTGGTCTTCAGTAAAATATTCTTCGGGGTATATGCAATTGCGGTCGAATTCCCGAAATTGTCGAATTTCGGGTCATTTTCGACCAAAAAAAAAAATCGCCTATGCAATTCAGTGCTTTCCGACCAAAAAACGGACTTTCAAAATTCGACTTTTTGAAATTCGAATTTTTGCAAATTCGACTTTTCTGCAATGATACAAGTGCTGCAATTCGACCAAAGCATATTCAATTCAAGTTTGGAAATTCGACAGCAGTGCTTTTAGACAGCAAATTTGTCATTTTCAATCCGCCACACTTTGGAGGGTGAAAACAAATAAAAAAAATTTAAACATGTTTTTTTTTGTTTGTTTTTTTGGGAATAGCAGATCTATTTATATTAGAAGGGTTTAGGTACTTTTTTTTTTTTTTTTTTTTGGAGGCACAAATATTATTTATATATTTTTTTAAAATATTTTTTTTTTTTTTTTTTATGCTGGAACGGTAAAATCATAAAAAAAAATGGCGTGGGGTACCCCCTCCAAAGCATAACCAGCCTCGGGCTCTTCGAGCTGGTCCTGGTTCTAAAAATGCGGGGAAAAAATTGACAGGGGATCCCCCGTATTTTTAAAACCAGCACCGGGCTCTGCGCCTGGTGCTGGTGCCAAAAATACGGGGGACAAAAAGAGTAGGGGTCCCCCGTATTTTTAACACCAGCATCGGGCTCCACTAGCTGGACAGATAATGCCACAGCCGGGGGTCACTTTTATGCCGTGCCCTGCGGCCGTGGCATTAAATATCCAACTAGTCACCCCTGGCCGGGGTACCCTGGGGGAGTGGGGACCCCTTCAATCAAGGGGTCCCCCCCCCCAGCCACCCAAGGGCCAGGGGTGAAGCCCGAGGCTGTCCCCCCCCCCCCCATCCAATGGGCTGCGGATGGGGGGGCTGATAGCCTTTTGTGATAATAAAAAGATATTGTTTTTTCCAGTAGTACTACAAGTCCCAGCAAGCCTCCCCCGCAAGCTGGTACTTGGAGAACCACAAGTACCAGCATGCGGGAGAAAAACGGGCCCGCTGGTACCTGTAGTACTACTGGGGAAAAAATACCCAAATAAAAACAGGACACACACACCGTCCACAGTAAAACTTTATTTCATACGTCGACGCACACATACTTACCTATGTTCACACGCCGACATCGGTCCTCTTCTCCATGTAGAATCCACGGATACCTGAAAAGAAAAGTTCAATATACTCACCTCAGCCATGGTCCAGAGATAAATCCACGTACTTGGCAAAAAAAGAAGACGCAAATACCCGACCACTGGACTGAAAGGGGTCCCATGCTGACACATGGGACACCTTTCCACGAATGAGACCTGTCAGTGACAGCTGTCACAGAAAGGTCTCTAAGCCAATCAGGAAGCACAACTTCGTTGCGCTCACCTGATTGGCTGTGCGCTGTCTGTACTGTGACAGCGCATCGCAAAGCCGCTCCATTACTTTCAATGGTGGGAACTTAGCGGCTAGCGGTGAGGTCACCCGCCGGTCAGCGGCTGACCGGCGGGTGACCCCACCGCTACCCGCAAAGTTCCCACCATTGAAAGTAATGGAGCGGCTTTGCGATGCGCTGTCACAGTACAGACAGCGCACAGCCAATCAGGTGAGCGCCACGGAAGTAGCGCTTCCTGATTGGCTGAAGGGACTTCAGTGACAGGAGTCACGTGGTGTGCCGGCATTCGTGAGAAAGGGGTCTGATGTGAAAGCATTGGACCCCTTTCTAGTCCGGTATGGAGCGGGTATTTGCGTTTTGTTTTGTTTTTACAAGTACGTGGATTTATCTCTCTGGACGTGGATTTATCTCTGGACGCTGGAAGGTGAGTATCATTTTTTCACAGGTACCCTCGGATCGTCTGAGACCGTGGCAGTCGGCGTGTCAACATAGGTAAGTATGTGTGTGTCGGTAGTGTGTAATAAAGTTTTACTTGTCACGTCTGTGTCCTGTTTTTATTTGGGTATTTTTCCCCCAGTAGTACTACAGGTACCAGCGGGCCCGTTTTTCTCCCGCATGCTGGTACTTGTGGTTCTCCAAGTACCAGCTTGCGGGGGAGGCTTGCTGGGACTTGTAGTACTACTGGAAAAAACAATATCTTTTTATTATCACAAAAGGCTATCAGCCCCCCCATCCGCAGCCCATTGGATGGGGGGGGACAGCCTCGGGCTTCACCCCTGGCCCTTGGGTGGCTGGGGGGGGGGGACCCCTTGATTGAAGGGGTCCCCACTCCCCCAGGGTACCCCGGCCAGGGGTGACTAGTTGGATATTTAATGCCACGGCCGCAGGGCACGGCATAAAAGTGACCCCCGGCTGTGGCATTATCTGTCCAGCTAGTGGAGCCCGATGCTGGTGTTAAAAATACGGGGGACCCCTACTCTTTTTGTCCCCCGTATTTTTGGCACCAGGCGCAGAGCCCGGTGCTGGTTTTAAAAATACGGGGGATCCCTGGCCAATTTTTCCCCGGATTTTTAGAACCAGGACCAGCTCGATGAGCCCGAGGCTGGTTATGCTTTGGAGGGGGGACCCCACGCCATTTTTTTTCCGGGTTTTTCCCGTTTTTTCCCGTTTTTTAAAATCGCGGCAAAATCCGCCAAATCGGCCGATTTTCGCCCGCGACTCTGGCGAATCCGTTTTTCATTGAATATGGTGAATTCCGGAAGCTACCTTCCGGAATTCACCTGGCGAATTTAGTCGAATTAAAAAACGGCGAAAAATTGCTGCGATTCGCCGTGATTTGCATATACCCCTTCGTCTCTAAAGCAATAGGCCACTACTTTTTACCCAATAGTAAAACAGGCCACCGGCGCCGGATTCCAAAGGTGAGTATTGGGGTACAGATTAGGGTTAGAGCCTAGGGGGGATGTGTTAGGTAATCAGGGGTGAGTTAGCCCTAGCTGCCACCCCCGAAGATGGGGAAGGGTGTGCGTAGAGATACTTACCACCTCCGATGTCGGGATCTTCAATGTCAGGATGCCGCAGTTGGTCATGTGACCGCTGGCATCTCGACCTTTAGGATATAGTCTGTATTCCAATAAAACACAGGGTGTAACATCTTAAGGACCGCTTGTCCAATAGGAGGTTCATATAGCATACATACATAGGGTTGGTTCTATCAATGCAAAGGCCTTAATCGTTTTTTAGGAAATTACCACAAAACTATTGTGCTTGTGTTTTCTGTTAGTAATTGGTTTTAAATAGGAGTGACACTTTTTTTTATTTTTTGGTTGTTTTATAGTAAAATTGGTCGAGCTTATTGCAGCTCATGAATAACTTATAGCTGATCGGGGTACCTCAGTTAAAAGTATAGTACAGTGGTTCCCAAACTTTTTTTGGGTCACAGCACCCTTGAGCATCAGAATTTTTTTCACAGCACCCCTAGGCCAAAAATTTCTTATTGAGAAATTTAGAAATAAATATAAACACTATTTGCTTAATTTAATATGTCATCCTTAGGGTGTGTACACACGGTGAGATCCTTGCTATGCCCGATTTTCACTTGCGATTTCCCTTGATTTCCCTTGATCTCCCTGGAGCCCAGATAGCACAGAATTTGACTAACTTTTCTTGAGATATGGACTATGTGTGCTTACGATTTTGGCTTATGTGAGATGTCATTGACATGTGAGATGAACTAGATAGTAAACCGATCTAGAAAGGATTGACTTGCCTGCACAGTCTATCTTTCCTTGCGATGCCGACCTGGCGGGACCGCGCATCGGGATCAAATCAGGATCGCAAGGTGACTTTCACCTTGCGATCTGCACTAACTTTTCTTGCGATTTATATAGTCAAATTCGAAAGAGAATATCTCGCCGTGTGTACACACCCTTAGATTCAATTGAGTGGTGAGGTACAAGATTTGCTTGTTTGTCCACATATATTAGGATTGACAGCCACCAACACTGGTTTTGCTTATTACGTTGACCAGAAATAATTTGAATTGTTCCTGGACCACCAAACCAAGGCACCCCTGCAAATGCCCTGAGGCCCCCCAGGGTGCCGCGGCACAGTTTGATTAACCACTGGTATAGTAATTTTTGATCAGTCAAAATGTAAAACTTATGTTTCTGGGAAAAACAACTTCTTGTAAAGCGCAGTATGGATGCTAATCACTTGAGTTTACAGTAAAGTAAACACGATAAGCTATATAAAGGTTAGTTGAGCTGATTCAATTGTTTCTGTGCCCCCTACTTGGGCGTCTTTAGCAATGGGTGTCTATCGGAGCTGTTCACTTGTTGCTCTGATCGGAGCAACATTGCTAGTGAAAGCGCCTGTCAGCTCCGTGTTTAGCTGCGCAAAGGGGCTAAACTTGTCTAAAAAGCCTCAATGGGCGTCCAAAGTCTAGGTTTTTCATATACTTTATATAGTCAAAACCTGGTGTATACTGGAGCATGATAGGAAAGGCTCTGTCTCACCTCACTGCACGTCAAATGCTAATAACGTCAGATTTCCCAATTTTTGCTTTTATATTAAAGTTAATATAAGTACATTTTCTTCATGTCATATACTCCCCTCACTCACAGAAGCAACGTTTATATTTAGTAAAGACTGGCGCACTATTCTGCACGCCCAATAACACCAACTTTCTGTAATGTGTTTTACACTCAAAATGTCTTAAACTTTGTGACACCAATGTCATGGGGAACAGATCTCTGGTCAAATATGCACAGACATATGTGAAAATTGAAACCACAAAGGTTACCCCGAATAAGAGGGCAGTGTATTTTCATTTACTACACATCAAAATGCTTCCTTTTCGGCACAGTGGCCCCTTCTGTCCTCTCCAGTCAATCAGTCCCCCTCTGTTTTTTTCCAGCCCGCCAGCATACCCCTTCCCCCCGCTATCTGTTTTTTCTAGCCGTACCCTCACCTACTGCACATCTTCAGGCTGTGGCACTATACCCTTCATAGTGTGGCCAGCTCCTCTTTCTGACAGTGGGGTGACGCCCGTGAAGTCATGATGGCACGCCTTGCCCTATTTAAAAAAAACAAACAACTTTATTCATTGTGTACAGTGTCCACCTGCAGCCTCTAGGTGTGAACAGGGTTGCCATCAGAAACTGTGCGTCCCCGAGACAACAGCCATGCTTATTATGGCTACCTAATAATACATTACAGATGCAAATTTTCTTCTGACAAAAGGGGGTTTGTGGACTATGTTTTGTTTTTTGTGTGTGTATTATTCATTTTTCTCTATCGTCCTAGTGGATGCTGGGGTTCCTGAAAGGACCATGGGGAATAGCGGCTCCGCAGGAGACAGGGCACAAAAGTAAAGCTTTCCGATCAGGTGGTGTGCACTGGCTCCTCCTCCTATGACCCTCCTCCAAGCCAGTTAGATTTTTGTGCCCGGCCGAGAAGGGTGCAATCTAGGTGGCTCTCCTAAAGAGCTGCTTAGAAAAGTTTAGCTTAGGTTTTTTATTTTACAGTGAGTCCTGCTGGCAACAGGATCACTGCAACGAGGGACTTGGGGGAGAAGAAGTGAACTCACCTGCGTGCAGGATGGATTGGCTTCTTGGCTACTGGACATCAGCTCCAGAGGGACGATCACAGGTACAGCCTGGATGGTCACCGGAGCCTTGCCGCCGGCCCCCTTGCAGATGCTGAAGTAAGAAGAGGTCCAGAATCGGCGGCAGAAGACTCTTCAGTCTTCTAAAGGTAGCGCACAGCACTGCAGCTGTGCGCCATTTTCCTCTCAGCACACTTCACACGGCAGTCACTGAGGGTGCAGGGCGCTGGGAGGGGGGCGCCCTGGGAGGCAAATGAATACCTATTTTGGCTAAAAATACCTCACATATAGCCTCCGGAGGCTATATGGAGATATTTAACCCCTGCCAGAATCCGTTAAGAGCGGGAGACGAGGCCGCCGAAAAAGGGGCGGGGCCTATCTCCTCAGCACACAGCGCCATTTTCCCTCACAGAAAGGCTGGAGGGAAGGCTCCCAGGCTCTCCCCTGCACTGCACTACAGAAACAGGGTTAAAACAGAGAGGGGGGGCACTAATTTGGCGTTAGAAATATATAAAAAAGATGCTATAAGGGAAAACACTTATATAAGGTTGTCCCTATATAATTATAGCGTTTTTGGTGTGTGCTGGTAAACTCTCCCTCTGTCTCTCCAAAGGGCTAGTGGGTCCTGTCCTCTATCAGAGCATTCCCTGTGTGTGTGCTGTGTGTCGGTACTTGTGTGTCGACATATATGAGGACGATGTTGGTGAGGAGGCGGAGCAATTGCCTGTAATGGTGATGTCACTCTCTAGGGAGTCGACACCGGAATGGATGGCTTATTTAGGGAATTACGTGATAATGTCAACACGCTGCAAGGTCGGTTGACGACATGAGACGGCCGACAAACAATTAGTACCGGTCCAGACGTCTCAAAAACACCGTCAGGGGTTTTAAAACGCCCGTTTACTTTAGTCGGTCGACACAGACACAGACAGGGACACTGAATCCAGTGTCGACGGTGAATAAACAAACGTATTCCTTATTAGGGCCACACGTTAAAGGCAATGAAGGAGGTGTTACATATTTCTGATACTACAAGTACCACAAAAGAGGGTATTATGTGGGATGTGAAAAAACTACCGTAGTTTTTCCTGAATCAGATAAATTAAATAAAGTGTGTGATGATGCGTGGGTTCCCCCCGATAGAAAATTATGGGCGGTATACCCTTTCCCGCCAGAAGTTAGGGCGCGTTGGGAAACACCCCTTAGGGTGGATAAGGCGCTCACACGCTTATCAAAACAAGTGGCGGTACCGTCTATAGATAGGGCCGTCCTCAAGGACCAGCTGACAGGAGGCTGGAAAATATCATAAAAAGTATATACACACATACTGGTGTTATACTGCGACCAGCGATCGCCTCAGCCTGGATGTGCAGAGCTGGGGTGGCTTGGTCGGATTCCCTGACTAAAAATATTGATACCCTTGACAGGGACAGTATTTTATTGACTATAGAGCATTTAAAGGATGCATTTCTATATATGCGAGATGCACAGAGGGATATTTGCACTCTGGCATCAAGAGTAAATGCGATGTCCATATCTGCCAGAAGATGTTATGGACACGACAGTGGTCAGGTGATGCAGATTCCAAACGGCACAAAGGTGTATTGCCGTATAAAGGAAGAGGAGTTATTTGGGGTCGGTCCATCGGACCTGGTGGCCACGGCAACTGCTGGAAAATCCGCCGTTTTTACCCTAAGTCACATCTCTGCAGAAAAAGACACCGTCTTTTCAGCCTCAGTCCTTTCGTCCCTATAAGATCATATCTGCCCAGGGATAGAGGAAAGGGAAGAAGACTGCAGCAGGCAGCCCATTCCCAGGAACAGAAGCGTTCCACCGCTTCTGACAAGTTCTCAGCATGGCGCTGAGTCCGTACAGGACCCCTGGATCCTACAAGTAGTATCCCAGGGGTACAGATTGGAATGTCGAGACGTTTCCCCTTCGCAGGCTCCTGAAGTCTGCTTTACCAAGGTCTCCCTCCGACAAGGAGGCAGTATGGGAAAAAATTCACAAGCTGTATTTCCAGCAGGTGATGATTAAATTACCCCTCCTACTACAAGAAAAGGGGTATTATTCCACACTATATTGTGGTACTGAAGCCAGAAGGCTAGGTGAGACTTATTCTAAAAGATTTTTTGAACACTTACAAAGGTTCAAATCAAGATGGAGTCACTCAGAGCAGTGATAACGAACCAGGAAGAAGGGGACTATATAGTGTCCCGGGACATCAGGGATGCTTACCTCTATGTCCCAAATTTGCCCTTCTCACTAAGGGTACCTCAGGTTCGTGGTGCAGAACTGTCACTATCCGTTTCAGACGCTGCCGTTTGGATTGTCCACGGCACCCCGGGTCTTTACCAAGGTAATGGCCGAAATGATGATTCTTCTTCGAAGAAAAGGCGTCTTAATTATCCCTTACTTGGACGATCTCCTGATAAGGGCATAGTCCAGGGAACAGTTGGAGGTCGGAGTAGCACTATCTCGGATACTGCTACAACAGCACGGGTGGATTCTAAATATTCCAAAATCGCAGCTGATCCCGACGACACGTCTGCTGTGCCTAGGGATGATTCTGGACACAGTCCAGAAAAAGGTGTTTCTCCCGGAAGAGAAAGCCAGGGAGTTATCCGAGCTAGTCAGGAACCTCCTAAAAACAGTGCATCATTGCACAAGGGTCCTGGTAAAAATGGTGGCTTCCTACGAAGCAATTCCATTCGGCAGATTTCACGCAAGAACTTTTCAGTGGGATCTGCTGGACAAATGGTCCGGATCGCATCTTCAGATGCATCAGCGGATAACCCTATATCCAAGGACAAGGGTGTCTCTCCTGTGGTGGTTATAGAGTGCTCATCTTCTAGAGGGCCGCAGATTCGGCATTCAGGATTGGATGCTGGTGACCACGGAGCCCAGCCCGAGAGGCTGGGGAGCAGTCACACAAGGAAAAAATTTCCAGGGAGTGTGATCAAGTCTGGAGACTTTTCTCCACATAAATATACTGGAGCTAAGGGTAAATTTATAATGCTCTAAGCTTAGCAAGACCTCTGCTTCAAGGTCAGCCGGTATTGATCCAGTGGGAAAAACATCACGGCAGTCGCCCACGTAAACAGACAGGGCGACACAAGAAGCAGGAGGGCAATGGCAAAAACTGCAAGGACTTTTCGCTGGGCGGAAAATCATGTGATAGCACTGTCAGCAGTGTTTCATCCCGGGAATGGAAACTGGGAAGCAGACTTCCTCAGCAGGCACGACCTCCACCCGGGAGAGTGGAAACTTCATCGGGAAGTTTTTTCCACATGATTGTAAACCGTTGGGAAATACCAAGGTGGACATGATGGCGTCCCGTCTGAACAAAAAACGGGACAGGTATTGCGCCAGGTCAAGAGACCCTCAGGCAATAGCTGTGGACGTTCTGATAACACCGTGGGTGTACCAGTCGGTGTATGTGTTCCCTCCTCTGCTTCTCATACCTAAGGTGCTGAGAATTATAAGACGTAGAGGAGTAAGAACTATACTCATGGCTCCGGATTGGCCAAGAAGGACTTGGTACCCGGAACTTCAAGAGATGCTTACAGAGGTCTTATGGCCTCTGCCGCTAAGAAGGGACTTGCTTCAGCAAGTACCGTGTCTGTTCCAAGACTTACCGCAGCTGCGTTTGTCGGCATGGCGGTGGAAAGCCGGATCCTAAGGGAAAAAGGCATTCCGGAAGAGGTCATTCCTACCCTGGTCAAAGCCAGAAAGGAGGTGACCGCACAACATTATCACCACATGTGGCGAAAATATGTTGCGTGGTGTGAGGCCAGGAAGGCCCCACAAAGAAATTTCAACTCGGTCGTTTCCTGCATTTCCTGCAAACAGGAGTGTCTATGGGCCTCAAATTGGGGTCCATTAAGGTTCAAATTTCGGCCCTGTCGATTTTCTTCCAGAAAGAATTGGCTTCAGTTCCTGAAGTCCAGAAGTTTGTCAAGGGAGTATTGCATATACAACCCCCTTTTGTGCCTCCAGTGGCACTGTGGGATCTCAACGTAGTTCTGGGATTCCTCAAATCACATTGGTTTAAAACCAGTCAAATCTGTGGATTTGAAGCATCTCACATGAAAAGTGACCATGCTCTTGGCCCTGGCCTGGACCAGGCGAGTGTCAAATTGGTGGTTTTTTCTCAAAAAAAAAAAAAAAAAGCCCATATCTGTTTGTCCATTCGGACAGGGCAGAGCTGCGGACTCGTCCCCAGTTCTCTCCCTAAGGTGGTGTCAGTGTTTCACCTGAACCAGCTTATTGTGGTGCCTTGCACCTACTAGGGACTTGGAGGACTCCAAGTTGCTAGATGTTGTCAGGGCCCTGAAAATATGTTCCAGGACGGCTGGAGTCAGGAAAACTGACTTGCTGTTATCCTGTATGCACCCAACAAACTGGGTGCTCTTGCTTCTAAGCAGACTATTGCTAGTTGGATGTGTAATACAATTCAGCTTGCACATTCTGTGGCAGGCCTGCCACAGCCAAAATATGTAAATGCCCATTCCACAAGGAAGGTGGGCTCATCTTGGGCGGCTGCCCGAGGGGTCTCGGCTTTACAACTTTGCCGAGCAGTTACTTGGTCAGGGGCAAACACGTTTGCAAAATTCTACAAATTTGATACCCTGGCTAAGGAGGACCTGGAGTTCTCTCATTCGGTGCTGCAGAGTCATCCGCACTCTCCCGCCCGTTTGGGAGCTTTGGTATAATCCCCATGGTCCTTTCAGGAACCCCAGCATCCACTAGGACGATAGAGAAAATAAGAATTTACTTACCGATAATTCTATTTCTCGGAGTCCGTAGTGGATGCTGGGCGCCCATCCCAAGTGCGGATTATCTGCAATACTTGTACATAGTTACAAAAATCGGGTTATTATTGTTGTGAGCCATCTTTTCAGAGGCTCCGCTGTTATCATACTGTTAACTGGGTTTAGATCACAAGTTGTACGGTGTGATTGGTGTGGCTGGTATGAGTCTTACCCGGGATTCAAAATTCCTCCCTTATTGTGTACGCTCGTCCGGGCACAGTACCTAACTGGCTTGGAGGAGGGTCATAGGGGGAGGAGCCAGTGCACACCACCTGATCGGAAAGCTTTACTTTTGTGCCCTGTCTCCTGCGGAGCCGCTATTCCCCATGGTCCTTTCAGGAACCCCAGCATCCACTACGGACTCCGAGAAATAGAATTATCGGTAAGTAAATTCTTATTTTAATTTATATGAAAATAAATCATTTTATTTTCATGCACACTCTTGTATTGATAAGAAAATTATTACTTCACTCAATTTCTTAACATTCCAGAATGTTAATTGGGAGCTGCATATAACCACAGTATATTAGATGTGATAAGGTCATATATAATCAGGGTTGGGGAAAAAAAGCTGTATTTTTTATTAAGGGCTTTTTTTGGTTTAAGCTAGGGTTTTGTTTTTGTTTTTTTTGTTTTTTTACACTAATGTTTTAGTGGGGGGAAAAAATCATGTGTTAGAAACCTTAATAAAGCATGTTTTAATACTTTCTAACATTTTAATAGTGTTTCTGTCATCTGTCTGATAATGCAACTGAATATATGTAGATAGACTGTGCATATTAACACATACAAAGTACACTCAGAAATAGATGAAATTGAAAATAAGAACAACATGGTAATGGCAGGTGCCATGTTTCCGGAGACCTGCGCATGCGCAGTAGACTCCATCACAGTGCCACAACCTACTGCGCCATACAGAGAACGGGGTCCCCCTGAGGTGCACACGGGCCGCCGCCCCTGTTGAAACGCCCCTGTAAAGAACACTATTTTTTTTGTATATTAGTCTTTATTTATTTTTATTTTTTTAAGAAGTCACAGGCAGTACCGATGGTGTAATGGTTAGCTTTACTGCCTCACAGCACTGAGCTCATGGGTTTGATTCCCACCATGGCCCAGTGTGGAGTTTGTATATTCTCCCTGTAACTGCATGGGTTTCCTCTCGGTGCTCCGTTTTCATCCCACAATCCAAAAATATGCTTGTAGGTTAATTGGTTCCCAGCAAAAGTAACCCTAGTGTGAATGTGTGTGCGTGTACATGTGATGGGGAATATAGATTGCAAGCTCCTCTGTGGCAGGGACTGATGTGGATGGCCAAATATTCTCTGTAAAGCGCTGCGGAATTTGTGTGCGCTATATAAATAACTGATGATGATAATAATAATGAGAGAGAATTTATTTGTTGCCTTCAAAGTTAGTGATTGTTTGGTGTCCAACCCCTGTCGCTTGGCTTTCGAGACAAAAGCGTAGTGAAAAGCTTCAGGCTGATACTGGTCGGTAGATAACTAGCATACGATATAAATGATATATGTTCTAATGTTCCGTTTTTGCTTTGTCTGTCTAGGTCCACCTATGCTTCGTGAAGCCCTTTCTATGTCATGTATAACAAATGGAGGTTCTGGAACAAGGAAACCAACCCACACTGGATCTATCGCTAGAAAAGATACACTGGCATCAGCTGCCAAAAGGTAGTTACTAACCATATGAAAGCATGAACTAATTCTAATTGGCTACATTTACTTTTAATTATAACTTGATGTGTTAGCCATACGTGACACAGATTACTCTTGAGGAGTCGTGCTAAACTAATAAATAATTAGATATAATCTTTGTGTGATTTTTATTTTCCTTTCTTTGTTTTTAAATCTTATTTGGCCTTCAGGTTTTTAAAAAAAATGTAATAAGCTTTGCAGAGTTCATGAGTAAAGTCTCAGCATCAAAGTATTATAATGAGGAGATGTGAGTAAATTCATATTTTATTAGCTTTATTTTGTGACGTTCCTTTTAAGCACTGTTTTGATGCCTCCAAGTAGAAGTCAGTGCGATGATTAATATTTGTTATTTTGCTTTTCATCTTTTTTTTTTTTTTTTTTTTTCTTTCTGTAGGTTCATGGAGAAAAAATAGTTCTTTAAAAATACCATTATTCCTAGCAATATAATTTCAGTTCAGTTACATTTACTGAGCAATATTGTAACCGGTTTGAAGAAATTACATTCATTTTTATTTGTATTTAAACAACTTTTTCTTTATTCAAGCCCAAACAGATTTCTAGAAGAGCCTGTGTTTTTAGTACTAGTCTGTCTGTCTACTGCGCCCCATACCCGCCCCCCCAGCCCCCACCCGCCCTTTTTCTGTGGATGTGTCATAATTTCACTTGCATTTCTTAAGTTCTGTTATCTACTATTGGTATTGTTAATTGGCATTTCTATAATGGGTGCAATGTGTTCGGTACACAGGAGGGGCCCACACTGCCCCATTTTAATACGTACCGTTCCGGAGTCCAGTGTCGAGCGCTGCATATGCAGAGGAAATCGCTGCCAAAATGGGCGCCGCATATGCACGGTAGCCAAATTGATCTCCGGATCATGGCGGACGCCATGTTTCTGGAGTCTATACAGTGCCGTGCAGAGGAGGGAGCCCACCTGGAGGTGCACACAGGCCCCCTCCTCTGTTGAAATGCCCCTGGTATTGTTTGAGAGATGTCACGGAGTTAAAGCTCCCAGTAGACTTTATTGGGGTCGATTCTATTCGGCAACTAATGAATAGCGCTGGGAATTAGCTCCCGACGCTATTCAATTCAGCAACTAGTTACGTCGGCGATGGCCCGTTCTCGCCGACAAAACAGGTAGTTTTGTCGGGAGAACGGGCATTCTCCGACTTAACTCCCCGGCGCGAGGCTGATTCCCGACAGAATCAGCCTCGCGCCGGCCGCGAGGAGGCTCTTTTGTCGGGTTTCTCTTCTCATCCCCCGGGGATGAGAGAAGAATTCCCGACAATTGCAGGTAATTAGTTGCTGAATTGAATAGCGTCGGGAGCTAATTCCCGGCGCTATTCATTAGTTGCCGAATAGAATCGACCCCATTGAGACCCCCCCTGTTTTCTGTATATGTGCGTAAGTGTTGCAGGATTAATTACCAGTGGCATCTGTGTTGTGTGTGCTTTGGTCATAGTGGGCCCCATACTCCTCCCTATGCTTGTTGCAGTTTATCTTTGGAAGGATGGTACTGGCTCAGGAGACTGTTTTCTTCTGTGCATGCGCCATCTTTCCGAAGAACTCATTGGGAAGGTGGCGGTGCCAACAACGGGTATGGGAAGAGGCTACACAGTGTTAGCACACCACTGTGAATCACTTAATTGAAGTGAGATGCCTCCTAGCCAATTCTTGGAATGTTTATTTACTTTCTTAATACTTTTAAATATAAAGGTCTGTGTAAAGATAGAGGCGCTTTCTCTGGCGTATTGTTAAACTGTTTAAGAAGTAAATTGCTTTCGTCTCTCAGGAGATGGCAGTGCATGTCCAGACTTTAAACAAAGCGGTGAGTGTAATCTTACTGCTGCTATCCTCTCTGGTCACTCAGCTGCCCTGTTTTGTATTAGTACATTGAGGCAATAACTGGTTTTCATTATGGCCGTACGAAACACTGTCATCACTGCATATTAGTAAATAGACCTATTAAAATGACGTAACAACGTACAGTATGCTTTTGTTATAGAAGGTATAAACAAGAGGATCAAAATGTACTTAGTGGCAGATAAATCCCTGCGGTATCGCAATTCAACAATTTACACAGGCCAAAACTGCATAGAAAGCACACTTAAAAATAGAACCCAATTGAATATTCATTGATGTATTAGATAGAAGTGAAACGCCTGATTTGTCAGGAGGTAGTTTTGAAAACCACTGTAAACAAACCAGCCCAAACTGTAGACCTGCCTGTGACAAGTGAGTTTGGGTGAAGCTCTGCACAGCTTACTATAATCTCTGCAGGCTTCGGTCTGTTTAAACAAAAATATTTAAAAAATAAAAAAAACCTTGCATCCCTCCTAAAATTAATTACCAGCCCCGAACCTTTGAGACTGGTCCGATATTGGAAAATGGCAGGCAAAAAATGGCTATTTACCAATAACCAGCACTGGGCTGAACAAGCTGGGGGGATAATGCTATAGCAGAGAGGCGCGAACAGTGTGGTGTCCCCCTGCCATACCAGGCCTGGAATCACTCAGTTGGGACCCCCTAAAAAATTGAATCCCCCCTTGAGAGGGGCAACCAACCCAGAGCTCTGCAACGTTCCCCCTGTGCTTTGGATATGTGGTTAATGGTGATTAAATATTTAATACGGTTATTCTTTACAGATGAACTATAAGTCCCAGAAAGTCTGCCTAGGCAGGATGACACTTGTAAAATGTGAACATTAAGGGCATGCTGGCATTATAATCCACCTGTAATAAAAAGTGAAAAAGTGTGTGTGTGTAATAGAGTATTGTAACTTTTTTTATTAATATAAAACTGCCCCATACAGCCCTTGTTTTTCCATTTTCTTACTTAAAATACAAACAACCTATGAAACTAGCCCTCTTTGGTCCATTTAGCATCCTGGGATCCTTGCAGAAATAAAAAAAAAAAATGAAAGTGACTCCTTACAAATTAATGGGGAAGCACTGATTGGCTGAGAGCTTGTCTGTTATTTTGCTTCAGAAAAACTGCTGTGGAATATAACCAGGGTTGCACGATTTCAATTAAATGATTAAATCAACGATTTAAATCAAATTATTAAATCAACGGTTTAACTCAAATTATTTAATCATCAGGATTTAAATCAAAGCGTTAAACTACAACTTTTGCTTAGAAAGAGATAGACGTATAGGTTGGGGCAGTCCTTTTTTTTTTTTTTTTAGCTCAGTTGGGGAGGACAATGGATGGTGTATAGGAGAGTCTACCAAGTATATACTACCAAGTGACGTATGCTGGGATACATTTGCAGAATGTTTGGAGTCCTTGCTGAAAAACTGGCCCATTCTTCTGTGATGAAAACAAAGATGATATCCCACAAGACCTAATTAACAAAGTTAATAACTTTGGTATTAAGCGGTGTGCTGAAGATTATTTGGCTCAACTGAAACCTGTAGCTGTAGCTCTGGATCGTGCACAAAGACTCAACTGCACAATCAGTGAGGTTGTTTAAGTGTGGAAGAAGCTGTTGGATCTTGAAGAGATTGGACACCACAGCAATGTAGTAAAGATGGCAAAGGCAAGAGCTAAAATTGATGATAATTTTTTACCAGTGATTTATATAGCTCACACGTATACCGCAGTGCTGTACAGAGAATATTTGGCCATTCACATCAGTCCCTGCCCTAGTGGAACTTACAATCTATAATCCCTACCACATGTACACACAGACACATTCACGCTAGGGTTAATTTTGCTGGGAGCCAATTAACCTACCTGTATATTTTTGGATTGTGGGAGGAAACAGGAGTACCCGGAGGAAACCCACACAAGTACGGGGAGAATATACAAACTCCACACAGTTAGGGCCATGGTGGGAATCGAACCCATGACCTCAGTGCTGTGAGGCAGTAATGCTAACCATTACACCATCTGTGCTGCCCACTGGCTAATCTACTTGATCTAGGTACAGTGGTAAAGAGCTTAGTCCTGCTGAAATTGAGACTGCTATAGAGTTTGTTCATGTCAATAATTGTCAAATTATGCCGGTCATCATCAACTTTCGTGCATCCATGAAACGATTTGCACCGTAAATGTTTGAAGTGGACACTTTACACCAAGTATCTCCTCTAGCCTGGTGGATGTCCTACGCAGCTCAACTTCAGTTAGACACCTTTGTAGTAAATCTTCAGAAGCAGATGTTCACCGCAGTTTCATCAAGTGCAGGAATTGAAAGGATTTTTTCAATGTATGGTTTTGTACAATCCAAAACGCGCTACAGATTGAGAAATTAAAAAGCAGCTAAGCTGGTTGCATGCTACAAGGCTTTTTCTGTTGAGGACAAACGTGAGGATGTGGACAAAGACATGTACATGTGCGACTCACTCAAACAACTGAGTGAAATTCATAGCCTAATTGTACTACTTGATGCAACTATTTAGTGTGTTTTTATTCTATTACTGTGTTCTTTTTGTTACTGATCTCACTTCAAAAATTGTTCATGTATTACTAAAACAAAGTGTAAACATCTAAAATTAAACACTTTACGTAAAAAAAAGTTGATAAAAAAATCTATTTAAATCCCCAAAAAACTGATTTAAAAAAAAAAAACTGAAATCAAATCCTTTTTTTTTTTTTTTATAAAAAAAATAAATCTGATTTTTATGCATCTTTGAATATAACACACCATGGTGGATTGTCCATTAGAAACCACCCGGTATCGACGGGGGTTTTAGTCTAGAATTTAAACCCTCCCTTTAGTCAAAGCTGGCAATTTCACATTGTCTGCGAGTTCTAAATGACTCCAAACCCACCAGTTAGTAAATTTTGCCCGATGCGTTTAGTTATTTTGGTTGTATTGTATAATAAGTATGAGATGATGAATTATTTAACAAAAAAAGCAAGCTTGTTCAATCATTCAAGTCTGGCTGCCCTTTCATTTTGATTGTAAAATTAACATCCTGTGATAAATCTTCAGACTTTGGTTAAAACGTTCATAAATCTAACCTATTACCAATACTCCTGTTATTGCTCTGTAAATAATTTAGTTGAGCTTATCCCCATCTATCCTCAAAACTGCTTCTGATAAAAATCCTCATGTAATAGACTTATTTTATGTTTTGCTTACGGGCTTTTTTTTTTTATTCTTGTATTAAAATTATTTTGTTTACATTCTTTCCATTTATTTTTGCAGTAGCACAGAGAAAAAGAAAGAGAAACCCCAAGGCGTCAAAGAGGAATCAAATGCAAATTACCAAAATCCTTTAAATCAAGCATCTCCTTCTCCCCAACCTTCCCCACAGCCTATCCAAACACACAGGCAAAATCAGGAAAGCAGAAACCCTGCGCCAGGCAAAAGGTTTATTTTATGTTGTTGAGGGTACTAACAGCAAGAGTTGTAATGATGTTCCGGAAAGAAATTAATGTTCCATTGCATATTTAAAAATAGATATATGTATTTATCGAATGCCTCCCTCTTCTCCTCTTCGAGCACTGGATATGTATGTATATATATATATATATATATATATATATATATATATATATATAATGGATAATGAGGGCGGCACTCACGCAGGCTGTTGCAGGTGTAGAAAAATCAGTTTTATTGATCCGACATGTTTCGGGGACTAGCCCCGTCCTCAATAAAACTGATTTTTCTACACCTGCAACAGCCTGCGTGAGTGCCGCCCTCATTATCCATCGTATTCACTGAGGTATTTATCTCTCGGAGGGCACCGCAGCACCCCAAACAGATTGCAAGAGGAGTGCCGGGATTCTTTGTATGTATATATATATATATATATATATATATATATATATATATATATATATATAGATATATATATATAGATATATATATATATATAGATAGATATATATATATATATAGATATATACACACAGTATATTCAATGCAATTACATTCTGTAGCATGGATGCTAGGGTGCAAAGCTTCAGATCATAGTGATCTGTACATACTCAGTCTGTGTTCATTTATTTATTTTTTGTTGGATTTTAAGAATACACTCTCAAAGTGTTTTTAAAACTCTCTTGAAGTTCATGACAACATTTTTGAGGCAACTATTGTTTAATGTGAATAATAAGGCCCATTAACAAGGCTCTCTGTTAATGCAATATACTTTAAATATTAATAATCTTTTTCAAGTGCTCTTAAAACCATGTGCTCTTTACAGAGGAATGCGATGTTGGAGCTTGTTAGAGAAACGATCTTATGAAACCCTAAACGTTTCAGCAACACACACAAGCCATAATAAAATGCATGCTTCATCACATAGTGGTTGAAAAGGAATCTGGAACTTTAAATTGTTTTACGGTTTATAAGTTGAGCTATTAACAGATTTGCATTGTAAAGCAAAGAGCCTGTCGAAGTGTGAGAAATGTTTACAGCAATCCTGTAGGCAATGAAGAGGAAAGATCTGTATTAATCATTTTGTTCAGCTGTAGTAGAGGGTTCAGTAGTATGAAGCGACTGTTACAGTAATTATAAAATAGCATTGTATTATCTACTATAAAGTAATTGTACAGATTAGTTAGAACTATAAAATTTATGACTGTGACTTCCAACCAAACATTAAGTTTTAACGCCCAATCAGCAAACCAAACAAGTATAAGCCTGCAAAAATATTGAATTAAACGAGTTGTAAGCTTTATAGGCCTTTTTTTCTTTCTTTTTTTTTTAACATCATTACAACTCTTGTCAGACATGATGATGTCTTATGTATCCTCACTCGGTTGCTGTTTCTAAGCCTTGCTTGTGTGTCTGCGTTTATCCTGCTTGTGTGATTTCACAAACTTGTAATACTAATCTGCTTCTACTAAATTCTCACCTAAACCGCTTTCCACAGACCGTTCTTGCCGTTTCCTCTTTCAGCTGCAAAAACTTTAGTCATATGATTTGGTGTAAAATAAAATCTTGAGAAAAACCTGTTGATAGTCCTAAAGAGTCACTAGATGTTCTCAGGAGCATTCCACCTGTATGTGATTGGCCAAGGACTTCAGTGACGTCATGACAGGGCCGAAATATTCCGGTTTTCAGAATACTTTGGTTAACAAGTATCCGGATAACGGTTACCCGACCTGTACCACTTTTACACACAAATACTCGTAAATCCCGGCTTTTATCCGGCATTTGATTTGCGGGTCGTTTTGTCGTTCCCAGCCTTAACTCACTATCACACTGGAAAGTAAATTACCGGGTCAAGCAGTTCTACCTGGTAATTTGCTGATCAACCTGGGTATTTCTCCTGTGTGAACGGGTCAACCTGGGTTGCAATTGCCAAAGTCACAGAATTTCGACCTGGGTTGACTCTTTCACACAGAAAAAAGACCCTTGTTCATCTGCAAATTACCGGGTAAAAGTGCTTTAACCAGTAATTTGGTTTCCTGTGTGAAAGGGGTATAACTGTGCATCTTTACTTTCTCGCTTAATAACACTTGAATTTTGGTGCTCGGTAAGTTTACTCAAATGCCCCTGGTCTCAGCAGTGCAAAATGCTGGAATCCTCTTGTTTCTATTTTCTTTTATTTATTCAGATCATTTCCAGGCAGAATTAATTAATTAAATGTATTTGTATTTTTTTAACTGTTGCCCAAGATTAGGGTTATGGGTATAAATTCTAATTTCACTTTTTCACAACTTGATGATATAGCAGGATACCTTTCGGTGGTCTTTTTTTAAAGTTTGTGTGGGTCATACAGGAATCTTTCTCTGCCATGACACTGCTACCCAGAGTCCTCTCTGTTTGAGCGCATCATGTCTAGCCAATGTTATCCTGTTGCTTGGGTTGTGTGAATGTACTATGCTTTATCTCTACTCATTGCTGATTTAACACATAGTAAATGTGGTGGAATGTCCAGTTGCAGCTTTATTTTAATTTAGCTGCTTTTCCCATTTTCTTACCAAAAATGGACGAAAATATATTAATATTTGTGGGGTTTTGGTGGCACTAACTTGTGAGGCAAAAGCGATGCTGCACTGGATAATGCCTACCATTTTCCTTTCCTTACTGTCCTGCCATTTGTGCATTTTTAATCCTGCTTTCCCTCAGTGTGTCACGGTCTGTTAACCATGGTATAAAGGAGAGATACATTAAACATCCTGCCGCCCCATCTCTGCACTACTAATATGCTACTGTCCTGCCTGGACATTTATTCTTTTGATAAGCGACTGGAATCCTAACACTTTTTTTTTCTTTTGCCTGCTTAACATTTCTGACCCTGCCACCTTGCTATGACCACCTTTTACATATTTATTTCCAATATAGTTTTTTTTTCCCCTCCCCCCTCCAGTGTTAAACGAAGCTCTACTATAGAAAAACCACACAATACGTGGGAGACCTCTGATGACAGTCGAAACAGACTCATGAGGGCAGCTTCAACGTCAAAATTAACATCAAGGGTTAACAAAGCGGCAGACAAGTAAGAATTTAATATTTCTAATTTAGCTGGGATCTAAACAAGCAGTGATTTTAAATGAGACTATCAAACGAGACTTAATCATGCTGTATGTCCAAATATTTTCTTTTTGCTTGTTTCCATTTTTGTCTTTTTGGCGTTCCTCAGAAATTTAGTCTCCTATAATTTATGATTTGTCTGTTATGGTGTTTCTGTACAACAATTTGTCTTTAATGACTACAACGTCTAATTTTTGTTTGGCGTACAAGCTCGTATACACACACACAGTCATTTAGAAGGTTAAGTATTTTTTTTATGCTACTATGACACATTTGTAGACGTGACAGTGCACCCCTTTTTTCATTTTGTACGTCTGTTAACTTGATGACTGTGCGCTTTTCTGAAAGTCATTCCTGCATGTGTAACATACAAGACAGACTGCTAAAAACATTGATCTTTTTTGGTCCCGTTGGAACGCTCCATGGTTTGACTGGATACATGATTTTGGACGTTACAATGGATGGGACAAGATTTTGTAAACGGATCATGGGACAACACAGCAATCTAGAATACTGGAAGTCGTTGTTTTGTGTTATTGTTACTATAATTAACCCACATCGCTTTCCATTATTGTGTGTGTTGAACTAGCACAAAAGCAATCGTAAAGGTGTTCTGTCACAATCCACTTACTCCATTCAGGCTGCATCCAGTGGTTTATAAAATGTTAATGTCAAGTAATGTGTAATTATTTTTGTTTTCAGGCATAAAGATATTGTCATCAGCCCAGGTAAAAAAAAACAACCAAAAAAACAACAACTAATGTCAGACTATGCAGTATTTCTATTTCATTGTGGTTACTTTTATATTGCTATTCTTTTCATGTAACTAAAACTGAGATGTCATGTACGTTTTATTTATATATTTTTGCCCATAAGACATTTTTCTTTTTTTTCTTTTAATGCACAAATGTTACTCATGATGTTGTTAATGTTCATTTGTTAATCAAAATGTAGCCACATGATTACATGCTAAGCAGATTGATACATTGTGATATAAAAGTAGTTTTAAGTTGTTTTACTTCTGTCTCAAAACCAGCAAAAATGTCCACACGAGAGAAAAACAGCCTAGGTAAGATTACATTTACATACCGCAGCTTGGCTTTCTCTCCTTATACTGTCCTTGATCTTGCATTTGGCTCGTTCTGCGTTTCAAACAAATCAAAATCTCTGTCACGGCGACTTCAAAAATCTGCAACTTTTTTTTTCTTAAGTCCGTCCCTTTGTTCCCTTATGTTATTGACCAGAACACTTAACATTCCAGTGCACCTGGATTTCACCTAATACCTAAAACACAGTTGAATCCTGAAAGGGCTTTGTATCGTTCACAAATGTATATTTAAAGGATCAGTCCACTTTTTGGTTGTATGCAAGAAAACGAAAGTGTGTTTTTGCAAAGCAAACTCTAAATACAATTTTTTAATTGTTGGCTTTTCTCTAGCTGGGTGTCTCTAGCTGTTATTTTTCCTGCTGCGTTTTTCGGTACTGTTGCATTTCTGACCGTATCCAGTCATCTTTTGGGTTTCACCAGACTAGCAATATAATAAAGTCCTCTTTAATATCTTTAAAATAAAAAACCTTTTAAGATGTGACCTATATGTTCTTGCCAGCGGTAGATTGTCATCACATTTGCTTCTCAGAATGCAGTGTGTATATGGAAGGATATGCCCATTAGCGGTAACATGAGAGCGCTTAAGCACTCACATTAGAGACTGTGCATCATTTGTCAATTAGGTATATAGATAATGTCTACAATATAGGGTGGTTTCCAATTAACCACGAAACAGGAACAAACAAATTGAGTTTTTCGCCCCCCCAAAAAAAACCTGATAAACCGTGGCTCATGCCGGCTTATTAGGGTAATAGGATAGCCCTCGGCGAAGCAATGACCCTCGATCAATGACCGCAGGTAATTGGATATCGCCCTTAGTAGTATATTGCAGCAGTTAGTGTAACAAACATTAATTTCAAAAGATTCAATTGGGTACAATGTGCTGTCATAAATCACGATGTACGGCTGTGCACCTATTTGCTCATGATAGTAGCCACTGCAATGCTGATTTTCCTGTGCTTCTCTGTGTGAGGCAAAATTGGTTATGTATGGAGTCCTGTGATGTACAATACATTATAGCTAATTAAATGAACGCCCAAGTATCTTCCTACATATGGCTCCTGTTTCCCAGGGCTGTACCAGTTCTCACCACTAGAGAAGATTTATTGGAGATGATTCAGATGATGTTTTTTGGAGAGCCCATTGCTATATACATGCTCAAATAGACTGCATATAGCTGCAAATAGCGGCTAGTCCCATCTATAGTGTTGGTTAGAGTGCCCAAACCATCTCGCACCTTAGGAGGCTGCAAGAAGAAATGACACCCCCACGGCTCACAGGCGTCTAAACGGAGCAGTAATTGAACTGCTCCATTTTGCACCCCCCTAGTGCTAGCCGCAGGTGAAAACTATTGAATCGCCTCCATTATGCATACTAATAGCCATGTATGCAATAAGCAGAGCGGGAAGCCGTCACCATACCGCTAGTCAGGATCCCGGATGTGGCAATGCCGACGCCGGAATCCTGACTTATAGTGAAATACTGACGCAGGGATCCCAGTGCCACAGGATTTCCTCCCAATATAGGTGTCCACGACACCCATAGAGGGAGAATAAATCCTCTGGCGAGCGCACAGTGAGCATGCAAGGGGCTTGCTAGTGCTCACCCAGCTGCTGGCATACTCCCAGCAGAGCACAATAACCTTGAACTGGTGACGGGGTGGATGATGGTGGGACATACCCAACATCACCCGGGACCAATGCTGCAAATACATTTTCTGGCATATTTTCAAAACGGTTGGCATATAAATTTGTGAATGTTAATTGGAAAGCCGTTGTCATACTTTGTTAGTGATTTTTACGGTTTTATTTAATTGCTGGAATAGCCCATGCACATTTAATGTGTACCTTCAGAAAGGGCTGATCCACCTTCAGCTTTTAATATCCGTTTTACAATTCGTGAGGTCACTATATGGTCACTATAAATCTAATTACAGCCACACAAGGCGTTTCTGTTCCTTAGCGTGTGCTGTATTAGGGATCTGTGATCTACTGTATAGGTCATTGTGCAGCTTACAGGCAATATAAACATGGCCTGGGTGACCTAATAGCACTGCTTGTACAGTGGATGATAATGCATACTTTTAAAGAGCCCTTCAGTTTTAAGGGCTTTGATATCATTTTTTTTTTTTTTTTTTTTTAAATAGCTGGGGAAAATTGCATGTAAGTATCTTTTAGATCCATATATAGGATTTAATTGCAAAGACTATTTTGCATGTTACTTATGTGCGATTTACTGGGTTTCTACAGTAAATCTGGAATACAATTGCATTTTGTAGTACACGTAATATCTCCTTTTCTAAGATCTTTATGCTTTATCTTCCTGCTGGCTCCCTTTGACAGAAAATAAACAAATGTTGTACAGTGTGCAATAATATGCTCTTCAAATTGAATTCAAATCTGCTTTACTATCTCCCTGCAAACTGCTTTAGCATGAAATCTGTTTATATCTTTGTATAATCTGTGCATGACATTTGTATGCATGTTAAATCGTTTCCATTGTGAAATTTCACACAGGTATAATGGACTCCAGCTAGCCAGCATTCATATCAACTTTTTTCAAATTTACTCTTCCGTTGCCACACACAGGTCAGGTCTCTGCTTGAAGAGGACACGTAAAGGCTGTTTTGCATGGTATACTATGTATGGCATACAAAGAGCTCTGGGGCAGATGTATCAAAGCTTGCAGATAGTGGAGAGAGAGAGTGCCAGCCAATCGGCTCCTAATGGGCACTTTACAGACTGATTGAAAAATGAGAGGAGCTAATTGGTTGGTACTGTATCTCTACTTTCTCTCTCTCCAAATCTTGATACATGTGCCCCTCTGTCCCTTACTACTTCCTGTACTCCAGTAAAAGGCATGCGGTATCTTTGCATATTATAGCGAAATGGCCAATTTAGATGGAGGAGATGGATTCATGCTAGCCTAGGCTGCCCAGGAAAAGAAGACCATTGGGCATTCCCCTATAGTGCGCTGAGATATTGCAGGCTCTCTCCTGGAGTAGTTGCAGCAGTGGTGGGGTTTGAGTCTCTTTAATGTTGTGGACCAGCCTTTATCTGGAAATCAACAGGTCCCACAAATGACTTGGTAGCTCAGCAGTTATAAAATGGAAACGTAGCACCTGGCTTGTGTGGTAGCACCGTCAAAAACCATTGTTTTTTTTTTAAATATTTTTGTTTGATATACAGTATATTTATATAATGTGTGTACTGTTTTATTGAAGGATGTGTTTGTATAATCTGTTTTAATCATAAGGTTTCTTATTAATGCTGTAGCACCTTACTGAATGTTTTTTACTCCCATGTTTGTGACTGTTTCTCTAACGTCCTAGTGGATGCTGGGGACTCCGTCAGGACCATGGGGAATAGCGGGCTCCGCAGGAGACAGGGCACATCTAAAAAGCTTTTTAGGTCACATGGTGTGTACTGGCTCCTCCCCCCATGACCCTCCTCCAAGCCTCAGTTAGGTTTTTGTGCCCGTCCGAGAAGGGTGCAAACTGGATGGCTCTCTTAAGGAGCTGTTTAGTAAAGTTTTTTTTTAGGTTTCTAATCAGTGATTCCTGCTGGCGACAGGATCACTGCAACGAGGGACTTAGGGGAGAGATCTCCAACTCACCTGCGTGCAGGATGGATTGGGATCTTAGGCTACTGGACACTGAGCTCCAGAGGGAGTCGGAACACAGGTCAGCCTGGGGTTCGTCCCGGAGCCGCGCCGCCGATCCCCCTTACAGACGCTGAAGAAAGACGGCGGAACGGAGGTCCGGAAACAGGCGGCAGAAGACTTCACAGTCTTCAGAGAGGTAGCGCACAGCACTGCAGCTGTGCGCCATTGTTGCTACACGGCTCACTGACACGGTCACGGAGGGTGCAGGGCGCTGCTGGGGGCGCCCTGGGCAGCAATATAAATACCTATTTGGCAAATAAATACATCACATATAGCCATTAAGGCTATATGTATGTATTTAACCCAGGCCAGTTTTCCTAATAACCGGGAGAAAAGCCCGCCGTGAAAGGGGCGGAGCTTATTCTCCTCAACACTCAGCGCCATTTTCCTGACCAGCTCCGCTGGTGAGGAAGGCTCCCACTCTCCCCTGCACTACAGAAACAGGGTTAAAGAGAAGGGGGGCATAAATTGGCGATATAATTATATATTAAGAGCCCATATATAGAAACAACACCTTCTAGGGTTGTTATATACATTATGGCGCTTTTGGTGTGTGCTGGCAAACTCTCCCTCTGTCTCCCCAAAGGGCTAGTGGGTCCTGTCCTCTATCAGAGCATTCCCTGTATGTGTGTGCTGTAGGTCGGTACGTGTGTGTCGACATGTATGAGGAAAATGTTGGTGAGGAGACGGAGAAAATTGCCTGTAATGGTGATGTCACTCTCTAGGGAGTCGACACCAGAAGATGGCTTGCTTATGGAATTACGTGATAATGTCAACACGCTGCAAGCCGGTTGACGACATGAGACAGCCGGCGGACAAATTAGTATCGGTCCAGGCGTCTCAGACACCGTCAGGGGCTTGTAAAAACGCCCATTTACCTCAGTCGGTCGACAGACACTGACACGGACACTGACCCCAGTGTCGACGGTGAAGAAACAAACGTATTTTTCCTTTAGGGCCACAAGTTACATGTTAAGGGCAATGAAAGAGGTGTTACGTATTTCTGATACCACAAGTACCACAAATAAGGGTATTTTGTAGGGTGGGAATAAACTACTTGTAGTTTTGCCTAAATCAGATAAATTAAATGAAGTGTGTGATGATACGTGGGGTTCCTCCGACAGAAAGTTATGGGCGGTATACCCTTTTTCCCGCCAGTAGTAAGGGCGAGTTGGAAAACACACCTTAGGGTGGACAAGGCGCTCACACGCTTATAAAAAACATGGCGTTACCGTTTCCAGATACGGCCGCCCTCAAGGAGCCAGCTGATAGGAAGCTGGAAAATATCATAACAGTATATACACACATACTGGTGTTATACTACGACCAGCAATCGCCTCAGCCTGGATGTGCAGCGCTGAGGGGGCTTGGTCGGATTTCCTGACTGAAAATTTTGATACCCTTGACAGGGACAGGATTTTATTGTCTATAGAGCATTTTAAGGATGCATTTCTATATATGTGTGATGCGCAGAGGCATATTTGCATTCTGGCATCAAGAGTAAATGTGATGTACATATCTGCCAGACGAAGACACGACAGTGGTCAGGTGAGGCAGATTCCTGACGGCATATGGAAGTATTGCCGTATAAAGGGGCGGTCCATTGGACCTGGTGGCCATGGCAACAGCTGAAAAATCCACCTTTTGTTACCCCGAGTCACATATTGGCAGAAAAGGACACAGTCTTTTCAGTCTCAGTCCTTTCGTCCCCATACGGGCAGGCGGGCGAAGGCCAGTCATATCTGCCCAGGGGGAGAGGAAAGGGAAGAAGACTGCAGCAAGCAGCTCATTCCCAGGAACAGAAGCTCCTCACGGCTTCTGCCAAGTCCGCAGCATAACGCTGGGGCCGTACAAGCGGACTCAGGTGCGGTAGGGGGTCATCTCAAGAGTTTCAGCAACACTCGCAAGGGAACTCCGGGATCCTACATGTAATATCCCAGGTGTACATTGGAAATTCGAGACGTCTCCCCCTCACACAATTCACAGGCTGTATTCCCAGCAGGTGATAATCAAAGTACCCTTCTTACAACAAGGAAGGGGGTAGTATTCCACACTATATTGTGGTACTGAAGCCAACCGGCTCGGTGAGATCTGAAATATTTGAACACTTACATACAAGCGTTCAAATCAAGATGGAGTCACTCGAAGCAGTGATAGCGAACCAGGAAGAAGGGGACGATATGATGTCACTGGATATCAGGGACGTTTACCTACAGGTCCAAATTTGCCCTTCTCACCAAGGGTACTTCAGGTTCCTGGTACAGAACTGTCACTATCAGTTCAGACGCTGCCGTTTGGATTGTCCACGGCGCCCCGGGTCTTTACCAAGGTAATGGCCGGAATGAGGATTTTTCTTAAAAGAAACATGGACGCTTTCCTGATAAGGGCAAGGTCCAGAGAACAGTTGGAGGTCGGAGTAGCACTATCTTAAGTAGTTCTACGACAGCACGAGTGGATTCTAAATATTCCAAAATCGCAGCTTTTTCCGACGACACGTCTACTGTTCCTAGGGAAGATTCTGGACACAGTCCAGAAAAACGTGTTTCTCCCAGTGGAGAAAACCAGGGAGTTATCCGAGCTAATCGGGATCCTCCTAAAACCAGGAAAAGTGTCAGTGCATCATTGCACAAGAGTCCTGGTAAAAATGGTGGCTTATTACGAAGCAATTCCATTCGGCAGATTTCCCGCAAGAACTCTTCAGTGGGATCTGCTGGACAAATGGTCCGGATCGCATCCTCAGATGCATCAGCGGATAACCCTATATCCAAGGAAAAGGGTGTCTCTCCTGTGGTGATTACAGAGTGCTCATCTTCTAGAGGGCCGCAGATTCGGCATTCAGGATTGGATGCCGGTGACCACGGAGGCCAGCCTGAGAGGCTGGGGAACAGTCACACAGGGAAAAAATTTCCAGGGAAGTGTGATTAAGTCTGGAGAATTCTCTCCGCATAAATAAGCTTAGAGCAAATTTATAATGCTCTAAACTTAGCTAGACCTCTTGCTTCAAGGTCAGCCGGTATTGATCCAGTGGGATAACATCACGGCAGTCGCCCACGTAAACAGAAGGGCGGCACAAGAAGCAGGAGGGCAGTGAAAACTGCAAGGATTTTTCGCTAGGCGGAAAATCATGTGATAGCACTGTCAGCAGTGTTCTTTCCGGGAGTGGACGACTGGGAAGCAGACTTCCTTAGCAGGCATGACCTCCACCCGGGAGAGTGGAAACTTCATAGGGAAGTTTTTCAACATGATTGTGGACCGTTGGCAAAGACCAAAGGTGGACATGATGGCGTCCCGCCCGAACAAAAAACGGGACAGGTATTCCGCCAGGTCATGAGACCTTCAGGCGATAGCTGTGGATGTTCTGGTAACACCGTGGGTGTACCAGTCTGTGTATGTGTTCCCTCCTCTGTTTCTCATAACCAGGGTATTGAGAATTATAAGACATAGAGGAGTATGAACTATACTAGTGGCTCCGGATGGGCCAAGAGGGACTTGGTACCCGGAACTTCAAGAAATGCTCACAGAGGACTAAGGGCCTGGGGAGCTAAGAAGGGACTTGATTCAGCAAGTACCATGTCTATTCCAAGACTTACCGCGGCTGCGTTTGACGGCATGGCGGTTGAATGCCGGATCCTGAGGGGAAAAGGCATTCCATAAGAGGTCATACCTACCTTGGTCAAAGCCAGGAAGGAGGTGACCGCACAACGTCATCACCACATGTGGTGAAAATATGTTGCGTGGGTGAGGCCAGGAAGGCTCCACGACGAAAATTCAACTAGGTAGATTTCTACACTTCCTGAAAACAGGAGTGTTTTGGACCTCAAATTGGGGTTCATTAACATTTAAATTTCGGCCCTGTAGATTTTCTTCCAGAAAGAATTGACTTCAGTTCCTGAAGTCCAGATTGTAAAGGATGTATTGCATATACAGCTTTTTTGTGCCCCTAGGGGCACCGTGAGATCTCAACATAGTGTTGGGATTTCTTAAAATCATATTGGTTTGAACCGCTCAAATCTGTGGATTTGAAATATCTCACATGGAAAGTGACCATGCTATTGACAAATATCTCACATGGGAAGTGACCATGTTGTTAGCCCTGGCCTCGGCCAGGCGATTGTCAGAATGGGCGGCTTTGTCTTACAAAAGCCCATATTAAAATTTTCCATTTGAACAGGACAGAACTGGGACTCGTCTCCAGTTTCTTCATAAAGGGGTGTCAGCGTTTTCACCTGAAACAACCTCTTGTGGTGCCTGCGGCTACTAGGGACTTGGAGGACTCCAAGTTACTAGACGTGGTCAGGGCCCTAAAAATATATATATATATATATATATATATATAGTTAGGACGGCTGGAGTCAGAAAGTCTGACTTGCTGTTTATACTGTATACACCCAACAAGCTGGGTGCTCATGCTTCTAAGCAGTCTATTGCACGCTGGATTTGTAGTACAATTCAGCTTGCACATTCTGTGGCAGGCCTGCCACAGACGAAATATGTAGATGCCCATTCCACAAGGAAGGTGGGCTCATCCTGGGCGGCTGCCCGAGGAGTCTCGGCATTACAACTTTGCCGAGCAGTTACGTGGTCAGGGGAGAACACGTTTGTAAAATTTTACAAATTTTGATACTCTGGCTAAGGAGGACCTGGAGTTCTCTCATTCGGTGCTGCAGAGTCATCCGCACTCTCCCGCCCGTTTGGGAGCTTTGGTATAATCCCCATGGTCCTGACGGAGTCCCCAGCATCCACTAGGACGTTAGAGAAAATAAGAATTTACTTACCGATAATTCTATTTCTCGTAGTCCGTAGTGGATGCTGGGCGCCCATCCCAAGTGCGGATTGTCTGCAATGCTTGTACATAGTTATTGTTACAAAAATCGGGTTATTACTATTGTTGTGAGCCATCTTTTCGGAGGCTACTTCGTTTTGTTATCATACTGTTAACTGGGTTCAGATCACAAGTTGTACGGTGTGATTGGTGTGGCTGGTATGAGTCTTACCCGGGATTCAAGATCCTTCCTTATTGTGTACGCTCGTCCGGGCACAGTACCTAACTGAGGCTTGGAGGAGGGTCATGGGGGGAGGAGCCAGTACACACCATGTGACCTAAAAAGCTTTTTAGATGTGCCCTGTCTCCTGCGGAGCCCGCTATTCCCCATGGTCCTGACGGAGTCCCCAGCATCCACTACGGACTACGAGAAATAGAATTATCGGTAAGTAAATTCTTATTTTTTCTTTGTGTATTTAAAAAAGAAACCATAATAATCAAGAGAGATATACAGATTTATTTAAAGAAATTGCTTGTAGGTTTGTAATGAAGGGTAGATTTTTAAATAGAATTTATTACATATTATTGGCATATATTATATGCATTGCTCATTGTTAAAATCAATCTAGGTACAGTATGTCTACTTCTGGGCATTTCCTTACTAAAAGTATCTCCCCCTGATATATGTATATTTGGTCCAGCGATTTCACAGGAGCTTAACTGATACAAATTTCAACTTTTTGTCCTGTATCAGATTTCTAACAGGAGGTGTTTCTAAATATTTTGGGACATTGTAGCTCTCTGTAAATGAAACTTTACTTTATAATAGAGCTGTAGAGGAAAAGTCATGACTAGTGTAACTTGCCTTCATGCTTTATTTCTGAATAGTTTATTGTAGGCATTAATGTCCTCTTAGCAAGGATGTAGAATGCAGCCATCAGTTGTTGGAACAGACAGTCATACGTTTTGTTGTGTCTGCAATGTGTCAGTTTGTTAAATCACTTGGCTTCAACAGAACAAAGATTTAACAATTTTTCATTTTAACACAAATGACTTTCATGTTCCATAATAAAAAGCACAATTTCCCTTTATGTTTAAATATCATACATAAAATCTATTTTCATATGGTAGTTCCAGATGGTGTCATTTTTTATTGTAAACACACCTGTGAGTGGTTAGGTACAATATGCTACTTTTCCAGTCCGTACAATTTTTAAATCTGAAAAACTAAAGATTTGTGAATTTCTTAAAATCCTGTGTTCACTTCACAAATTGCTAGCTCATAAATAATAAGATTTTACTTAACGTTAAATCTATTTCTCGTAGTCCGTAGAGGATGCTGGGACTCCGTAAGGACCATGGGGAATAGACAGGCTCCGCAGGAGATAGGGCACTTTAAGAAAGCTTTGGATTCTGGGTGTGCACTGGCTCCTCCCTCTATGCCCCTCCTCCAGACCTCAGTTAGGGAAACTGTGCCCAGAGGAGATGGACAGTACGAGGAAGGATTTTTGTAAATCTAAGGGCGAGATTCATACCAGCCACACCAATCACACCGTATAACTTAAGATAAACTTACCCAGTTAACAGTATGAACAACAACATAGCCACGGTATCACCGAAAACTATAACATAACCCTTATGTAAGCAATAACAATATACAAGTCATGCAGAAGAAGTCAGCACTTGGGACGGGCGCCCAGCATCCTCTACGGACTACGAGAAATAGATTTACCGGTAAGTAAAATCTTATTTTCTCTAACGTCCTTGAGGATGCTTGGACTCCGTAAGGACCATGGGGATTATACTGATAATGCTGATTTTGATTACCTTATAACCTTCACTATATGGGTAAGAGACTCAGTACGCAATTGGTGTATGGGGTACCGCAAGGGTACGCGCTTAGCGTAGCATACGCTCGGCCGTGATCGAGATGCACATGCGGCACGCTCGCTCACAGCTTAATGCGTGGTGTCGAGCACGCTATAGGCGGGCGACTACCGTAATGCTACGCTACCAGCGTAGCGGACGCTCGAGACCACGAGGAGATCACGAACGGCGCAGACGCTCACAGGATGACAATCAGTAAACCTTGAATGTAACACACAGAAAGGATACTCTTATGCTGTAAACCTTGTACTGAAATACTGCAGCGATATAACGCTGCTTAACCTTGTTAATCCTAAAGCTGTTTGAGCGATCGAGACGCTCCTATTACCCTCTGCAATGTAATGAACACACGATACCGTGCTAAGGTTCCAACACCTTTACTAACAAGCTTTTAGTTATATCGAAAAGGGGTAAACAGTTTACAAGTCATACACTACAAGCTAACATATAATTCTAACAGAATATCTAGACAGGAATATACAATAGCGTCACAATCTTATACTATAACAGAGAGAGAGAGAATGGCCAATACAAACAGAGAACAAGTTGATTTACAGAGAATTACTTACACACACACTGGGAACGATCGCTGCGCTATTCCTGGTACCAGCTCCAAGTTAGTCAATATGAAAACAGTTTGTGGAGTGAGAGAGTGAGCTGTCCAGGCTGGCTGATCTTATATACACTGCATACAGTATACTACAAAGGGACCTATAATCTCATTGTTCACTGGACAGTATACTGCATACAGTATACTACAAAGGGACCTATAATCTCATTGTTCATCTCCTCGCATCATAACAAAAGGTCATAGGTTAGTTTGAACAGGTGGGCTGTGACTATTACAAACCGCTCAGGTGGGAGGGAATCGCCGGATTCCCGCCGCATGGATAATGAACTGCAATATAAGAAATGTCCAGAAACTACTAATGGCCATAACTATATGCAGGAGCGATTAATCTTTACCTAACCAACACCGGATTGTTGCTATTAAAATACTCTTCGGTTAGGTACCAAACACATCTGCTCAAACCCTGTCTGGCCCTTCGTACAACAAAAAGAGGAATTCCTTTGTCCAGGGACCAACTACACTAACCAAACTTACTGTTACTATTAAGGGGAACATTATCTATTAAACCTGCTATATGGATTTATTAAGTAGCGATTGTGTCGCTCGCTAGACGCACACAAACTCTACCGTAAATGCACATACCATGCTTTCAAGCGCACGCCCGTAGGGGCGCCGTCACGCAACTGCGAATATGTGCACGCACGCCAGAGAAAGTGCATGTGCAGCGGGCGAGCGCATGAGGTGAATATATGGCAACGTGCAGCATGATATTTTTCTGACTTTGACAATACCAATACCGGGAGAGTGCGGATGACTCTGCAGCACCGATTGAGCAAACAGGAGGTCCTCCTCAGCCAGGGTATCAAACTTATAGAACTTTGCAAAGGTGTTTGTCCCCGACCAAGAAGCTGCTCGGCACAACTGTAATGCCGAGACCCCTCGGGCAGCTGCCCAAGAAGAGCTCACTTTCCTAGTGGAGTGGGCCTTAACCGATTTCGGTAACTGCAATCCTGCCGTAGAATGCGCCTGCTGAATCGTGTTACAGATCCAGCGAGCAATAGTCTACTTTGAAGCAGGGGCGCCAACCTTGTTGGCCGCATACAGAACAAACAAAGCTTCAGTCTTCCTGATCCGAGCCGTTCTGGTCACATGAATCTTCAAAGCCCTGACTACATCCAGGGACTCAGAATCCTCCAAGTCCCTAGTAGCCACTGGCACGACAATAGGTTGGTTCACATGAAAAGATGAGACCACTTTTGGCAGAAAGTGAGGACAAGTCCTCAACTCTGCCCTATCCACGTGAAAAACCAAGTATGGGCTTTTATGCGATAAAGCCGCCAATTCTGAAACACGTCTCGCCGAAGCTAACGCCAAGAACATGACCACTTTCCACGTGAGGTATTTCAACTCCACAGTTTTAAGTGGTTCAAACCAAGGTGACTTGAGGAAACGTAACAGCACGTTAAGATCCCAAGGCGCCACCGGAGGCACAAAGGGAGGATGAATATGCAGCACCCCTTCACAAAAGTCTGTACCTCAGGAAGAGAGGCTAATTCTCTTTGAAAGAAAATGGATAAGGCCGAAATCTGGACCTTTATGGACCCAAATTTTAGGCCCAAGGTCACTCCTGTTTGAAGGAAGTGAAGTAGACGGCCCAAATGGAACTCCTCCGTAGGAGCAGCTCCGGCCTCACACCAAGAAACATATGTCCGCCATATACGGTGATAATGTTTCAACGTCACGTCTTTCCTAGCCTTGATCAGCGTAGGAATGACTTCCTCCGGAATTCCTTTTTCCGCTAGGATCCGGCGTTCAACCGCCATGCCGTCAAACGCAGCCGCGGTAAGTCTTGGAACAGACAGGGCCCCTGCTGCAGCAGGTCCTGCCTTAGAGGAAGAGGCCACGGATCTTCTGTGAGCAACTCTTGCAGTTCCGGATACCAAGTCCTCCGTGGCCAATCTGGAACAATGAGGATTGTTCTGACCCTGCTTATACTTACAATTCTCAACACCTTGGGTATGAGAGGAAGAGGAGGAAACACATAGACGGATCTGAAGACCCAAGGTGTCACCAGAGCATCTACCGCTACTGCCTGAGGGTCCCTTGACCTGGCGCAATACCGCTTTAGCTTTTTGTTGAGACGGGACGCCATCATGTCTATTTGAGGCAGGCCCCACCGATCCGCGATCTGTGCAAAGACTTCTTGATGAAGTCCCCACTCCCCCGGATGCAGGTCGTGCCTGCTGAGGAAGTCCGCCTCCCAGTTGTCCACCCCCGGGATGACCACCGCTGACAGCGCGCTTACATGGCCTTCCGCCCAGCGTAGAATCCTGGTCGCTTCTGCCATGGCCACTCTGCTCCTTGTTCCGCCTTGGCGGTTTATATGAGCCACTGCCGTGACATTGTCTGACTGAATCAGAACCGGTCTTCTCCGAAGTAAGTTCTCCGCTTGACGCAGGGCGTTGTATATGGCCCTCAACTCCAGGACGTTGATGTGGAGACAAGTCTCCAGGCTTGACCAGAGACCTTGGAAATTTCTTCCCAGTGCCACTGCTCCCCAGCCTCGGAGGCTTGCGTCCGTGGTTACCAGGACCCAGTCCTGAATGCCGAACCTGTGAGCCTCTAGAAGGTGAGCACTGTTCAGCCACCACAGGAGAGATACCCTGGTCCTGGGAGACAGGGTGATCCTTTGATGCATTTGTAAATGGGACCCGGACCACTTGTCCAAGAGGTCCCATTGAAAAGTCCTCGCATGGAATCTGCTGAAAGGGATGGCCTCGTATGAAGCCACCATCTTCCCCAGGACCCGCGTGCACTGATGCACTGAAACCTTCTTTGGTTTCAATAGGTTCCTGACCATGGTCATGAGTTCCTGAACCTTTTCGATCGGAAGAAAAACCTTTTTCTGGTCTGTGTGTAGGATCAGGCCCAGAAAGGTCAGACGCGTTGTAGTAACTAGCTGGGACTTCGGTATATTGAGAATCCAGCCGTGTAGCCTGCAACGTCTTCATGGACAGAGACACGCTGTCCAGCAACTTCTCCCGAGATCTCGCCTTTATTAGGAGATCGTCCAAGTATGGGATAATTGTGACCCCCTGCCTGCGCAGGAGCACCATCATTTCCGCCATTATCTTGGTGACAATCCCCGGGGCCGTGGAAAGCCCAAACGGCAACGTCTGAAATTAGTAGTGACAGTCCTGCACTGCAAATCTCAGGAACGCCTGATGGGGTGGGGGGGGGGGAATATTGGAACATGAAGGTATGCATCCTTTATGTCCAGGGACACCATCCAATCCCCCCCCCCTTCCCCTCCAGGCTGGCGATGACCGCCCGGAGTGATTCCATTTTGAACTTGAACCTTTTCAAGTACAAGTTCAGAGATTTCAGGTTTAAAATGGGCCTGACCGAACTGTCCAGTTTCGGGACCACAAACAGGGTTGAATAATATCACTCTCCCTGCTGGAGATGAGGAACTGTGACAATCACCTGTTGAACATACAATTTTTGGATTGCTGTCAACACTGACTCCCTCTCTGACGGGGAAGTCGGCAGAGCCGATTTGAAAAAAACGGCGAGGAGGCAAGTCTTCGAATTCTAGCCTGTATCCCTGTGCAACAATCTCTACTGCCCAGGGATCCACCTGCGATTGAACCCAGACGTGACTGAAAAACCGAAGACGAGCCCGCACCAGATCTGCCTCCCCCCGGGAAGCCCCAGCGTCATGCGGTGAACTTTGCAGACGCAGGGGAGGACTTCTGCTCTTGGGAACTAGCTGTGTGCAGCTTCTTTCGCCTGCCTTTCCCTCTGGTAACAAAGGACGATCCCCGCACCTTCTTGTTTTTATTGGAACGAAAGGACTGCATTTGATAATGAGGTGCCTTCTTAGTATGCTGCGGGGGGACATAAGGTAAGAAATTCGACTTACCAGCCGTAGCCGTAGAGGCAAGGTCCGAGAGGCCGTCTCCAAACAACTCCTCCCCCTTGTACGGCAATGACTCCATGTGCCGCTTAGAATCGGCATCTCCCGTCCACTGCCGGGTCCACAGGTGTTGCCTAGCAGAAATAGACATAGCATTTATTCTGGAGCTTAATAAACAAATGTCTCTCTGAGCAGCTCTCATATACAAGGCAGCATCTCTGATATGCTCTATGGTCATTTGAATGGCATCCCTATCTAAGGTGTCAATCTCCGCAGATAAGGAATCTGCCCATGACACAACCGCACTACAAACCCAGGCCAACGCCATAGCCGGTCTAGCAATAGTACCGGAGTGAGTGTAAATGTGCTTCAAGGTAATTTCCTGCCTGCGATCGGCCGGTTCCTTGAGGGAAGCCGTATCCTGAGAAGGCAGTGCCACCTTTTTGGACAAGCATGTCAGTGCCTTGTCCACTTTTGGTGAAGATTCCCAGCGTATCCTATCAGTTTGTGGAAAAGGATACGCCATAAGAATCCTTTTGGGAACTTGTGGTCTCCTATCTGGAGAGTCCCAAGCCTTTTCGCACAATTCATTTAATTCAAATGATGATTGAAAAGTGACTTCAGGCTTTTTCTCTTTATACATGTGTACCCTCGTGTCAGGGACAGGGGGTTCCTCAGTAATATGCAAAACCTCTTTAATGGCCATAATCATGTACCGAATACCTTTTGCCACCTTCGGCTGTAATTTTGCATCTTCATAGTCGACACTAGAGTCAGAATCTGTGTCGGTATCTGTGTCATCGATCTAGGATATGGTGCGCTTCTGAGACCCCGACGGGCCTGGCGCCACAGGGACAGGCATGGACTGGGTACCTGACTGATCTCTAGCTTCTGCCTTGTCTAACCTTTTATGCCATAGATTGACATTTGCATTCAAGACATTCAGCATATCCACCCATTCTGGTGTCTGCGTTGCCGACGGCGACCTGACATTCAAACACTCCCCCCTCCACAGTAAGCGAGCCTTCCTCGTCAAACATGTTGACACACGCGTACCGACACACTTCGCACACACAGGGAACCCCTTTTCTGAAGACAGTATCCCCGTCAAGGCCCTTTGGAGAGACAGAGAGAGAGTATGCCAGCACACACCCCAGCGCAACAACCCTGGAGACCAACACAAAATGTTTTTCCCCAGCAGCGCTGTGTAATATGTAAACCGCCAATTATGTGCCCCCCCCCCCCCCCTCTCTCTCTTTTAAGCACCCTTTCACCATGTGTAAGCAGGGGAGAGTCCGGGGAGCTTCCTCTCAGCAGTGCTGTGGAGAGAAAATGGCGCTGGTGAGTGCTGAGGGAGAAGCCCCGCCCCCTCGGCGGCGGGCTTCTGTCCCGCTCAAACTTAGTAAAATATGGCGGGGGCTCTTTTATATACATGTACAGAGCCCACCTGTACATGTATATAGTCTTTTTGCCATGCAGAGGTTTATATTGCTGCCCAGGGTGCCCCCCCCTGCGCCCTGCACCCTTACAGTGACCGGAGTGTGTGAGGTGTATGGGAGCAATGACGCACAGCTGCAGTGCTGTGCGTTACCTCAGTGAAGCTGAAGGCTTCTGCCGCCTGAGACGTCTTCTGACTTCTGTACTTCTGGCTCTGTGAGGAGAACGGCGGTGCGGCTCCTGGGGGTGGACGCCCAGTACGGACCTGCGTTCACCCCCTCTGGAGCTAATGGTGTCCAGTAGCCGAGGAAGCAGAGCCTATCTTTGACAAGAAGGTCTGCTCATCTCTCCTCAGTCCCTCGATGCAGGGAGCCTGTTGCCAGCAGTGCTCCCTGTGAAAAAGTAGTAAAAGTAGAAAGAAAAATCCAAACAAAAATGCTTTCAGGCAGAGAACTCTGGAGAGCTCTCTGCAGTGCACCCATCTTGCTCTGGGCACAGTGTAAAACTGAGGTCTGGAGGAGGGGCATAGAGGGAGGAGCCAGTGCACACCCAGAATCCAAAGCTTTCTTAAAGTGCCCTATCTCCTGTGGAGCCCGTCTATTCCCCATGGCCCTTACGGAGTCCCCAGCATCCTCAAGGACGTTGGAGAAATGCTGGGTATGTACCCTATATAATACATTGAAAGCTAATTCAGTTCCAGCCCTGGTAAATGATGCTTGGCGATCAGCAGATTGTGATATGAGAGCAGAGAGCCTCAATTTAAGGTTTTGTAATCTTGGTTGCTTTTAACATTCTAGTGGTCTGATGCTTTGAGGAGTATTTCAACAATGCAGTAAGCTTAGCATGATCCCACCTCCAAAATAAGGATAGTGATCTCTGTAAAGACTGCACCCACCGCACACTTATACACCTTTCACACCGCACAAATAACTTGAATGGCTGCATGGAAACGCAGTGCGCTTTTTGTAATGTCCGTGGACTGTAAACCATCTTTAGTGTGGTGTCCAGTTGCGTTCTGTACAATGATGAGAGGTCCATTTTTCTGTGGTGCTGTGCAATGAAATGCAGCTCAAAGCGACAGGCTCAGGATAAGCACTCATGTGTGCGTGTCCCAGTGCTTGTTTTGAGTGTACTAAATACCTGTTAAAATTGCAGCATGCAACTTTTACCAGTCACTAAGTTTTGCCAACAAACCGATTCGTTTTCATTGGCTTTATAATCGTAATATTCAGAGATGGTGACATAAACCAACCTTATAATTACTGAGCAATATGCATCTTTAACTTGCCATTGTAGATACATTTTAAAGGTAACACTTCTGTACATTTTGGCCAATTACTGTCCAAGAAACAACAAGATGCTATAAAAGAGACCATTGCTGCTATATGATAAATGTATTGGTCCATTATCGTTCTGTCCTGTTAGTTACATGACTGGTGCTGCATATATGCATACCTCCCAACATGACCCTATCCAGGGGGGACAGAATGCTCTGTTCCTGGACTTTTCTCCTAATGTATGATTGCCCTCACCTGTGGTGAAACGCCTTTCTTATCCATTCAGCACAGGTGATGGCATTCATACATTAGGTGAAAAGTCCAGGAATAGAGCATTCTGTCCCTCCTGGCGTGGGTCATGTTGGGAGGTATGTATATGCATTAACAAGGTTCTCAGATCTAGACCGTGTTTTAATGGTGTTTAATCCACTGAGTTAGGGCAACCACGATTACTTTAGCACTCCCTATTCCATTACTATGACTAGACTTATGCAGGGTTGGAATAGACCTAGGTATTGTAGATACTAGGGCTAGTATGACTAAGTCTTGGGTTAAATTCCACATTTATGCATAAGCTATGCTTTTCGTATGCTCTTTCCTTAAGCAGGAGGTAGGTTAACTTACTTTGGACCAGAATGGCTCTGTATGCCTCTGGTAGAGAAACTAGATTGTAAGCTCCACAGGGGGCAGAGTTATGTAGATGAATAAAGTGCTGCAGCATACATTTACGCTGCGAAAACAAAAGCTTACTGTATGTTTCAGGGTTTGTGTGTATTGTGTTTTCAAACAGCAGTGTCCTTTGAGCTAGGATTAAAGGCAAATATTTAATATATTTTTAAAATATATTGTTCAGATTGCATCTACCAGTATATTATGTAAACTTTTGCAAGTCTGATTACATTTCAACCTGGCACAGCTACTGTACTAAAATATATATCTCCCATAAAACGTTTCTAATTATATTCTCTTGCTTCCTACGGGGAGACATTAATAGAAATGTTCTTTCATGTGTTCTATTATTTTTTATATTTAATAATGTTTTTATTGCATGATTGTTTAAACAGAAAGCTGCCTATGCCAACTCATGCTTACATTTAACCAACTTTTATTGTTTTGTCATACATGAAGGATCTCTTTTATCTTAACATGAAAAGTGGTAGCACCTTTTGTAAATATTGAAAAACTAAAACAAAATACCACTTGGCCTGGTTCTTACTGTATACGACTTTTTTTTTTCTTTTTTTTTGTATGTAAAACCTCTAATTGGTTGCGTTTATAATGCATTAAATCATCAATTTTGATTCCATTACCTGACATTTACCGTTGCAGTGATATGTTTAGTTATTATAATCGCTGCTTACATTAGCTTCTATTGGCTGCTGTAAGGAAACTACCTATGAGCCCGGTAGCTTCTGCTGTGGACGTCTCATGTTATTCTGCCAAGTTCCACTCAGTACACTGAAACCATTATGGTCCAAAGCTGCCTAGAAGAGATTTAAAAAAAAACAACAAAAAACAAAAACCTCCTGGTTAAATGGATAATAAATAGAAATGTATAAAAAATTACCATTTTTAGCTTTGTCCCTGTAACTAGACACCTTGTATTTCTTCCAAACCCCCCAATTTAAATATCATTGTTATACATTCCGAACACAGTTCAGATTTTTATCTTTGCCGTTTGTTTACAGTGTGTGAATGTTCTGTTTTAGGCTACAGTAATATTTTGTGCCCAGGATGCTATGCAGGGCAAGGGTAATGCTCCTCCAGCTGTGGTGCACAGTGTGTAATGTGTAGAGTTGTACTTGTGTATGATTACTGCCAGTTATTCATATCAGCGATTTCTAAAGGTGTGTACACACGGTGAGATCCTTGCAATGCCCACAGAGCCCAGAAGCACAGTTTTTGACTCTCTGTACTTTTAGGTTTTGTCTGTTTGATTTTGACTAAGGGCCAATTTTGACTATAATTTGTACTAGATAGTCAAGATTGACTTGCCTGCACAGTCTATCTAGTATTGTGATACCGACCCCACGGGAGCGCGCATCGGGATCGAATCGGTATCGCAAGCTGCCGAACACCTTGAGATAGGCATTAACTTTGGCTAACCCCGATTCTCACTGTGCGATAGGGACTAGGACGGTATCGCAAGCACATAATAGCGCTTGCGATACTGACTATGTACAATTTTGGCTAAGTGTCAATTTTGACTCTCTTCTGAGAGAGAGTCAAAATTTACTTACCTGCAGTCTATCTAGGCTTGCGATGCCGGCTGTGCATCGGCATCGCAAGGTGACTTTCACCTTGCGATCTGCACTAACTTTTCTTATGATTTTGACTATATAGTCAGTCATAAAAAAAAATATCTCACCGTGTGTACACACCTTGAGATTTTGACTGTAGTCAAAATCTTACAGATTTATTTTGCCATGTGTACACACCTTAAGAGCCGACCGTTCTCCTCTGTGGAATATAGCACAGTTGGCAAATGCTGTATGTATTGGTTACATCGACTATATTATCCCTATCAACGTTCCAATGTTTTCATCAAATATTAATTTACTGGTCTGCATTTCGGGTACAGCAGGAATACAGTATGTGTACAAATGTGTTTCCTGTAATGTATGAATATTTAATGAAAACTGAGAAACGATCTCTCAATGTCCTTTTCAGGATCACTTCATCTAAAGCGACCCTCAGGCCTCGATAGATACATTGTTCTAGTCTTTTGAAATGATGATTGATTTACTTTTAATGTTTACTGTATGTACTGTTCTTGTTAGCATTTTGTATTACAATTGGAAATGCGTATTTTGCAGCTCTTTTAAAACCTGTAGGGTATAAATTATATTTCTCTGACGTCCTAGTGGATGCTGGGACTCCGTCAGGACCATGGGGATTAGCGGCTCCGCAGGAGACAGGGCACAAAAATAAAAGCTAGAGGACTAGGTGGTGTGCACTGGCTCCTCCCCCTATGACCCTCCTCCAAGCCTCAGTTAGGTTTTTGTGCCCGTCCGAGCAGGGTGCAATCTAGGTGGCTCTCCTAAAGAGCTGCTTAGAAAAAGTTATTAAGTTTTTTATTTTCAGTGAGTCCTGCTGGCAACAGGCTCACTGCAACGAGGGACTTAGGGGAGAAGAAGTGAACTCACCTGCGTGCAGGATGGATTGGCTTCTTAGGCTACTGGACACCATTAGCTCCAGAGGGATCGAACACAGGCCCAGCCATGGAGTCCGGTCCCGGAGCCGCGCCGCCGACCCCCTTGCAGATGCCGAAAAGTGAAGAGGTCCAGAAACCGGCGGCAGAAGACTTTTCAGTCTTCATGAGGTAGCGCACAGCACTGCAGCTGTGCGCCATTGTTGTCAGCACACTTCACACCAGCGGTCACTGAGGGTGCAGGGCGCTGGGGGGGGGGGGCGCCCTGGGCAGCAATGATAATACCTTGTTCTGGCTAAAAATACATCACATATAGCCCCTGGGGCTATATGGATGTATTTAACCCCTGCCAGGTCTCACAAACACCGGGAGAAGAGCCCGCCGAAATAGGGGGCGGGGCCTATCTCCTCAGCACACAGCGCCATTTTCCTGCACAGCTCCGCTGCGAGGAAGGCTCCCAGGACTCTCCCCTGCACTGCACTACAGAAACAGGGTAAAAAAACAGAGAGGGGGGGCACTTTTTTGGCGATATTGATATATTAAGCTGCTATAAAGGAAACAACACTTCTGTAGGGTTGTTCCTATATATTTATAGCGCTTGGGTGTGTGCTGGCAAACTCTCCCTCTGTCTCCCCAAAGGGCTAGTGGGGTCCTGTCTTCGATAAGAGCATTCCCTGTGTGTCTGCTGTGTGTCGGTACGTGTGTGTCGACATGTATGAGGACGATGTTGGTGTGGAGGCGGAGCAATTGCCGGTAATGGTGATGTCACCCCCTAGGGAGTCGACACCGGAATGGATGGCTTTGTTTATGGAATTACGTGATAATGTCAGCACGTTACAAAAATCAGTTGACGACATGAGACGGCCGGCAAACCAGTTAGTACCTGTCCAGGCGTCTCAGACACCGTCAGGGGCTGTAAAACGCTCTTTACCTCAGTCGGTTGACACAGACCCAGACACGGACACCGAATCTAGTGTCGACGGTGAAGAAACAAACGTATTTTCCAGTAGGGCCACACGTTATATGATCACGGCAATGAAGGAGGCTTTGCATATCTCTGATACTGCAAGTACCACAAAAAGGGGTATTATGTGGGGTCTGAAAAAACTACCTGTAGTTTTTCCTGAATCAGAGGAATTGAATGAAGTGTGTGATGAAGCGTGGGTTAACCCCGATAGAAAACTGCTAATTTCAAAGAAGTTATTGGCATTATATCCTTTCCCGCCAGAGGTTAGGGCGCGCTGGGAAACACCCCCTAGGGTGGATAAGGCACTCACACGCTTATCAAAACAAGTGGCGTTACCGTCTCCTGAAACGGCCGCCCTCAAGGATCCAGCTGATAGGAGGCTGGAAACTACCCTGAAAAGTATATACACTCATACTGGTGTTATACTGCGACCAGCCATCGCCTCTGCATGGATGTGCAGTGCTGGGGTGGTTTGGTCGGATTCCCTGACTGAAAATATTGATACCCTGGATAGGGACAGTATTTTATTGACTATAGAGCAATTAAAGGATGCTTTTCTTTATATGCGAGATGCTCAGAGGGATATTTGCACTCTGGCATCGAGAGTAAGTGCGATGTCCATATCTGCCAGAAGAAGTTTATGGACGCGACAGTGGTCAGGTGATGCGGATTCCAAACGGCATATGGAAGTATTGCCGTATAACGGGGAGGAATTATTTGGGGTCGGTCTATCGGATTTGGTGGCCACGGCAACAGCCGGGAAATCCACCTTTTTACCTCAGGTCCCCTCCCAACAGAAAAAGACACCGTCTTTTCAGCCGCAGTCCTTTCGTTCCTATAAGAACAAGCGGGCAAAAGGACAGTCATATCTGCCCCGAGGCAAAGGAAAGGGTAAGAGAGTGCACCAAGCAGCTCCCTCCCAGGAACAGAAGCCCTCCCCGGCTTCTGCAAAGCCCTCAGCATGACGTTGGGGCTTTACAAGCGGACTCAGGGGCGGTGGGGGGTCGACTCAAGAATTTCAGCGCACAGTGGGCTCACTCACAGGTGGACCCCTGGATCCTGCAGGTAGTATCTCAGGGTTACAGGTTGGAATTCGAGAAGTCTCCCCCTCGCCGGTTCCTAAAGTCTGCTCTGCCAACGTCTCCCTCAGACAGGGCGACGGTATTGGAAGCCATTCACAAGCTGTATTCTCAGCAGGTGATAGTCAAGGTACCCCTCCTACAACAGGGAAAGGGGTATTATTCCACACTATTTGTGGTACCGAAGCCGGACGGCTCGGTAAGACCTATTCTAAATCTGAAATCTTTGAACCTGTACATACAAAAATTCAAGTTCAAGATGGAGTCACTCAGAGCAGTGATAGCGAATCTGGAAGAAGGGGACTTTATGGTGTCCCTGGACATCAAGGATGCTTACCTGCATGTCCCAATTTGCCCTTCACATCAAGGGTACCTCAGGTTCGTGGTGCAAAACTGTCATTATCAGTTTCAGACGCTGCCGTTTGGATTGTCCACGGCACCTCGGGTCTTTACCAAGGTAATGGCCGAAATGATGTTTCTTCTGCGAAGAAAAGGCGTATTAATTATCCCTTACTTGGACGATCTCCTGATAAGGGCAAGGTCCAGAGAACAGCTGGGGGACGTAGTAGCACTAACCCAAGTAGTGCTGCAACAGCACGGGTGGATTCTGAATTTTCCAAAATCTCAATTGACCCCGACGACACGTCTGCTGTTCCTGGGAATGATTCTGGACACGGTTCAGAAAAAGGTGTTTCTTCCGGAGGAGAAAGCCAGGGAGTTATCCGAACTTGTCAGGAACCTCCTAAAACCAGGAAAAGTGTCTGTGCATCAATGCACAAGAGTCCTGGGAAAAATGGTGGCTTCTTACGAAGCGATTCCATTCGGCAGATTCCACGCACGAACTTTTCAGTGGGATCTGCTGGACAAATGGTCCGGATCGCATCTGCAGATGCATCAGCGGATAACTTTGTCTCCACGGACAAGGGTGTCTCTTCTGTGGTGGTTGCAGAGTGCTCATCTGTTAGAGGGCCGCAGATTCGGCATACAGGACTGGGTCCTGGTGACCACGGATGCCAGTCTGAGAGGCTTGGGAGCGGTCACACAGGGAAGAAACTTCCAGGGAGTGTGGTCAAGCCTGGAGATGTCTCTTCACATAAATATACTGGAGCTAAGAGCGATTTACAATGCTCTAAGCCTGGCAAAACCCCTGCTTCAGGGTCAGCCGGTGTTGATCCAGTCGGACAACATCACGGCAGTCGCCCACGTAAACAGACAGGGCGGCACAAGAAGCAGGAGGGCAATGGCAGAAGCTGCAAGGATTCTTCGCTGGGCGGAAGATCATGTGATAGCACTGTCAGCAGTGTTCATTCCGGGAGTGGACAACTGGGAAGCGGACTTCCTCAGCAGACACGATCTACACCCGGGAGAGTGGGGACTTCATCCAGAAGTCTTCCACATGATTGTGAACCGTTGGGAAAAACCAAAGGTGGATATGATGGCGTCCCGCCTCAACAAAAAACTGGACAGGTTTTGCGCCAGGTCAAGAGACCCTCAGGCAATAGCTGTGGACGCTCTGGTAACACCGTGGGTGTTCCAGTCAGTGTATGTGTTTCCTCCTCTGCCTCTCATACCAAAAGTACTGAGAATTATACGGCAAAGGGGAGTAAGAACGATACTCGTGGCTCCGGATTGGCCAAGAAGAACTTGGTACCCGGAACTTCAGGAGATGCTCACGGAAGATCCGTGGCCTCTACCTCTAGCGCCTTGAGTCCTGTTGGAGAAAGAGCGCTATATAAATAAAATTATTATTATTATTATTAAGACGGGACCTGCTTCAGCAGGGACCGTGTCTATTCCAAGACTTACCGCGGCTGCGTTTGACGGCATGGCGGTTGAACGCCGAATTCTAAGGGAAAAAGGCATTCCGGAAGAGGTCATCCCTACCCTGGTAAAAGCCAGGAAGGAGGTGACTGCACAACATTATCACCGCATTTGGAGAAAATATGTTGCGTGGTGTGAGGCCAGGAAGGCCCCGACGGAGGAATTTCAACTGGGTCGATTCCTACATTTCCTGCAAACAGGATTGTCTATGGGCCTCAAATTAGGGTCCATTAAGGTTCAAATTTCGGCCCTGTCGATTTTCTTCCAGAAAGAATTGGCTTCAGTTCCTGAAGTCAAGACTTTTGTAAAAGGAGTACTACATATACAGCCCCCGGTTGTGCCCCCAGTGGCTCCGTGGGATCTTAATGTAGTTTTGGATTTTCTCAAATCCCATTGGTTTGAGCCACTCAAATCGGTGGATTTGAAATATCTTACATGGAAAGTAACCATGCTACTGGCCCTGGCTTCAGCCAGGAGAGTGTCAGAATTGGCGGCTTTATCGTATAAAAGCCCATATCTGATTTTCCATTCGGACAGGGCAGAACTGCGGACGCGTCCTCAGTTTTCTGCCTAAGGTGGTTTCAGCGTTTCACCTGAACCAGCCTATTGTGGTGCCTGCGGCTACTAGCGATTTGGAGGATTCCAAGTTGCTGGACGTTGTCAGGGCATTGAAAATATATATTTCAAGGACGGCTGGAGTCAGAAAATCTGACTCGCTGTTTATACTGTATGCACCCAACAAGCTGGGTGCTCCTGCTTCTAAGCAGACGATTGCTCGTTGGATTTGTAGCACAATTCAACTTGCACATTCTGTGGCAGGCCTGCCACAGCCTAAATCTATCAAGGCCCATTCCACAAGGAAGGTGGGCTCATCTTGGGCGGCTGCCCGAGGGGTCTCGGCATTACAACTCTGCCGAGCAGCTACGTGGTCGGGGGAGAACACGTTTGTAAAATTCTACAAATTTGATACCCTGGCTAAAGAGGACCTGGAGTTCTCTCATTCGGTGCTGCAGAGTCATCCGCACTCTCCCGCCCGTTTGGGAGCTTTGGTATAATCCCCATGGTCCTGACGGAGTCCCAGCATCCACTAGGACGTCAGAGAAAATAAGATTTTACTTACCGATAAATCTATTTCTCGTAGTCCGTAGTGGATGCTGGGCGCCCATCCCAAGTGCGGATTGTCTGCAATACTTGTACATAGTTATTGTTACAAAAAAATCGGGTTGTTATTGTTGTGAGCCGTCTGTTCAGAGGCTCCTACGTTTGTCATACTGTTAGCTGGGTTCAGATCACAAGTTGTACGGTGTGATTGGTGTGGCTGGTATGAGTCTTACCCGGGATTCAAAATCCTTCCTTATTGTGTACGCTCGTCCGGGCACAGTATCCTAACTGAGGCTTGGAGGAGGGTCATAGGGGGAGGAGCCAGTGCACACCACCTAGTCCTAAAGCTTTTATTTTTGTGCCCTGTCTCCTGCGGAGCCACTAATCCCCATGGTCCTGACGGAGTCCCAGCATCCACTACGGACTACGAGAAATAGATTTATCGGTAAGTAAAATCTTATTTTTTCTAGATGAAACATGGTTTGCACATCGCATGATAGGATAGGATGGCCCTTAATCAAAATAGTTCTGAGCCCCCCTGCTGGACTTCTAGGTTGCTATGCACTGATGTAAAACTTTTCATTTGTGACACCTGCATATATGACCTTTAGTAACATCAAACAGCAGTAGAAAGGATCTAGTAGAAATGTCTGTCAAAACAGGACAATTCTTTTTTTCCCAACTATAATTGTATTTCGCTATAGATTAGTATAGTATTGTGTGCATGTTCTGTGTATAGCCCTTCTCCTTAGGTATTACTGGGTTTTAGTGAGTAGAGCACAGGCTTTTAATCCACAAATTCACACGACTGTATATAACCAGTAAAGCTGCTAGTAAACTCTTTTGCCTAGCCTATATGAGGGCGGGGGGGAGGGGTTAAATTAGCAAAATTTGACTTTTTGCTTGCAGACACAGCCAAAAAAAAATGCTGCGAAAGAGGCTGAAAAGACTGGGGGGGGGGGGGGCGCGGCACTAATTGGTGGTTTTCAATTAGTGCTGTTTTTTCAACCAGCCGGAAGAAATGCACTTTTCGTCTGTTTCTAGGTCGAATTTACATCTGACCTATGCAATAAAAGTGCTGCTTTTTGAACTGGTAGAAAGAAATGGCCCAGGCGAACCACGTGGATCAGCGAATTCGCCGCCAATCCGTGTTTTGACGAATTTGCAGGCCTTTTCGCCCATGCCGTTTCGACAAAACAAAAACGCAAAAAGGCATGGGGGAAAAGTGATAAAAAAATGGGCGAATACGCACGCGATTGAATACATGAGGTCAAATTAGTGACTTTTTTTCGGCTACATGAAAAAAACTGCTCTAATTGCATACCCGCCTTGTTTACTCATAAAGCACCCCAATATACCTGTCCCATACCTTGTACCCCAATTCCCATCATTTTGCAGTTTTGTGACCACAAAAATGACATGTCCTTATCGGCCAATTTAAAAATAATCACTTCTAAGTGCCTAAATAGTCACTCATGGGGTGCCCCAAGGGTTCTGAACCAAATCCCAATGTTTTTACCTAAAAATAGGGATTTTCCACAAGCTTATCGTCTGTTCAGAGGTGGTGGAGTGAAATTCGCTGTAAACCTATGGGAAATTATCACCAGTAATTTATCGTAAACAATTGAATAGGGACTTATCACAGGTCGAGAGAAAATCTGTTTTTAATTGAATTCCCCCCTATAGCTGTACAGATTGAGTATCCCATATCCAAATATTCCTAAATATGGAATATTCCGAAATACAGAATTTTTTGAGTGAGACTGAGATAGTGAAACCTTTGTTTTTTGATGGCTCAGTGTACCCAAACTTTGTTTAATACATTATTGTATTAAATGACCTTCAGGCTGTGTGTGTAAGGTGTATATGAAACATAAATTATGTGAATGTACACACACTTTGTTTAATGCACAAAGTTATTAAAATATTGGCTACAATGACTTCAGGCTGTGTGTATAAGGTGTATATGAAACATAAATGCATTCTGTGCTTAGACTTGGGTCCCATCGCCATGATATCTCATTATGGTACGCAATTATTCCAAAATACAAAAAAATCTGATATCCAAAATACTTCTGGTACCAAGCATTTTGGATAAGGGATACTCAACCTGTATTAATTATAGCCAGAGGTGCAAGAAGACAGGCCAATGTAACATAACCAAGTGATGCTGTAAACCTATGTTTTGAATGCATTCATTATAGAATGAATATTTTATAACCATTATTGTGTAACAAAGCCATTCTAGTGGTGGTTTGTTTGGCTGCCATAGGAATTTTCCTCCTAATACCATAGGGATATAGTGACTTATTTTTATATTCCAGAAAAATCATCCGTTTAAGCCAATATATGGCTCACCAGATTTTATTCATGAACTGATTACATGCTGGTGCTACTGGGGGGATTACACCTGCAGATGAATGATAACCATGGAATCTACAGAGTTTTTAAGTCTCAACCCATAAATGCAATTCCATTCATCCGTCCATTGATTCTCTGGTTTAAAAAGATACATATAATTACAGTGACATTACTTATTATTATTTTGTTTTTGTTTTCAAATATTTGTACACAAAACTCATTGACATGGATTTTTAGGGACATGGCTTGATCCCAGAGAGTGGCGGCCTAATCCCTGTGTAGGAGATGGGTACATGTTTAGTACAGTGCAGATGGGTGTTGTGTTGCATCTTGGACACTGCCATTTCACTCACAAGAAATGGTCTATTCTGTTTCCACAGAAGGAGAATACATAAAGATGTTCATGAGAGGTCGACCAATCACAATGTTCATTCCTTCTGATATCGAAAGCTATGAAGATATAAGAACGGAACTACCACCAGAAAAATTAAAACTGGAGTGGGTGTATCCTTTTTATTCTGCATTTCTGCATTGGGGTACACTGTGTTCCACAGGGAATACATTGGGATGTAGAGATGGATCTTGATCCAGAGGCACCAACAGGCTAAAGCTTTAAGACTGTCCCAGAATGCATTGCGGGGCCTCCTCTATAACCCCCGCCTCCAGGCACTGAGAGTTCAGTTTTAGAGTTGGTGCCTGCATGAAGCAGGTCACTTAATAGTACAGTCCTGAAAAAGCTTTTTAGAAGACTTTAAGGGCTGCAGCACTTCATTTGTCAGTGTGACATACTGTACTGCAGCTCCATCACCTCCCCAGCTGCGTTGCATACTCCCGCTGGCTCTGTTCCCGGGTATTTGTGGCGGAGGCGCTCCGGTTCCTAGGCACACCACCGCAGATGCTCTCCTATTTCGCGTGGCTGCTACTAATGGAGGAGGTAAGAGGGTCCCCCAGGCGGGACCCGCCATTAAATCGCGTTCTGGTCGCGGTTTAAGGAGACGAACCACAACGCTGGCGTGGACCCAACTATATCCACCAGGGCATGGGAGCACAGGTCGGATAGTAAAATACAAACTTTAATAAGGCGCCATATTACCCGGCGGTGAGAACTAGCATAGGGAAAAAGGCGCTTGACCTGTAGCCCCTCCCCCAGCCCCGGACGCCATCTACTGCTGGTTTTCCCGGCCTGGAGCTGCCTCACATTCTCTCTGACTGAGACGCTGGGCACCATTTTCTAAAATAGATGCGACTGGTCTCCGGGACTGCAGAGCAAGGTCTCCTTTGTAAACCCGCCTGTACATCAGCGCCATGGTTTTACGAACACTTAAGTACTCTACATGTCAATAATAAGACAGCGTTAGTTAAGAACAAGTGTACCTGTGCCAGAATATATTGTACGAGTATTCTGATATATGCATATATATATAGTATGTTTATATAATAATCCAATGCTATTTTATTGTCTCAAAAATAATTATCTGCATTGCAAACGTGACTCTGTGTGCCTGTATCTGCTATGTCATTGCACTGCGGTGTGTATTCCAGATATATTTATCACTATATACTGTACCATAGGGGACTAGGTACGTCTGGGTCAATATATAGTGTGTCACAGTATTTACCTATCCTATTACGTGTATTCTACTGTGTACTCAGTCACATAATACCGGATTTATTTGCAGGTGTTGTGTACTGGGTACTCAGTCACATGCTAATGGATTTATTCGCAGGTATTGTAGTCTGGCTTCATCGTACTAAACCGCTCTCTGTTGCATTTGTGTATGATGTTTAACATATAAGAAAAGAACACACTGCGCTATTTAAGAACCTTCCAGACTCCAAATAAAGTGAATTCACATGTATACATAAAAACACCTTTTTATTCCGGATTAGATTAATCACATAAATCTCTAATTAGTAGATGGAACCACATACAATTCTTAATCTAATAAAAAAAGCTATCATATGCATATATAAATTTAACAACTCTAATTAATTCTTATTTTCAAAAGCCGGCTTTCTATATGCACCTAAAATAAAATATGGATCAGCTCTCATGCGTATATAATAACCACAATATGTGCAATAGGGGATATACTTATTAATTGATGTGCAAATCAGTATTCTCAGATTGTCCACTAACTGCTTGTAGAGAGACAGAATGATCAGATGTAGTAATCACCGCTTGTTGTTACAAAGTCTCAAAACGGCTCCTTGTGTTATTACACTGAACACTCGTTGTTACAAAGTCTCAAGCAATTCCTTTTGCATAGATAATAGTAACAGTTCCTGATTGCCTAATCAGGCTGGCTAAATGGTAAAAGTTCTCACCCTCCGTCTTACACGTAGACGGATCCAGCTGGAGATACACTGCACTGCCGGTCAGGTGCGGCTAGGGAGCTCCGGACGTCTCCGGCCCCCAACGTATGAAATGCCGCTGCAGTCCCAAGTGAAGCCGCTGATGTAATTTCGCTGGCGTCTGGCGTGGTGCAGTGATTCTTACAGATGTATCCACATTTATCTTGACGGTTAATAGGATTAACTGTGACTGGACAGTCAGACTTAATCCCCTGCTGTAATGATTTAATCCCCTGCTGTATTGTTCTCTGTATTGTATTGCAGCTGAGAACAATAGCTGAAGGGTTTATGTTAATAAATCATGTAGTGACTAGGCACAGAAAACTACTCAAGATAACCGTGGATACATCTGTAGGTGATAACCGCAATGAATGGTCATGTCATCAGATGTCCCTTCTTTCCTCTGACTAGTTTCGCTAGTCACTGGAGCTTCCTACAATGTCCTCCTCAGTCATCTATATCTGATGGTAAACTTCCTACAAGCCCACGGGTGGCTCATCAACTGGAAGAAGTCCTCGCTTGTCCCTGCTCGGAGCATGGTGCACCAAGGGACACTACCAGACATACACAGTCAACAGCTGTTTGTCTCCAGAGAAGGTCCTCAAATTTCAGTACAGGATCAGATACTTCCTCTCTCGCCCAAGAGTGTCATTACACTCGGCGATGCAAGTACTAGGCCTCATGGTGTCTGCTTTAGACATGGTAGAGTACGCTCAATTCCATTCCCTCCCTCTACAGAGGGTAATCCTTTCCAAATGGGACGGCCTGCCTCATCGGATCAGGTCTCACATGATCGCCTTGACTCCAGAGGTTCGCCTGTCACTGAGCTGGTGGCTACAGGACCAGCAGTTGAGCAGGGGCCGTCCCTTCTGGATCCCCAACTGGGTCCTACTGACTACGGGCGCCATTCTGAGGGGTTGGGGCGCGGTGTTGGAGCAACACTTTCCAGGGTCGGTGGACCATGGGGGAATCACTCCTCCTAATAAACATTCTGAAATTGAGGGCAGTGTTCGATGCTGTGTTTCTCGCCCTGCCTCTGATACAGAACAGGCCTGTTCAAGTACGGTCAGACAACGCCACCACGGTGGCGTAGATAAACCATCAAGGCGGCACTCGAAGCCGCATGGCAATGATGGAAGTGTCAAAAATCCTTCATTGGGCAGAACGCCTTCTGCCGGCAAGATCGGCAGTGTTGATTCCGTGAGTCCTCAACTGGGAAGGTGATTTCCTCAGTCGTCGGGACATGCACGCTAGAGATTGAAGTCTTCATCAGGAAGTATTTCAACTCCTAGTGAACAAGTGGGGCCCACCAGATGTAGACCTAATGGCGTCTCGGATCAAGAACCAGGGATCCTCAAGCAGCATTCATGGACGCTATGGCAATTCCATGGAATTTTCGGCTGCCCTACGTGTTCTCTCCAGTGTCACTCCTGCCCAGGTTACAATGGAAGTTCAAACAAGAAGGAGGAATACTACTTCTAGTCGCTCCAGCATGGCCCAAACGGCATTGGTTCTCAGACCTGCAGGGTCTATCGATAGAGCGTCCTCTTCTACTTCCTCAACGCCCAGACCTCCTCGTTCAGGGCCCTTGTGTCTATCCAAACCTAGCCAGACTGGCTTTAATGGCATGGCTCTTGAAGCTTTACTCCTGTGGGCCAAAGGATTCTCCGAGGCGGTCATCCAAACTATGCTGAAGGCCCGCAAACCAGCGTCTGCACAGATTTATTTTTTGGGTCTAGAATTCTTACTTCACCTGGTGTGCTGCTAAGAATTATGATGCTTACAAATTCAGTACTTCCAGATTTCTGGCTTTTTTACAATTAGGCCTACGTCTGGCCTACCTCAAGGTTCATATCTCTGCCTTGTCTGTTTGGTTTCAGAGAAAAATTGCATCTATTCCTGATGTTCATACGTTCACTCTGTGTTTTACGGAATTCAGCCTTCCTGTGTCCCTCCTGTGGTTCCATGGGATCGGTCTGTTCTGAATGCCCTGCAAGAGTCTCCATTTGAACCTCTTGTGTCAGTGGACCTTAAATGGCTCACGGTCAAGGTCCTGTTCATACTGGCTATTGCCTCCTCTGGGAGGGTGTCAGACCTAGGCGCTTTGTTCTGTCATTCACCCTTTCTGATATTTCACCATGACCGGGCAGTTCTTTAAATTAACCCTGGTTATTTGCCTAAGGTGGTGTTATCTTTTTCACCTTAACCGAGAGATTGTGGTTCCGGCCTTTATCTCTTCTGGTTTGTCCTCCAAAGAGCGATCTTTGGATGTGGTACGGGCTCTCTGTATATCCATGGAAAGGTCTGCCTTTATCAGGTCAGATTCCCTTTTTGTACTTTTTTGATTTTCACAAACGTACCTGGCCTGCGAATAAGCAAACCTTGGCCAGATGGATTAGAATGGTGATTGCACAAGCTTATGCACAGGCTGGACCTCCAGCTCCTGCTGCTATTAAAGCCCATTCTACTCTGTCTGTTGGGCCCTCTTGGGCGGCCCGCCATGGCGCGTCCGCCGAACATTTGTGCAAGGTGGCTATGTGGTCCTCTGTGAACACGTTCATTGGCTTCTATGCCTTTGATACTTCCGCCTCCCAGGATGCTTCCTTTGGACGCCGGGTTCTTATACCCACTAAGGCGCGTCGCCTCCCTTGAGGAACTGCTTTAGGACATCCTCGATGTATTGCTTGTGGAACACAGTGTACCCCGCTGCAGAAAAGGACATTTATGGTAGACTTACCATGGTTAAATCTTTCTGTGAGGTACACTGGGTTCCACAGGGCGCCCACGCTGACGTGCTTAGCTTCTTTGGGTTTGTATGGCATTAGCCGCTAGTCCCTTCTCCTGTCGTGAAAACGTGGTTCTATGTGACTAACATCTGCCTTCTCTTTTACCTGCTTCTGCATTGGACTGGTTAACAAAACTGAGCTCACAGTGCCTGGAGGCGGGGTTATAGAGGAGGCCCCGCTATACATTCTGGGACAGTCTAAAGCTTTAGCCTGTTGGTGCCTCAGGATCAAGAGCCATCTCTACACCCCGATGTATTCCCTGTGGAACCCAGTGTACTTTGCAGAAAGAGATTTAGCCATGGTAAGTCTACCATAAATCTCCTTTTCTCTACCTTCTAATTAGTGTGCTGGTTGTTTTGGTATTCTAAAAACACACATTTTATGAATTTCTCTGCTGCCTAGTGTTTTAAGATACAGCTATAACTCTGCACTCAGCAGCAGTCCAAAATAAATAAAAATGATGTGCCCCCAATTCATATTTTATCCCCATCCTTTACATTTTATCTGCAGATAAGCAAAGCAGCCGCACATTAGTTGTAGGGGGTACCATCCATGTTTGTTTGTTTTTTTTTAGTTTTCAAGACCATATTGAAACAGAACACAGATTGTCGTGAACAGAACTTGCATGATACTCTCTTATGAAAACATTCATAATCAAAACATTTTGAAAATGCGCTCTGAATGATAACCAGTTAGAAATTAGTTCTAGGTAAAGATGGTCCTGGGGATGAAAAAAGAAAGCTTTCTATGGTGAGGGTCCTCCACCTACTTTGGCTTACATAAATTTTGTCTGTGTTAACCTTAATAGACTGTCCTAGATATGGATACCGTGGGAGAGACTGCCGCGCTAATGTTTACCTTCTCCCTACTGGAGAAATTGTATATTTCATAGCATCTGTTGTAGTACTATTCAATTATGAAGAAAGAACTCAGCGGCACTACCTGGGTCATACAGACTGCGTTAAATGGTAAGGACAATGTGCTTTTTCATCTCGCACAAACACACATTTATGAACACACATCTATAGGTGCACATGCGTGCATACATATGTGTGCATGTAAGCAAATATATATGCATGTATACAATAGAATGGCATTTCTCTAACGTCCTAAGTGGATGCTGGGGACTCCGTCAGGACCATGGGGAATAGCGGCTCCGCAGGAGACAGGGCACAAAAATAAAGCTTTAGGATCAGGTGGTGTGCACTGGCTCCTCCCCCTATGACCCTCCTCCAAGCCTCAGTTAGGTTTTTGTGCCCGTCCGAGCAGGGTGCAATCTAGGTGGCTCTCCTAAAGAGCTGCTTAGAAAAAGTTTTTTAGGTTTTTTATTTTCAGTGAGTCCTGCTGGCAACAGGCTCACTGCATCGAGGGACTTAGGGGAGAGAATTTCAACTCACTTGCGTGCAGGATGGATTGGATTCTTAGGCTACTGGACACCATTAGCTCCAGAGGGAGTCGGAACACAGGTCTCACCCTGGGGTTCGTCCCGGAGCCGCGCCGCCGACCCCCCTTGCAGATGCCGAAGTTGAAGAGGTCCAGAGGTCCAGAAACAGGCGGCAGAAGACTTTCAGTCTTCATAAGGTAGCGCACAGCACTGCAGCTGTGCGCCATTGTTGTCAGCACACTTCATACCAGCGGTCACTGAGGGTGCAGGGCGCTGGGGGGGGCGCTCTGGGCAGCAATGTATTATACCTTTTATGGCTAAAATACATCACATATAGCCCTTGAGGCTATATGGATGTATTTAACCCCTGCCAGATCTCACAAACTCCGGGAGAAGAGCCCGCCGTTTTAGGGGGCGGGGCCTATTCTCCTCAGCACACGGCGCCATTTTCCTGCTCAGCTCTGCTGTGAGGAAGGCTCCCAGGCTCTCCCCTGCACTGCACTACAGAAACAGGGTTAAAACAGAGAGGGGGGGCACTTATTTGGCGATATGATTACATATGTGAAAATGCTATAAGGGAAAACACTTGTATAAGGGGTTGTCCCTGTATAATTATAGCGTTTTTGGTGTGTGCTGGCAAACTCTCCCTCTGTCTCCCCAAAGGGCTAGTGGGGTCCTGTCCTCTATCAGAGCATTCCCTGTGTGTGTGCTGTGTGTCGGTACGTGTGTGTCGACATGTAGGAGGACGATGTTGGTGAGGAGGCGGAGCAAATTGCCTGTATGGGTGATGTCACTCTCTAGGGAGTCGACACCGGAATGGATGGCTTATTTAGGAATTACGTGATAATGTCAACACGATGCAAGGTCGGTTGACGACATGAGACGGCCGGCAAACAAATTAGTACCTGTCCAGGCGTCTCAGACACCGTCAGGGGCTTGTAAAAACGCCCATTTACCTCAGTTGGTCGACACAGACACGGACACTGACTTCAGTGTCGATGGTGAAGAAACAAACATATTTTCCTTTAGGGCCACACGTTACATGTTAAGGGCAATGAAGGAGGTGTTACATATTTCTGATACTACAAGTACCACAAATAAGGGTATTATGTAGGGTGGGAATAATCTACTTGTAGTTTTTCCTGAATCAGATAAATTAAAGTGTGTGATGATACGTGGGTTTCCTCCGATAGAAAATTATTGGAGGTATACCTTTTCCCGCCAGAAGTGAGGGCGAGTTGGGAAACACACCTTAGGGTGGATAAGGCGCTCACACGCTTATAAAAACAAGTGGCGTTACCGTCTCCAGATACGGCCGCCCTCAAGGAGCCAGCTGATAAGAAGCTGAAAAATATCCTAAGAAGTATATACACACATACTGGTGTTATACTACGACCAGCAATCGCCTCAGCCTGGATGTGCAGCGCTGGGGGGGCTTGGTCGGATTTCCTGACTGAAAATATTGATACCCTTGACAGGAACAATATTTTATTGACTATAGAGCATTTTAAGGATGCATTTCTATATATGCGAGATGCGCAGAGGGATATTTGCATTCTGGCATCAAGAGTAGATGTGGTGTCCATATCTGCCAGACGATGTTTATAGACACGACAGTGGTCAGGTGATGCAGATTCCAGACGGCACATGGAAGTATTGCCGTATAAAGGGGCGGTCCATCGGACCTGGTGGCCATGGCAACAGCTGGAAAATCCACTTTTGTTACCCCAAGTCACATCTCAGCAGAAAAGGACACAGTCTTTTCAGTCTCAGTCCTTTCGTACCCATAAAGGCAGGCGGGCAAAAGGCCAGTCATATCTGCCCAGGGTTAGAGGAAAGGGAAGAAGACTGCAGCAGGCAGCCCATTCCCAGGAACAGAAGTCCTCCACAGCTTCTGCCAAGTCCGCAGCATGACGCTGGGGCCATACAAGCGGACTCAGGTGCGGTGGGGGGTCATCTCAAGAGTTTCAGCACGCAGTGGGCTCACTCGCAAGTGGACTCCTGGATCCTACACGTAGTATCCCAGGTGTACATTGGAAATTCGAGACGTCTTCCCCTCACAAGTTCCTGAAGTCTGCTTTACCAACGTCTCCCTCCGACAGGGAGGCAGTATTGGAAAAAAATTCACAGGCTGTATTCCCAGCACGTGATAATCAAAGTACCCCTCCTACAACAAGGGAAGGGGTATTATTCCACACTATATTGTGGTACTGAAGCCAAACGGCTCGGTGAGATCTAAAAGATTTGAACAATTACATACAAGGGTTCAAATCAAGATGGAGTCACTCAGAGCAGTGATAGCGAACCAGGACGATATGGTGTCACTGGATATCAGGGACGCTTACCTACAAGTCCAAATTTTGCCCTTCTCACCAAGGGTATCTCAGGTTCGTGGTACAGAACTGTCACTATCAGTTCAAACGCTGCCGTTTGGATTGTCCACGGCACCCCGGGTCTTTACCAAGGTAATGGCCGAAATTATGATTCTTCCTAAAAGAAATATGGACGCTTTCCTGATAAGGGCAAGGTCCAGAGAACAGTTGGCGGTCGGAGTAGCACTATCTCAAGTAGTTCTACGACAGCACGAGTGGATTCTAAATATTCCAAAATCGCAGCTTTTTCCGACGACACGTCTAATGTTCCTAGGGATGATTCTGGACACAGTCCAGAAAAGGATGTTTTCTCCCGGAGAAGAAAGCCAGGGAGTTATCCGAGCTAGTCCGGAACCTCCTAAAACCAGGAAAAGTATCAGTGCATCATTGCACAAAGGGTCCTGTGAAAAATGGTGGTTTCTTACAAAGCGATCCCATTCGGTAGATTTCACGCAAGAACCTTTCAGTGGGATCTGCTGGGAAAATGGTCCGGATCGCATCTTCAGATGCATCAGCGGATAACCCTGTCTCCAAGGACAAGGGTGTTCCTTCTGCGGTGGCTGCAGAGTGCTCATCTGTGAAAGGGCCGCAGATTCGGCATTCAGGACTGGGTCCTGGTGACCACGGATGCCAGCCTGAGTGGCTGGGGAGCAGTCACACAAGGAAAAAATTTCCAGGGAGTGTGATCAAGTCTGGAGACTTCTCTCCACATAAATATACTGGAGCTAAGGGCAATTTACAAGGCTCTAAGCTTAGCAAGACCTCTGCTTCAAGGTCAGCCGGTATTGATCCAGTGGGACAACATCACGGCAGTCGCCCACGAAAAAGGGCGGCACAAGAAGCAGGAGGGAAATGGCAGAAACTGCAAGGATTCTTCGCTGGGCGAAAAATCATGTAATAACACTCTCAGCAGTGTTAATTCCGGGAGTGGAAAACTGGGAAGCAGACTTCCTCAGCATAACCTCCACCCGGGAGAGTGGGGACTTCAGCGGGAAGTCTTCCACATGATTGTAAACCGTTGGGAAAAACCAAAGGTGGACATGATGGCGTCCCGCCTGAACAAAAAACTAGACAGATATTGCGCCAGGTCAAGGGACCCTCAGGCAATAGCGGTGGACGCTCTGGTAACACTGTGGGTGTACCAGTCAGGGTATGTGTTCCCTCCTATGCATCTCATACCAAAAGTACTGAGAATCATAAGAAGGAGATGAGTAAGAACGATACTCGTGGTTCCGGATGGGTCAAGAAGGACTTGGTACCCGGAACTTCAAGAGATGCTCACGGAAGAACCGTGGCCTCTACCTTTAAGAGAGGACCTGCTCCAGCAGGGGCCTTGTCTGTTCCAAGACTTACCGCGGCTGCGTTTGACGGCATGGTAGTTGAACGCCGGATCCTGAAAGGGCATTCCAGATGAAGTCATCCCTACCCTGGTCGAAGCCAGGAAGGATGTAACCGCAAAACATTTTCACCGCATTTGGCGAAAATATGTTGCGTGGTGTGAGGCCAAGAAGGCCCCTTCAGAGGAATTCCAACTGGGTCGTTTCCTACATTTCCTGAAAACAGGACTGTCTATGGGCCTAAAATTAGGGTCCATTAAGGTTCAAATTTCGACCCTGTCGAATTTCTTCCAGAAGAACTGGCTTCAGTGCCTGAAGTTCAGACGTTTGTAAAAGGGGTACTGCATATACAGCCTCCTTTTGTGCCCCCAGTGGCACCTTGGGATCTCAATGTTGTTTTGAGTTTCCTAAAGTCACATTGGTTTGATCCACTCACCACTGTGGACTTAAAATATTTCACATGGAAGGTGAAGATTCTATTAGCCCTGGCTTCAGCCAGGCGTGTGTCAGAATGGGCGGCTTTATCATATAAAAGCCCTTACTTAATTTTTCATTCTGACAGGGCAGAATTGAGGACTCGTCCTCAATTTCTCCTTAAGGTGTTTTCTGTTTTTCACTTGAACCAACCTATTGTGGTACCTGCGGCTACTAGGGACTTGGAGGACTCCAAGTTACTTGACGTTGTCAGGGCCCTGAAAATATGTTTCCAGGACGACTGGAGTCAGAAAATCTGACTCGCTGTTTAGCCTGTATGCACTCAACAAGATGGGTGCTCCTGCTTCTAAACAGCGATTGCTCGCTGGATTTGTAGTACAATTCAGCTTGCACATTCTGTGGCAGGCCTGCCACAGACAAAATCAGAAAAAGCCCATTCCACAAGGAAGTGGGCTCATCTTGGGCGACTGCCTGAGGGGTCTCGGCTTTACAACTTTGCTGAGCATTTACTTGGTCAGGGGCAAACACGTTTGCTAAATTCTACAAATTTGATACCCTGGCTGAGGAGGACATGGAGTCTCTCATTCGGTGCTGCAGGGTCATCCGCACTCTCCCGCCCGTTTGGGAGCTTTGGTATAATCCCCATGGTCCTGACGGAGTCCCCAGCATCCACTTAGGACGTTAGAGAAAATAAGAATTTACTTACCGATAATTCTATTTCTCGTAGTCCGTAGTGGATGCTGGGCACCCATCCCAAGTGCGGATTGTCTGCAATACTTGTACATAGTTATTGTTACAAAAAAATCGGGTTGTTATTGTTGTGAGCCGTCTGTTCAGAGGCTCCTACGTTTTGTCATACTGTTAACTGGGTTCAGATCACAAGTTGTACGGTGTGATTGGTGTGGCTGGTATGAGTCTTACCCGGGATTCAAGATCCTTCCTTATTGTGTACGCTCGTCCGGGCACAGTATCCTAACTGAGGCTTGGAGGAGGGTCATAGGGGGAGGAGCCAGTGCACACCACCTGATCCTAAAGCTTTATTTTTGTGCCCTGTCTCCTGCGGAGCCGCTATTCCCCATGGTCCTGACGGAGTCCCCAGCATCCACTACGGACTACGAGAAATAGAATTATCGGTAAGTAAATTCTTATTTTTTTAAATGTAGGCAGTTTCTGTTACTATTACAAGTGCAGGAAAAAAAGCAGTACGGAAGTAATGGATTATTTTTTCCACCAATCTTCGTTTTATTTTCCACTTATACATTTTCTCATTTGACAAGTGTTCCGAGGGCACTAAAGATGATAAACACCATTCTTGATAGTATTTAATAATGATCGTTTTAAAATGTTTTATACAACTTGTTTCATTGAATATTTTAATAGAATTTGTTTGGTGGCATGAGAACGTCTGGGTTATGAAAATTATTCTAACTCAAAGAATGAAATCTTCTATCATCCCAAGCATGTTCTTGAGCTGCTGGTTCTATATAGCTGAATCCCACTCTTAGTTACCTCCAGATTATTATTTCAAATGGTAATGCCTTGATTATAAATAAGATGGCCCATCTCCGCTGCTCTTACAGACCTAATTTCCACACACCAGAAATCACATTGATAACCCATGACTCGAAATTATACTAATTACACTTAAGAATATTACATTTTGCAATCTTTAGTAAGAGAACTTTGCAGCCTGTAATCATGGTGGACAACCGTTGCACAGGACTGTTGTACCATTTACTACTAGCATGCCTTCCATCATTTTGAAAAGCAATATTAGGACAAAATAATACTCTGGGGTAGATATATTAAGCCTGGAGAAGGCATAAGGAAGTGATAAAGCAGCGATAAGTGCAAGGTGATAAACGCGTTTATCACCTTGCACTTATCACTGGTTTATCACTTCCTTATGCCTTCTCCAGGTTAATACATCTGCCCCTCTGTCCATTATGTGAACACATCACACTGCCGGTCCACCTGTACAGCTCATACATTCCCAGCCACTCCCGTGTATACCATTCCTCTGGGAGGGCCTGTCTAACTGGGCAGTTCCTGCTAAGACTCTGACTATTAGGAGACATCCGTGCAATTAAATTAAGTTATAGGACTGCATGGAACCCATGATGACTGAGAATGCTGTGCTGTACATGAAGAGCTTGCTTATATTTATGTTTTTAATAGTTATGTATGCTCTGTAAATGTTCAAATACAAATGATGAACTTTTATACCTGGCAAAGCACTCTAGGCGCCATTGTGTACATTCTGATATATTCCATTTCTATGCCATTTTCTCCTGTAGTATTGCCGTCCATCCAGACAAAATCAGAATCGCAACAGGACAGATAGCAGGAGTGGACAAAGATGGAAGGGTTAAGTACTGTTCTCTGGAGAGCTTAGTAAATTGCACTGTGTGAACATTGACACTCCTAAATTTCCAGGTCATCTTTTATTTTAGTGCACTACTCGATGTCATAATGGTGCCTTCTACCTTTTTTGTACTTTTCTTTGCGAGTTGTGTGTTTTTGTCCAGGTCCCCCCCCCCTCCTCCCCCCCACCAAAAAAAAGAGCATACTGATGTTTCAGTTCCGCTTGCGTGCAAGTGCTATTGGATCATGTTTCACAGGAAGTGGCAAGCTTAAAAATGTGACAGGCCCTCATGGACAGGACATTGAGTGCATATTGGTCATTAAACACATTCGAACATTAATAAAATTGCCTGTTAGGTACATTCCAACACTTGAGGCAAAATATAAGGTAAATGGATAGAGCTCTAGAAACACACTTTTATGGATACGTACTGCATATATGAATATTAATGCTTGGTACAGTCAAATGGAATATTGTGGGACACCTGAAGAAGTACTAGTACTTGGTATACTATGTGGTCTGTTAAAATAGGGTACAAGGTTTCAATATCTTATGTTTATGGGCACTAACTAAATTTTGGATGCTTGTCTGGGTAAAAATGAAAATCCTAACTTATGTATGTGTTGCGATTTACAGGGAATCTATTCGCCACTTGTTGAGCAAACGCTGAAAAGCATTCACCTGAAAAGCAAAAATTTTGATACCTAGGGTACAGTTAATTAGGTACAGATATAGTTAAACAGACTCATTAATGATTAGTAACTTGAGTGTTGTGCATTATATCATTTTAATAGTTGTAAGATTACATAATGAATTTACGTCAGATTATTAGCGCTACTTTACAGCTGCTAATAGGATCGCCGGGGACTATCCTATTAGCCCCGATGTGGCCTGAGGCACCCTAAGCATAATCCGCGATAAATGGCCGCCGGAGCCGCAATAACACATGGGACCCTTTGGTACCACGATAATGACAATCTGGCATACATCGGGGCTAATAGGATACAGCCCTATGTCCAGCCCTACACTAAATACCCGCTGTGTGGTGCATTATGTAGTCATTGCAACATTTATCATTTCCACCTTTTTTTTATTAGTTTTACTTCCGTTGTCTAATTATTTTGTGTGTGTATTCTGCAGCCTTTACAGCCTCATGTAAGAATCTGGGACTCAGTTAGTCTGTCCACGTTGCAAGTTATTGGCCTCGGAACTTTTGAGCGCGGTGTTGGATGCCTTGATTTCTCCAAAGCGGTAATGCAAACTTTTTTGTGTTTTTGCAGTTTATTTCCAGCTTATTGTAATACCAGTTATGTCAAGATCATGGTAATTTTATTATGGTTCTGTATTTTTATAATATAGTTTATTTTGATACCCACTCCTGTTTTGGACACTTATCTGGTGGGCAGAAGTTTATCTTCATTGACATATTTTTAATTGATTAGAGTCAGGTTTGAATTTAGAGTAGACTTTACTGAAAGTCATTTATGGTTCTGTATTACAGGACTCAGGAGTACACTTGGCAGTGATCGATGACTCAAATGAACATATGCTTACTGTGTGGGACTGGCAAAAGAAGTCAAAAGTAGCAGAAATAAAGGTAATTATTATTGTAAAAGAAGTATGAAATTGTATATAGCCACATATTCATAGTTAAGTTTGCAATATTTACATTTAATTAAGGAAACCTATATAAAGATCTGGCTTCAGATTCTCAAACATTGCTTTACCATACTGTATATAAATCTAGATACTAAAGCAAGATGGTTGTCATGTGTAGTTGGCAACAAAAGCGGAACAGCCATTCTGCACGAGAGGACCCGTAAGTATAGTGTGAATGTGCTGGAGTGACCCCAGCATACAGTATACTGGGTCTATTTTACTATATAAATAATTGAAAATAACTGGAACTTGCAGGTGCCCATTTCTTGGTCATTCTGTTTTTTTTTAAGAAGGCCCTGTAAGGTTATTTCTCTTTCATCCATCTGGGGGACGCTGCGCAGTTACTTGTGGGTTAGAGGTGTGTGGTTGTGGAGTTTGGCACAGAACTATTAAGAACTGACCCCTCCCCCCTCTAACCCCTCCCATCTCCTTCCTGCCCAGCCAGCACCTCAGTTTTAGTTTTGTGCCTGTGGAGTACAGACACAGATTTTTCTCTCATGAAGATTTTAGTTAGGTATTTTATTATTTTATCACTTGGAGTGCCTAGTCCCTGTATACAGGTGACAGGTGCTACTAGAGTGGGGTTAGCTAGAGATTCCCACTCTGTTCTGCCGCTGAAAGCCACCACACTTCGGTCACTGGGGCTGGATTCCTGTTCCTAAGAAGTCGGCAGTGAGGAGGTACAGGATAGACACAATCTGTCTCTGACAGTATTGGTCTATCCTTCCCTATATAATATAGAATATTTGTATTTATACTTGTGTGCCTCTTCCCCCCCCCCCCCCTCCTCCCCCTCCGCTCTCTCTCCGGAGGTGAGCGTTGGAGTGCAGTACCATATTCCACTGTGTTTTGACCAGACATTCTATAGACTAGAGGGCCAGTGCTCTTTCCCTAGCTATAAGTAGACTGTCACTGGCTGTAACTGCTGGTTCACAAAGTCTGGGCAATGTTACATTTAACTGAAGGAAAGGGGAAGAGAGTGGTAAATCACTCTCCGGGGGATCGCTAGAGGCTGCCCGCACAGAGCCGCTGTATGTAGCGGTGCGCGGGAGCAGCTGCCCGAACAAAGCCGCTGTATATAGCGGTGTGCGGGTGCCACTGCCCGATCAGAGCCGCTGGGGAGCCGCTGGATGTAGCAGTGAGCAGGAGACGCAGGCTTCCGGCTATAGCAGGGGGACGCGGCGCTTACTTCAAAAGGACGGATTCCCGCCCTGCACTGCCTTGCGCGCCCTCCCGGCCAGCGTCTGCAAAGCACCGGGCGCCATCTTCTACGGAGACAGTACAAGGGGCGCTGTGCAGCACACACCTAACAGCAAGTATACTTTGGGGGCATAGTGTTACTCTACACTTGTAATGAGAGTTAACAGATTTAATTTTTGCACAAATTACTCTACTGAGCTTATAGTTCGTTTGTAGTGCACTTGTTTAAAGAAAATAAATAAATAAAATAAAGTTTAATTATGTCAATACGTCAGAAGGATCTACAAAGAGGAAAGACATCCTCGGTGGTTATTTTTCTGCTTTCAATGTGAGTCAAGGCTAGCTAAGGGTAAAGCGGATGCTGATACCCTCTGTGCTTCATGCTCTGGTGCATCTGTGGTGATCCAACAGGGAGTTTCCGCGGATCAGTCTATGTCTGCTTGGATCAGAGACATCTGGTGTGGGCTTAAAATATGGGCAGATGTCTTGCTAATTTAATTCAATCCCAAAACAAGTTTGTAAACTCTGCCGGCAGTTCTTCTGCTACAAAACGGCCATAGCCGTTGCCGCTACAACTTTCTGGGGGGTTCTGATTGACACAGCGCATGTGCTGTCTGCATGCACCTAGAACAATGTTCAGGTGTAGTTTTTATAAAAAGGGGAAGTAGACCCAGAGTGGGGCGAGATTTCGGTCTGGGAAGATGACTTTTCTACTAGCTCAGCTGTTAGATTGCTGATAGACTCCATCCGTCACCTTAATAACAGGGATATTTTAAAGGAGCCTGACTTAAGCCGGATTCTCGTTTCCAATCCCCTACGGCATAAAAAATTTCTATATCCTTTTACAGAGAGGATATCAGATTTTGGGAAACAGGCCAAAAGGTAGACGTTCCCATTTCAAATTTAGCAGGAACTACGGTTATTCCTTCTGTACAGTCTGTGACGTTGAAAGATCAGATGGAAGCAATGCCTAAATCTGTTTTCTTTATCAGGTGTTTCTCTTCAACCACTTTTAGCAGGCGCTTGGGTCCTCAAGGCCGCGGATGACTGACTAGCACAGGTCATCTCTGGAAGGTAGTCTGACGATCCATCGGAAGCCATTCAACTAACAGAACAGATTTCAGAAGGTTCTTACTTATGTGGGTGAGGCCTTGGTTGATCCTGCTGCACTACAATTCCGTATTTCTGCCTTTACCGTGACAACAAGACGGTCTCTTTGGTCTCGGGTTTGGAAGGCCGATTTTGACCCCAAACAGACCTTGTCGGCGGTACCATTTGAAGGTGAGTACTCTTTAGGTCGGAATCAAAGAAGATTATCTCACATTCTACAGAAGGAACCCCTTTCTTCCAGTTGCTCCTCCGAAACCGAATTCTACAAGGTTCCGGTACTTTCATATACAGGGGATACCCACGAAGGGAGGCATTCAGAGGTAGACGTAAACCTGCCAACAAACCTACTGCATGACGGTTCACGATCCTCGGAGGAGTCAGTGACGGTTGAGACTCGGTTACTACAGTTCAAAGAAGGGTGGTTCCTATCGAAACGAGGACCCAGTCCCATATCGGGTGTTCATCACACCTCTTTCAAATGGTTCCTTCGGACGTCGAGCTCTTCATCATGCAACAGCCATTTTGCTTACGAAATGAAGTAATTCTTCTAGGTCCCGCTTGGCAGAGAGGTCGGGATTTTACTCGTGGACAAACTGGAGGGTTCATTTCAACCCAAAAGTTCAAAATGGAATCCATCCTCTCGGTTATTGTCGCCAAGGAAACGGGGATATTTGGCCTAATTGGACGTAAGACGCCTATCTGCTTGTTTCTATTTGGACTTGTCATCAATCTCTTCTGAGATTCGCGGTCGGCCTTGACATTTTCAGTTTCAGGCAGGGAATCAACATTATTCTGTATTTGGGTAATCTGTTGATCAAGGCAGGGTGGATTCTTCATCAGAACTTGCGTCTCGCTATGGAGTCTCTGCGGTCATTCGGATGAATAATTTATTGTCTGAAGTCATCTTTGCTTCCTTCCCGGAAGATGATGTTTCTGGGACTTTTATTCGACACCAACAACCAGAAAAGTGGTTCTTCCTCAGGACAAGATTCAGGACATACAGTCCAGAATTCGAACACGGCTACATTTACCGGTGGTTTCGGTTCTCCGTTGCATGCAAGTGAGACAAGATGGTGGCAACCTTCAAGGCAGTTCCATATGCCACGTTTCAGACTCGACCCTTTTCAGACTCAGATTCTCAACTGTTGGACTCGGACAGGGCCTCATCTTGAATTACTGTTGGTCCGCGTGTCTGTACAGACTCGTCAGTCGCTTCGCTGGGGGTTTCACAGATACAATTTGACCAAAGTAGTTCCGTTCACAATTTGGTCTTGGGTGATGGTCACCACAAACACCGGCCTCAGAGGTTGGGGGGCGGTGTTTCAGACTCATCACTTTCAGGGACTCTGGACCAGTCAAGAGTTAAAGTTGCAGATCAGCATCTTGGAGTTACGGACAATCCGGTATGCACTACTTTGGATTCAAACCATGGTTCAAGGTCATCCAGTGCGGATTCAGTCTGACAGCGCCTCAGCAGTTGCTTACATAAACAAGGAAGTAGGTACTCGAAGCTGATCCGCAATGAAAGAAGTCGCTCAGACTCTCACATGGGAGGAACATTGGTTCCTGGCCATATTCGCGATTCATATTCCAGAAATCGAGAACTGGGAAGCGGATTTCTTAAGCCGTCACACGATGCATCCGGGAGAGTGGGAGTTTCACCAGGAGGTGTTTCTGACTCTAGTAGCCCGGTGGGGGTTGCCCGATGTAGATCTGATGGCGTCTCGTCTCAATAATAATCTTCCTCTCTACGGGTCGCGTACTCAGGACCCTCAAGCAATTCTAATCGATGCACTGACAGCACCGTGGCACTTTCAACTGGGATATGTGTTTCCACCATTTCCACTGATTCCACGTCTGCTTAAACGCATTCAGTAAGAAGGTCTCCCAATCATTTGGGTAGCCTCAGCTTGGCCACGCTGACAGTGGTACATTCTGCGTCACAATATGGTCGTCAAGGAACCATTCCGACTCCCTCTGTGTCCGGATCTTCTGATTCAAGGACCAGGTCACCGCCCAGATTGGGTCGGCTGGCTTTGACGATTTGGTTCTTGAACCCAACCTTTTAAGGGAAAAGGGTTTTTTTCTCGTCTTGTTGTGTAGACGATGTCTCAGGCTAAAAAAAAAAAAAAAAAAACCCGGTGACTTCTAGAGTATACCACCGAGTATAGCGTATTTACATTGATTAGTGTCAAAAGCGTGGTTTAACACCGGATTTGTTTCGTATTCCTCGTCGGTTTATACTTCCTTCAGGAGGGTCTCAATAAGGGTCTGAGACTTCTTCACTGAAGGGTCAAGTTTCTGACTTATCGGTTCTTTCTTTCAAAAGAGACTGGCTATCTTTCCAGAAGTTCAGACGTTCCTTCAGGGAGTTCTTCGGATTCAGCCACCTTTTGTTCCTCTGGTTCCCCCTTGGGACTGTAACTTAGTCTTTACGGCTCTTCGAGCTATTTGGAATCTGTAAAATTGCGGTATCTAACGTTCAAAAGTTGTCTTTCTATTGACAATTGCCTCCGCAGGGCGAGTGTCTGCATGGACAGCTTTTTCTTGCAGACCACCCTTGTTGAGGTTTCATGATAGCCGGGTGATTCTGCGAACAAAAACCTTCCTTCCTTACGAAAGTTGTGTCAGCGTTTCATCTAAATTAGGACATTGTCCTTCCAGCGTTTACTCCTTCTCCTTCCGGGGAGGATTCCCATTTGGCTCTCTTAGATATGCTCAGGGCCTTACGGATTTATTTATCTTGTCCAAATCCTGTCGGTCGTACGGCTGCATTGTTAGTTTTTTAATTGATGCGCCCAAACGAGATTGGCCGGCTTCCAAGAACACAGTGGCTCGTTGGGTGATTTCGCCATAAAAACAGTTTTCTGATATTTCAATTTCTGAATCGATTCCAGCTCATTCGAGTTGGAGCTTCTTGGGCTGCTCGCGGGAATGCATCTATTGAGCAGCTATGTAGGGCGGCGACTTGGTCGCCTGTGCATACGGTTCAAAAAGGGTTTACCGTTTTTTTCATATTTTCAATTTGGAAACTGCCTCTGTTGGGCGTCAAATTTTACAGACGGCTATGCCGTCTACTTCTCCCTCCTCTCATTAGCTTGCTTTGGGAAATCCCACAAGTAACTGCGCAGCGTCCCCCAGATGGATGAAAGAGAAATAGGGATTTTTGTTTACTTACCGTAAAATCTCTTTCTCTGATTCCATCTGGGGGACGCTGCGATCCCTCCCATATGGTTGTCTGGTTTAACCAGTAAAAATTTTTCGGTCTATCTCCTTTGGCTTGGCTAAACGTTAACTGAGGTGCTGGCTGGGCAGGAAGGAGATGGGAGGGGTTAGAGGGGGGAGGGGTCAGTTCTTAATAGTTCTGTGCCAAACTCCACAACCACACACCTCTAACCCACAAGTAACTGCGCAGCGTCCCCCAGATGGAATCAGAGAAAGAGATTTTACGGTAAGTAAACAAAAATCCCTATTTTCCAGTTATAAAGAGTAGGTCACCCATAAAAAAATGTACAGAGCTTGTCTGTATGTCAATTTCTGACCCTGTGTAAGACACCAGGATATGATGCGTGACATACAACGAAGCCTCGGCTTTCACGATCGTTACATACAATGTTCAGTGAACATGGTGTGATACATATGCTAGGCACTAAATGCCCACAACGCCACAGTTAAGATTTTCCAAGCAGGGTATTCAGGCCATTTTCCTTTGTCTTCTATTTAACGGTCTGCAATTATATTACTAATCTTATGACAACACGTCTGTTGGATACTCACTGTTCTTTGTTTATAATAAGCTACTGGCTGGTACTGACTGTCACAGACAATTCCCTTAGTTAACATGGCACATAGCAGGGAAGTGGCATTACCTCAGATTTAAAATGGACATCCGCTGTCTGGAAGACATAAGTATTTGCTGGTAAGGAAAATAGACACAAAAACAGTTGTCAGTAATCCGGTATGGCCCTAAAACTGGGTACACAAAGTGTAACGATACGTCACAACTGCCATACACCCTAAACGATCTGTTGTATGATAGTGCAATTTATTACATGCTGTGTGTAGCTACATCGCTTCAGCTGTGGAATCATCTTATTGGACGTGCAGTACATCCAATTAGAAGTTTCAATGAATAACATTTGGGAACGACGGATTAGGGGTACGCACTATATAAAATGTATGCTTTATTATTCTTTGCGTGAGGGCGATATTTCGCTAGTGTGTACCCAGCTTAACTCACCCCAACAGTACATATATTTATATGTCTCTCCTCAGTCTTTAACAACTACAGCTGTGTTTTGCTAGTATTAGATCTGTGAAATATGCAATATAGAGAATTTTTTGTGGTCAGGCAAAGGACCAGTTTTCTACTGTTTTTACGATTTCTACTTTTGAATTTATTTTCATTATAAAAATGATGATGGGTCCTCTATGAACTTATATAGTGCTGATGTGTTTCCTGTGGCAGGCTTGAGCTGTTGTTTTTTATATAAACAATGTTCTTGTTCTCTTCTTGGCAGACTACAAATGAGGTGGTCTTGGCTGTAGAATTCCATCCAACTGACGGCAACACTATAGTCACCTGCGGAAAATCGCACATCTTTTTCTGGACCTGGAGTGGCAACTCTCTTGCAAGGAAGCAAGGGATATTCGGGGTAAGTCTTAGATATAGTATGTTTACGTGAGTGTAGGTTAATCTATTGAAACCTTAAGAATTTGTCTTTTTCAAGCAACCTTTTCATCTGATATAATGGGGCTTATAAATGTTCAGGAGGTTTTTTTGTTATGTTTTTTGTGAATATATTTTTATTTTTTTGTGGATTTTTTTTTTTCCGGGTTTAATATTCCCTAGTAACAGGAGACTTCTAGATATATTTATTTTTAATTTGAAGCACTGACTCATTCAGGTATGGGTCATTAGGTCGACAGTCATTAGGTCGACCACTATTGGTCGACAGGGTGACTAGGTCGACATGAGTGTTTTTTAGTGTCGTTTTCTTCGTAAAGTGACGGGGAACCCCAATTATTGCACAGTGTCCTCTCGCATGGCTCAATTCGCTCGCTATGCTTTGGGCAAGGTGCCTTGCTACCGCTGCGCTCGGCACAGGTTACCGTAACAAATTGTTGTCCACGTGGATCGTAAAGTAATGAAAAAGTTCAAAAAATGAAAAAAAAGTTAAAAACTCATGTTGCCCTTTTTCCATGTTGACCAATAGTGGTCGACCTAAGTCTTGTCGACCTAATGACCGTAAGCCACTCATTCAGTTGCTTGAAGGTATAGATTTCTTTCTTCTGCTTACATAGATTTCTTAGCTCACTTGTAGACAAAACTCCAAACTGAGCCATAATCATGCTGCAATAATCCATTCCTCCTGTGTAATATATCTTCAGAGGCCTGGTGTCTGGTAGCCCTAAGATACTCATCCCAATGTATGTTTGCACCAAGGTCAATATTCTTCTACTGGAGGTGACGCATTTTATATTCTTGCAGTCATTTCTTTGGGTGTCTGCTCATACATTGCCTCTTTTCTACACGTAAGAGTGCACTGAAGTTTTTGAGCACTTGAAATTTTTTATGTCTCTCCTGGACGGAGAATTGATTGTTGATCAGGGGTGGAGGGGTAATTTTATCACAAATGGCTCAGTGACCCCTTGCTGAGTAGCCTCTGTTCTGTTGGTTGACCTTAAGAACCATTAGAGTGACTTCTAACTATAATTCTTCTGTCATTTTAATGATATAGTTTAGTCACTGCTAATGTTTAAAAACTCCATTACAGCACAATTTATATTAGTGGTGGACTTCCAGACCCTAGATGTGAGCTGATTCTTGCAGCTCCAATAGCTTGTTTGGCCTTTGCCTTAAATCGAACAGAACAGAAAAAGGGCTAGATAAAATGAAGCAGCCGACTATTCTCCAAGCCAATCTACTTTTTAAACTTTTAAGTGTATTAAGGAAATTAATATTGTGTTGTAATTTAACCTTGCCCGTAGTAAAGTATTGTAAATTTTTTTTTTTTTAGTTATTTGTGATGTGATTGAGAAATTGTTTACTTTTAAATATTATAAAATTAATAATTTTTATATGATTTATATATGAGTACAAATAAATTGGTCTTCCTCTAGGCTTAGATGCTCCCCTGACCAACTGTAATTATTTATTACAGAACTGCTTTCCTGTTAGCTGTTGGCATTGCTAGAATTTAAATACATAGGGGGAAATTCAGTTAGCCATGGTAATTTACCGGGCCGAATTGACCGATGCCACCACTTATCAAGCTTTTTTTAGAGCTGCCCGACGGCGGATACGGGCGATCCAGCGACAGGGGGGAAGTGACGGGCTCCATAGCACTGCACGCTAATATGGACAAACTCGTCCATATTGGCCTGCATGCATAAGCGATGGGGCACCAACGATTAACGTGCGCGGGTCCGCGCATTGTTAATTGTTGGTGCCTACACACGAGAACGTTCATATCGTTCTGTTTTATCTGCCAGTGTGTAGGGCCCATGAGATCCTGAAAAAATTCCCGATAGATGCTGTTATTTCGCTATAGGACCGCGAAAACACATACAGTAGGTTCCAGAACTTAGCCTATGTGTGTTTGCCTGAAAAACAGCAGTTTTTGTTGAAACTTAACACTAAGTTTTGGTGTGGGTGTTTTATTTTTTATTTTTTTAAAGATGGTTGTGATATCAAAGTGCCTAACTAGGCTAATATTTTAGATAGTAAAAAAAATGTCTCCAGAATATATCTAACACAGTATCACAAAATTTAGTTGTTACATACGGGTACGAGAAAAGCCAAGTCCATCATTGTTTTGTAAAGGCAATTTATACTTCAAAATTCCCCTCCATTCCAAATTAAGAGCCTGTGTTATTTATTTATTTTTTATGAAAGCCTATGAGAGAGCTACAATTTAACTTTCCAACCTATGTTGAAAAATCAAAAGCTACACAGCTACAGATTTTTTTATTTTTTATTTATTATAGTGTCACGGGGTCATTCAGACCTGATCGCACGCTAGATTTTCTTGCTGCGATCAGGTCAGAACTGCGCATGCATTGCAAATGCACAGGCGCGTCGTATGGTTACAAAGCAGATCATTGCTGTGCGATGGATTGTACGAAGAATCCGTTAGCACAGCCGATTGCAAGGAGATTGACAGGAAGAGGGCGTTTTTTGGGTGTCAACTGACTGTTTTCTGGAAGTGGTTGGAAAAACGCAGGCGTGTCCAAGCGTTTGCAGGGCAGGTGTCTGACGTCAATTCCGGGACCTGACAGGCTGAAGAGATCGCAGCGGCTGAGTAAGTTATGGGCAACTCAGAAACTGCACAAAACTTTCTTGTAGTGATCAGCTGCACATGCGATCACACACTTGCAAAGCAAAAATACACTCCCCTATAGGCGGCTACTATCTGATCGCAGCGCTGCAAAAAATAGCTAGCGAGCGATCAGGTCTGTAGTGTTCACTCTAGGATTTTTTTAGGGCAGGGTGCTGATCACGGGGAGGGCACATTTTTCATTCGAGAGGGCACATTTTTCATTTGGGAGGGCACATTTTTAAGTTAGTAGGGCAAAATTAGGTACATACTATAATGCTTGGTCCTCCCATTCATACATGTGAAAGCATGGACATAGCGCGCCAAAGGCGCACAGCAAAAATGTAGGGCGTGTTTCATGGGGAAGGGGCGTGGCCACATAATAGTGGCAATTCACATTACACCACACAGTAGTGCAGCTAATACACACTGCACCAAGTAGAACCTCTTATACACACTGCGACTGGTAGAGCACGTTATACATATTGCGCCAGATAGAGCACGTTCTACACTTTGCGCCAGGTAGAGAGCCCTGCGGCACACTGCACCAGGTAGAGAGCCCTGCGGCACACTGCAGCAGGTAGAGAGCACTGCGGCACACTGCAGCAGGTAGAGAGCACTGCGGCACACTGCAGCAGGTAGAGAGCACTGCGGCACACTGCAGCAGGTAGAGAGCACTGCGGCACACTGCAGCAGGTAGAGAGCACTGCGGCACACTGCAACAGGTAGAGAGCACTGCGGCACACTGCAGCAGGTAGAGAGCACTGCGGCACACTGCAGCAGGTAGGTCACATTTTTGATCTCTGCTTTTCTGTGTGCTAATTTTACTTACTGGGGGCTGATGCTGCGGGAGTTGATCATGCTGGTTCCCCCTCACACACCGCGGAGCTGATTGAAAATGGCCGCCACACTGATCCTCCCAGACGTCCTCTTTTATAGGGTCATGTACACAGAGGAGGGAGGGCTGGGTTTGCCTCGGCGGGAGAAGCAAACCCAGCCCTCCTCATCTTACCAGATCCCCAGCAGCTTGTACAGTGTTGCATTCAACGCATCTGCGCAACAAGCCTAAGGCAGCTGCAGGGAGGAGTGGCAGGAGGGAGTGACAGCTCGGCGGAGAGGCATAACAGCTCGGTGGGACAGAGCGGCGGGGGGGAGTGACATCTCGGCAGGGGGGAGTGACAGCGCGGCAGGGGGAGTGACAGCTCTACAGAGAGGCATGACAGCGCAGTGGGACAGAGTGGCGGGGAGGAGTGACATCGCGGCAGGGGGCAGTGACAGCGAGCCTGGCGCGGCGGTGAGTAGGCGGACCTTTAGTAATCAGCAGAGCGGGCACAAACGGGCAGGGCGCATTCTGACACTCAGAAAAGGGGCAGGGCGCAGCGCCCCATCAAAGAAGGCTAGCGTGAACACTAGGTCTGAATGACCACCACATGTGGGAACGGTCCATTAGCAGAAATACAGTATGCCCCTGGTGTATCTGTGTAACAGACATACAGCAAGTCAAACTGTTGCCTTGTTTGCAATTTTGGAAATCAGAGCAGACATTTCAATAGTTGAGCGATAGTATATCGATAAGCACTACAGACTTCAATGTAATTCAACATATGTAGCGGCCCATTCAACCATTGCTGTTGTCACTGGGTTTTTAGAACATCACCAACTTTCTCTGACGTAGAGCACCCACTTATGGACAATCCTGTTTATTGTGTGGACTCCTCCATACTAGATAAATTGTTGTGTTATGCGTGTGCTGACGCTAAATGCACAAAAATCCACATTCATAGTGCACCATACTTAAGTCACACTTGGGTATTTATGAAAGCTCTAGTGCACGGGGAAACTCATATCTACCAATCAGAATGTAGTTGACATATTTGCAGTGCCATTTAGAAAGTGAAAGCCAATATCTCTCTTCCATATGTGTAATGCCTCAATCTTCTGCTACACTAGTTTTATAAACCTCTGCCACTTTTCTATTGGGTGGGATCTAAAGGATATAATTCCACTTGTTGAATGAATAGATTAAGCAGGTTTCTTAACTGTATTGGTGTAAGCAGTGCCCTGGGATGGGATCCGGTCTCCAGGTCGACACTATCTAGGTCGACCACTATTGGTCGACAGAAACTAGGTCAACAGGGTCTCTAGGTCGACATGTTCTAGGTCGACAGGTCAAAAGGACGACATGAGTTTTTGACTATTTGTTTCTTTTTTTTTTTTAACCTTTTAATATTTAACGATCCACGTGGACTACAATTGGGAACGGTAACCTTGCACCGAAGCATGGCGAGGGGACACGGTGCATTAATTGGGGTTCCCGGTCACTCTATGAAGAAAACGACACAAAAAAACAAACTCATGTCGACCTTTTGACCGGTCGACCTAGTTACTGTCGACCAGTAGCGGTTGACCTAGACCCGGTCGACCAATAGTAGTCGACCTAGATACTGTCGACCAATAATGGTCGACCTAGTTACTATCTACCTTCCATACCACACCCCCCTGGGATATATGCAACACTTTTCAAATAAAGTACACAGTTTAGATAGTAATTATCATCGGTTTATATATAAAAACTATGATAATTACTAGTTTTAGCACAAAATTCTTGTATATTTTAATTCATTTTTATTTTTTTTTATTTCCAGAAATATGAGAAACCAAAGTTTGTACAGTGTTTAGCCTTTCTAGCAAATGGTGATGTACTTGCTGGAGATTCCGGTGGAGTCATGTTAATATGGAGTAAAACTCCTGTAGAATCTACAGCCGGTAAAGGAGTGAAAGGTATGTCTCATTGCACAGGTGTGTGCATGGATAATCCCAGTAATTTAACTTGGATAGGCTAGGCCAGCAATAATAATATCACACCTGCGCTTCTATATGAGTAATACTGCTACTGCTGGTGGGTTCAACTAGATGTTGTAACCAGTGTGGTGAAGATAATTAAATTTGCACTTCAGAGTTCCAGCATATTGAAGAGTACTAGCGTGTGGGTGTGACGATTGAAAGGTTATCTGGAATGTTTCAAGCTTTCCTCTCCACCACTCCTAATATTTTAATTGCTTCTAAATCTCTGCTTGGCATTCAGCTTAATGTCTCAATGATTATTCTGAAAGCTTAAGCAATTATTTGTAGCCATAATAGCACTGAGTCATTAGGTGTTTTCTCTGCTCTTAATTTCATTAATATGCCTGGCACACGCTTAAATGGTTCTCATGGAAATGCTGAGTAGAACTGTACCTGATGGAACATAACAGGAGATTAGTTCAGTTACCTAGTACACAACTATGATGGCTGCTTTGGGGGAAATTAGATGGGGTGTCCCGTATATACCACTGATCATTAGAGCAGTCTGGAAGGGGGAGCACATACTCCTAATTTCTCCTTCATCCACTAGGGGCCACTGGAGTGCAGATACAATAGGGAAATAGTAGGCAGTAACTGGGAGCTGGCACTTTAAATTTATAACCATGTGACTAGCTCCTCCCCTACTATGTCCCCCCTCCAAGCCAGTCTTATTTTAGTGCCCCAGGGAACTGGTTCACTTGGGTTTTCTCTGAAGAATTTTTCTTTTTTCTTTATTGTTTTTATTTTTCTTACTTACACTCACAGTCTGGCAGCTTTGCCACTGCCAGTCTGCACCGCGGGAGCTGCCGGCGGGGTCCCATCGCAGCTGCGTGCGGCTCGGGATGGGCCCCGGCTGAAGGAGACTCTAAGCTCTCTGGAGCTGGCCGGACACCGCTGCGTGCGGCGAGTGTCGGGGCCGCTCTGTCGGCGGAAGATTCCGGCAGCACGGCAGCGGTAAGTATACGTGGCCGGACACCGCTGCGTGCGGCGCGTGTTGGGGCCACTCCATCGACAGAGGTTGGACACCGCTGCGTGCGGCGCGTGTCGGGGCCACTCCATCGAGACAGCGGTGAGTACAATCTCTCCCCCTGCAGATTGGTGTATAATTTTACATTGCTAAGGATGCCTTTCAGTGATTACTGTAGATGTGCTCTTAATAGCAGGGCGCTCACCTCAGCTCCCCTCTAATAAAAACCCTGTCTGGTGTGTATCAGGAGGCGCCTTTACTAGTTTGAAATTGGCGCCATTGAGGGGGGCGGAGCTTCAGCCCGCTCTGTACAGCGGGCTCAGCGTTCCCCGGCCGCGGCATACATTGCCGGCGGGGGATACAGAGCGCTCCCCGCTTCATTTTCTCTAAAGCGGGTTAGTTTGAATTTTGGCGCCGAAATGGGGGGGCGGAGCTAACTCCCGCTCTGTACAGCAGGCTCAGCGCTTCCCGCTCCCCGGCAGCTGCAGCATGCCGCTCACCGCTTCACATTTCACCGCCCTCCAGCCGCTGACGGATCCTTCCCCTAGACGCATCATGCCTGGAGGTACTGTGCATGATGCTTCACTATTACGCTACAGTTAATGAGGAGGGGGGAGGATATTAATTTCACTTTACAGCGGGCTCCCCGGCCGCGGCTCACAGCGTTCTATTACAGAGGTTTCTCTCCCTGCAGGGGAGACCTCTGCCCGGCATTTCATAGTCTATAGGTCAGGGAGCCTGCTCTATAACAGGAGCTGTGGCTCAGCTTATTAATGTTAAACTCTAGTTTGCACAGGGCTAATAGCAGAGCATATTAAGCAGAACCCAGGTTCAGATCTCATCCTGGAATATGTATTTATCTACCCTATTGGGTTCACTTATGTATGTATGTGTATATATATATATATATACGCACACGTGTATAGGGTGTATATATGTATGTATATGCAATACCATATATAGTGAGAATACAAACACTTCTGCGATGTTTTATAATAACAGCACAGACCTGGGTTCACATTTCCAAGGGTAGCACGGATGGTGTTATCGTTAGCGTTGCGGCCTCGCAGCGCGGGGGTCATGGGTTCAATTCCAACAGTGGCCCTATCTGTGTGGAGTTTGTGTGTTCTCCCAGTGCTTGCATGGGTTTAAACAGAGCTCTGGCCATATAACATTTTCCCCCGGCTTTTCTCGCAGGCGGGCCGCCATTTCGGGAAACCTGCGGAGCCTCCGAGAAATGTGTTGCAGTACACTGCATACACGGGTGTTGCTTTCCCTTTATTATTCCTTAGTTTCACTTGGTAATAATGCTATTTGTAATTTGGGGGACTGTGTGTGGCATCAGACAAATAGCCGCTGTGGCTCAGTAGCGGGGACATATGAAAAAAAAAAAAAAAAAGAACAGAAACCTCAAGTGGAGCTCTCATAACCTAGTGGCTAAAACTCCTGTCCCGCAGCGCAGCTCTACCGGTTCAAGTCTCCGCTGCTTCAGAATGTTTATTTGAAATGTATCTGTCACTGCACGTTATAGTGCAGAAATTACATAGGGCTACGCTTCTTTAACCCACCTTTTCTCTTTTTGTTTGTCTCACCTGGGAAAGTCAGAGAAATCCCTCTTAGGTGTGAATTATGCGGTGGAGCCATCTGCTTAGCCCTCCACGCAGCTGCAGGACGCTCCTGTTTGAACAGCTCAGCTTATGCAGGTAATGTCACTGTTAACCAGAGACCTTGTACGTCATTTCTCCTCTCCAGGTTTCTAAAAGAACCTTGCTAACCTTCCATGTTACACGATTCTGCGGTTGAGAGGCCTCTCTTTAAGGAGGCGAGAGATGTCCAGAATTCTGATGGTGTCTGTTTTCGGTGGAGTCTGAACCAGTGTCTCAGGATATCGAGGCGCATTGTACAGCAGTTCGTCTGAGGCTGCAGGTAAAGGAGTCGGAACTAGAAACTTCTGGTCCCTCGGGGTTCGACGCCAATGAAGAAATGACAGCGTCTTGTTCAGTTTCGGATGAGCTGGGCATGCTCCGGTAGGCAGCCTGCAGACACCCGAATACACAATTTCAGGTATCAAACAATGTTTGTTTTCCTATCCTTTCCCCGCAGACAGCAGGAAACGATATCAGAACCTCTCCAAGGTATACCCCTCAATGTATCGCCGGTCCAACAAGCTGCCGTTTTCCGGGGGCAACATTGCTGAGGGATCCACCTGAGAGACGTATGCGACAGCAGGGGTTCTACCTTGTCCGGAGCAGGTAGGTTGTGGAACAATTGTCCTCTAGGTTACAGGATGATTTGCATCAGGATCAACTGATTCTTTGGGACAGATCAGAGTCACGATTCTGCTTTATATTCTTTTGAGGTCTCCACGTCTGTATACTCGGAGCCTGCATTTTCGCTTGGGCTGTCTTAACCCGACGACCTCTGGGGTTGCGACAGTGACAGGCGAACAGGGAATCCTAATGGGCAGCAGGTTCACGGGAAGGAACTTCCTGCATGATTTCTCGGACCATTGGGGGTAGGTCCACTTTTCTTTCCCCTACTGCTACTCCAGCTCCAAGACGGACCTTTACCGGTCTTTCCTTTAGATCTTGCCGTGCCCTTTCCAGGTTTCGAGTCCATGACAGTGGCAGTATCTCCGTCACCAAGGGATCTCCAGGTAAAAGGCTGAAGCAGAGGTTCAGCATCCTCGGACCAGTCTGATTGTAGGTCCTCCAACACACCCACCGCAGGTCGGACCTTCCTACCACCTGGGAGGTCCCAGGGTGGGCGCAGGTCTGTGATCTTTCTGGGAGACCTGGGTATGCTTGGGCGGTTACAGACTCTATTTTGGAGTACAACCGTCTCAGGGATCCCTCACCATGGGTCGGCCGGTTTACGATGACAAGAGAGTTATACTGCAGGCAGCGCTTCAGATGCTTCTGACCGCAAGGGTGCTGATCCGTTTTCACACTTCATTGGAATCGGGGCATTTTCTCAGGCCTTTGTTTTTCTTTTCCCGTGCCGAAGTCAGTTGGCTCAGCCAGGCCTGTTCTGGCCTTAGAATCCTTTCAGTAAAAAAAAAAAAAAAAAAGGTTTTACGCATCCTTTGTTTTCAGGGATGCCTGTTTACTGATTTCCTTTGGGTTTCCTCATCTGGTTTTTCTCAGATTCATAGTACAAAATACTCCTTTCACTGTCAGACCTTTCAATTCGGTCTCTCTTCCGCTCCCACCGTGTTCATGAAGATCACAGGATGGCTATTTTTCAAAGGGCAGGAGTGACGTTTGTTCCCTAATTGGACAATCAATTGCTGGAAACCCACTCTGCAGATTAGGTTGCTTCTGAATATCCAGAGGATCCAGGATCTTCTGATTCGACACTGATCCCATTGATTCTCCTTGTAGACGGTTCTCAACTCAGTCCGTCAGAGGATTTTTCCTTCCTCGGGACAAGTTCCTCCTCTCTTCAGCCAAGTTGCGGCGCTGAGAGAGGTCGCCTACATTCCCCTCTGAGCAGAGGACAACAATCTGAATTCCTGGTCAAACCGCCAGGTCAGGCACCCGGGTGAGTGGACACTCCCCGGAGTTTTGTCAGCTGGTCCGCGGTTGGCGGAGATTTCGGATCGACCTCATGGTGTTCCGTCTGACAATTCAACCCTTTACTACTCTCGGACGTCAGATCTGGTGACAGTGGCTGAACATGCCCTCACGGCTCCTTGGAGTTTCGGGTTAGTCTATCTTTCCTCCTTTTCTATTTCTACCTCACTTTCTGCAACACATGAAGGGAGAATGCGCGCTAGTCCTCCCGGTGACTCCGGTTTGGCCGCGCATGACTTGAAGATCCACCCTGCACCTGTTGTCAGTAGAGGAGCCTTAGCTCCTACCTCTTCGGGACTGTCTACTTCAACAGGGTCCTTTTCTTTGTTCAGTCTTACACTGGTTTCGTTTAACGACGTGACTGTTCACGAGACCTCAGAAGTGAGGAGTTCCCTAGTTCGGTTATACCTACTGGGCCCCGATTTCGGAAGTCGGTTACCTCTTCTCGCTTTTGCCACTTTTGGAGACTTTATGTGGCTTAGTGTGGATGACAAGGGTTTTCCCCTTTTGGTTTTTCATTTAGCCGTCTTCTTTGGTTTCTCCGGGTGGTTTGCTCGGCTGCGCTTCGACTAGGTTGACCTGAATTTCAGGTCTCTGCTCTTTCGGTTTTCTTCCAAAGGAAATTAGCCTGGCGGCCGTAAGTTCGGGCTATCTTTCAGGAAGTACTCTATTGGCAATCCCCCTTTCGAATAGGGTTACGGCTGAGCTTCGTACTCACCTGGCATTCCTTCTAGGGGTGATGTCCACTTTTCATATAAATCTGACACTTGTGTTTTCGGCCTTCTTTGGATGTTGTCAGGGCTCGCCGACTCTCTACAGAGGTCTTCGGCTATTCGACAAATTGTTTTCTTCTTTGTTCTGTACGATGCTCCTGTCCTAAATGGCCGTGGTCCCAGCATAAGTTGGGCCGTTGGATACATCTGACCATCAGACAGTCTTATTTGGCGGTTGCTCAAGAGCCTCCGTTTTCCATTTCGGCGCGCTCTGGGGGATCTTCGGGGGCGGCCGCCCACAGGGTTTCCATGAATGCTTTATGTTGCGATACCGCTTAGTCGGGTCATCATACGTCGATCACGTTTTACGGACTTGACTTTTTTGCAGCCTCTGTGTCACAGGTTGGCCGAGAAGTTTTGCAGGACTCTCAGCGCTCTCCCTCCCGTCTTGGGAGCTCTGGGACGTCCCCATTGTATCTGCACTCCAGTGGCCCCTAGTGGATGAAGGAGAAATCGGGATTTTGGTACTTACCGATAAATACCTTTCTCCGATTCCACAGGGGCCACTGGATGCCCACCCAGCGCTGTTTCCTCCTTCTACAATTATCGGGTTGCATGTCACTGTGTGACTGCACGTTTGTTCCTATTACCCTATCACTATGTTTCCAGGTTTCCTTGGTATTATCCTGTTTTAGTTGACTTAGCGATCCTCCTCTACTTTGACGTTGGTCTTTTCCAGCTCTTCTCGGGCACAGTTTTAACTAGACTGGCTTGGAGGGGGGACATAGTAGGGGAGGAGCTAGTCACATGGTTATAAATTTAAAGTGCCAGCTCCCAGTTACTGCCTACTATTTCCCCATTGTATCTGCACTCCAGTGGCCCCTGTGGAATCGGAGAAAGGGATTTATCGGTAAGTACCAAAATCCTGATATTTCTATTAGAAGTCCTGCATATGAAATTGGAGAGATGCCATTTGCAGCAGGCTGGGAGGAGGAAGTTCATTTGCTGGATGTTAGCTCTGTTGCTGGAACAGGTGAATAAGGGGTCATGACGATCAATGGAAACCTTCAATACATTCATTTAACTTCCTTTAAGGAAATACAGTGGGGAGAAGGAAGAGTTAACCCCAGATTACAATGTTTTATGGTATTTTATGGTTGTGTGTGTGTGTGTGTGTGTGTGTGTGTGTGTGTGTGTGTGTGTGTGTGTGTGTGTGTATGTTTATATATATATATATATATATATATATATATATATATATATATATTAGCAATTGAAGGCACTTTAGCTGTAATAACATTCAGTATTACAATTTCTTTATTAAAACAAGAACATTTTGTCATTAAGATTTGGCGGCTAGACCATTGTCTTACAACCAGCACTGTATCTGCATTAGGAATGCAATAGCTTAGGGCGCACAGATCAGAGAACTGAAAACCATTAGTCATTTCCAAAGGAATTTTCAGAATGCCAGTGCTTCCTGTTTTGCAGCGCAATCTTTCAAATCAAAACCTTGTAAAAGCCATTCAGAGGTGTTTGGCATTTCTTCCCAACTCTCTGTGGATTTCCTTTTCATTCTAATTTTAATTAAGAAATTGGCAAACAAAAATGCATTTCCCCCTGCAAGATATACATTGTTTTGGAATCTGAGGAAATTTACACAAATAGGTCTAGAGTCATATACAATAACACTGTACACTTTATGTTCTAAGTGGCCTGATCAGGAAATGGATTTAGTGTTAATTCTAGCACCATGCACCTGTCACAACCCGTGCAGTTCCTCTTTCATGTCTGGGGTGTCGTGCTCTGCTCTGGTGCTTCTAGCACACTGCTCTGTATCTCCGTGCTGGTGGGTAAAGCAGATTGTTCTTAATTTTGCACAATATATTTAAATTGCATATTACTGTTTCTTTTTTTAAATAGAAAATGGATGTATGATTGAAAACAGAAGGATGTGGCAGTTTATATGCAACAGAAACACTTGTATATAGAGTATAAAGAGGTACATGTGTATTTTCAGGTGTCTACCAAATAAGTAAACAAATCAAAGCTCATGATGGCAGCGTGTTCACACTGTGTCAAATGCGGAGTGGGATGCTGCTTACTGGCGGCGGGAAGGATCGGAGAGTGATTATGTGGGATCACAACCTTAACCCAGAGAGGGAGATTGAGGTAAGACCAGATCACATGTTTATTGGTGCGGATCACATGTGTACATGTGCAAGCTGCGCATTGGTATTCCTTGAGTGTTAAGGCAGTGAGCATGATCAAGGCAGTGGTTTTCTGTCTGCTGGAAAGTACTATATACAAGATGTCTTCATGCATAATGCATTATCCAAGTGAGACAACCCAGTTTCCATGTTTCAACATCTTATTCATATTTAAATGAAAGCCTTTAAGGACTGCACTTGTACTGGGATTGCAGGGCCATAATTGTAAGCTTTTGGTAACCCATTCCGTGTCCTACAGTTAGTGCTCCCACTTCGACATTTGCACAAGTTTACGTGCTGACATTAGAGATATCGGACCTTTGCAGAATACAAGTGACAGCTTTCGGCATTTACTGTACCAGTGCAGCATTTGTCAGTATGCTAGTTGTGTCACCATAGAATTATTCTGAGCAAACTGTACCATGTACTTTCCAGGAGACTCCACTTCTGCTTGCAGTTTATCTGGTTGGACATAAGATCTTAGAGCAGTGTTTCTCAACCTTGGTCACGAAGGCACACTAACAGGCCAGGTTTTAAGGATAGCCATACTTGAGCACGGGTGCCTTAATTAGTACCTTAGCTTTTTGTTTTTTTAAATTTAACCATCTGTTCCCGAGCTATCTTTAAAACACTGGACTGTTAGAGTGCCTTGAAGAGAGAGGATGGGGAACCCTGTTAAAGAGGAACATTGTGTGGCATTTATTTACTTATTGCCATTACTTTATATAGGGCACATATACTACATAGTGCTTTACCGAGTATTTATTCATTTACACCAGGGGGACACACCCGGTTTTTCTGTGTCAGAAGCCAGTTAACCTACCAGTATGTGTTTGATTTATGGAATGAAACTTGAGGACTTGGAGGAGACCCATGCAAACATAGGGAGTACATACAAACTCCATACGTACGGGTCTGATTGTAATCGAATCCACAATCTCAGTACTGTTAGGCAGCATTGCTAACCACTGTTTTGCCCTCTGACGTTTCCAATTAAATGCCATTAGCAACTTTTCAAAACTACTCTCAGATTTAAGCGTTGTAATATCTGGTTATTATGCGTAACAGCACAATTGTGTTTATAGCGCTATTGGCCTATATGACATGTTTAAATATAAAACCAAAATAGAAGAAATGTAAACTTTTTTTTCAGATACTTTTGTTTATTTATTGCCAGAATGCAACTTCTTTCAACCATTACATAAGCACTCTTTTACCCGAAGATTACATTGTTTGTAATCATAAGAAGCTTTTCTCCTAATTGGTAAATGACCTAGTTGTAGAGTTTGGAAATTACTTTTAGGAAGTCACCCTAAGCCCCAGCTTAAATGTGGACATATTCCCACAGAGTTTTATGTTTTCAATCAGTGTCACATGCCTTTCATTTAATAATTTTCTGCTGTATGACTGCTGTGTGCAATCAGTGATATCGGTTGCATAACCGCTCTTTAAACGACAGGACCATTTTTTCTTTTATTTTGATGATCTATCCCACAGGTATAGTGATTGCAAGGAGCCCGCAGAGCAGTTTTATTTTTATAGCAATGTTAATGTACTGAAGCATTTTCTCATTAATTGTAGTGTAAACATATTACAGGGTTTTGTTTTGACAATAATTGCTTTTGGTATAATAAAGTAAGAAACTGACTGCTTAGTAATGTGTTTTTTTTCATGCGATAGAAAACCAGCAGATGCATTCTGCAAAGTGTTTAATACAGTAACTGAATAATAGCATACTGTGCAATGAGTACATTACACTGATGTACAGTATCCAGATGTTAGAATTTAAAACAAACGTGTAGTATAAGTTAAAGCATATATGTGGACTGGTAAATAATGACTGTCAACTGAGGGCTTCCTATTTTTTTATTTTTTTTATAACTGTTAGTTTGACCTCCTTTTTTTTACCTAAAAACTGTTTTACATCCATAAATAAATGTCTTAATATGATAATCTAAAATAGACTCCATACTAAATCTTGTATAAACCAGTATTTGTCCTATTAATGTTTACATACGGTATCCCCCTTTTATATGATAGGTGCTTATTCTAAATTCACATATGCAATAGACCAGAGGTAGGCAACCTGTTGCACTCCAGCTGCTGTGGAACTATACCTCCCAGCATGCCCTGCTACAGTTTCAGCATACCCTAACAGCAGAACTGTGCAGGGCATGCTTGGAGGTGTAGTTCCACAGTAGCTGGAGTGCCACAAATTGCCTAGTATAGTTACGTGCCCACTTTACTATTGGGGGCTTTGTAGTCCCATCATCACTAATTGGGGTCGTGCCCATTTGACGGAGTCACTAATGGGGGCATGCCCAGTTAACTGCATCGTGAATGGGGGGGTGTCCAACTATCGGCGTCACTAACAGGGGCGTGCCCATCACTTACGAGGGTGCTGCACATCACCCAAGCTCTCCCCTTAATGTGAATAGATGCTGTGTGCATGCGCACAGCAACTATTCACGCGGCTTCAGCACGGCAACGCCAGGCTGTTTTAGAAGGGCACTGCTAAAAGGGCAGGGCACAGCCACTACTAAAACAGCCATGCGTGAAGACTAGACTTCAGAGATCATTCATTTGTATCATTACAGCCTTTCATATCCTCTCTGAATCATTGTTACTTCTACCTCAGTTGACTACTTCGGTGGCCAACAAAACCTATATCCTGAAGTGATTGTGAGCAGATCATAACGCCCCAGGTCTCTTAGAAAATGTGCACCGTCATTTTGAATACACCCTTTGTTGTAAACACAGGAACCGAGAACTGCTCAACCAAAGCTAGTTTAAGTTTCAAATAATTTGTTAGTCTGTGATCATATTGTGCAATATGTGCTCCATTTTCTTTTAATTCTTTTTGCCATGTTTTTATTATAAGAAATTGATTTTTATTTTTAAATAGCGTAATACTCTTTACCAGTTATACCACTTTCAGACATAAGACCCAGGAATGTCCCTGCTCAGACCCGGGTTTTTCACCTCGGCAAAATCCCTGGGTTTTGCTTGAGAACCCCTTTCACACTACACTGGAGTCCCAGTGAATTCTCCCTACAGTAAATACTCTACAACTCCCTCACATTCTCCTACACGGTCTACATTCTCTCCAGTAACCCTCAATACAATCTCCCTGGTACTCCGGCTGCTTCTACATGCTGCAGCACAGATACCAGCAGGATGCCATGCCCCTTCCAGGCAGCCTCGCATGGCCTGTCAGAGGCTTCTAGGTGCAACCCGGTAGTAAATTCCAATATCGCACCATTCACACTTAACCCGGGTTGTCAACCTGGGACGTAAGTCCCAGGAAAAACCTTTGTCAATAGCAGGGGCGCCGACCTGGGATGTGTTCCTGGGTTGGTGCCTTTCAGACATAAACGAGACCCAGGTAGTTCGGCTGAGCACTGGCAAAAGCCTGGGATTCTCGCTATGTCTGAAAAAGCCTAACTGGCCTTTAACAAGAAGCTGTTAACAGGTTCTATATATCACTCCTATACATCTATAACAATGCAAAGACCTGTGACCATACACATCAGAAATATAAGCATCTAATACCGTGAAAGAACAGTATGGCCTTCTTTAAATATAGAGTTCAGTGTTTCATAATGTACTTTACGTCTGCATTCCAGTTCGGTAAACTGTTCATATATTTAATTTTTTTTTACTGTAATGTTGCATGATGTCTGAAAAAGTGCCTTTTAGTTTAATTTTCAGTAGAAATTTTTCTAAATTCTTAAGCGTTTTGTTACTTTTGCTAAGGCTTGTAACACGCCTTTCTCATTAATAAGTAGTCTCCTATTTGCATAAATATTTGAGTTGTGTTATTTAATAGGATTGGAGTATACAAAACAATAATAAACTATCTTTCTGACCATTCTTATACGTATATAATAAAATGTGAATGCAGTATTAGCAGCTTTAGGAGTCTGGATGTCCTCTATTAATTCAGAACTTTTTAACTAAAACTACAGTGTTTGGAATGCGTTGCCCTAGTGGTCTTTCTAGAACTGATGCATTGTATTTTTTCTGTATTTATGGGCCAGGTACCAGATCAGTATGGCACCATTCGAGCTGTAGCTGAGGGCAAAGCTGACCAGTTTTTAATTGGCACCTCTCGGAATTTTGTTTTACGAGGCACATTTAATGATGGTTTCCAAGTGGAAGTTCAGGTAAGTGTATATCAAGTTTCTTCTTGCAGATGGTGCTTTCTTTAATAGGTTAATTAACACCTCTAAAGCAACAATAAAGTGATTACATACTTTTTATATAGGGTCATACGGATGAGTTGTGGGGTCTGGCAACACACCCATTTAAAGATCTGCTGTTAACATGTGCTCAAGACAAGCAGGTCTGTTTGTGGAACTCTGTGGACCACACACTCGAGTGGACCAGACTTCTAGATGTAAGTAGCTGTATTACAATTTCATGTTCACATGCACTTGCAGCTAAAACCGTTGAATCTTCTACCCAGTTTAGCTAGATCTAGTAAGATTATATTTATACTATTGCTAGACAGTGTCCTGTTGTAATGGTTTGCATTTGTTGTAGAAACTATTTAACAGTATTCAAGGTTCCCATCCATATTTCAGTATTTTATAATAAAAATGTCAGTGTCATGTTTGCGAAATATTAAGCAGCCCATGTGCAGGTAGATACATTAGCTCAGTATTTTGCAATCTTATTGGACAGATGTGGTCACTCAGAACCCAGGCAGGGTGACAAATCAGTTAGCCAATCAGTGCACATACTGGCAGATCACTGTCATCTAGTAAAAGGAATGCTTGTTAACACCTAATCTTTGCTACATCTTCACCTCCTGTACCATAATTTGTGTCCATTTTGTGCACAACTTTTGGCTCCCGGTTCACAATGAAATCAAAGCTGTAGGTTTTCTGTGACACCTTTTATGTTTTGTGCAGGAACCTGGACACTGTGCGGACTTCCATCCAAGTGGGATAGTCGTAGCTATCGGAACACATTCTGGAAGGTAATATCTGAAGAGATTATGTATACAGTTTTGATCACTGGTATACTGTATCATGTTTGAGGTGTGACCACAGTATTCTCTGCAGGTGTTCATTGTTTTCATAGGGCACCTGTAGTGCGGTATTTGTGGATTGGCAAACAGAATCTAGCCTGCATTGTAAATGGGGGATTTTAACCCATGAATAAAGTACCAGCATACACAAAGGCATTCATAGTGAACTTGAAAAGACCATGGACACACTGTGTCCATGTTTTTTCCAGTATAAGGATGCTTTTGTGTACAGAACAGCACCTTCTTTACAATGTATATTAACTGTGTTTCTGTAAAGTTGAGGCATGAAATAAACAGTGTATATAACTAAAAAAAAAAATCCACCTTTAAATGTTTAACATAACTATTCCTTAAGGGTTTCTCTTTCACATTGAAATCCTCACCTACAGTACAGTAGCTGCTGTATTTTTACGTACAATCTTGCTTCCACCAGTGACGTGCGGTGGGGTGAGGCAGAGCCTTTCCTGTCATACTTAAGTTTAACCAGAATTTTGACTGAATAAAATATATGAAAAATACTGATAATTTGTTTGAAATATCTTCTTTGCATTATTCTAATAATTTTTATAGCCCAAACTGTGGAGTAAAAAGTCTATGGCAGGTGAGGCAGTGCCTCACCTATGTATCCTTTCCACACATCTCTAATTAAAACTCTCCAGATTTCCAGGCGTTTATAATGCTGCACCTGTGTATAATGCCCAGATGTACCCTTTGGCTCATATATTGCTTGTAAATCTGGCTCTGGGGTTAGCCAGTACCTCCTGAGCCATTTACCCTGGCTTCCACTGCCCATGTCGTTTTGGTGGCACCTTGTTTTCTGAAATCCCCAGCTCAGAAAGCTCTATCAGACCAATAATGGCAGAGGGAATGGGCAGACTTTTAGTGCTTGCAATGTGACAGACAAGAATTACTCTTAGGTAACTTATTATACTACTAATTCAGGGGAATGTATGTAACCAAAATAAATGGCTAGCTACTGTAGTAATTGCAATTTAGTAAACCTTCCATGTAGGTCATTTAACATGTAATTGTTACAAAAAGGTGCATGTCCTTTATGATTCGGTTTCTGTTGTACTAATTTCATCTTTATAACACACTTTTTTTTTTAATCTTTTTTTTATTGTATTGTTTTTTTTCCTTACATTTTTTTCTTTCTTTTTATCCGTATTTAGATGGTTTGTCCTGGATGCAGAGACGAGAGATCTTGTTTCAATACACACAGATGGTAATGAGCAGCTTTCAGTGATGCGATACTCAGTTGGTAAGTGTTGATTCTTAAAAGCAATCAAATGAATGTTTGAGTAACATCATGTCCAGGTCACTTTCTCCAGCTCTACAGTGTTCCCAAAACATTTGCTTTAGAACTGCAGCCACCATCTGGCAGAGTATAGAGTTGGGAATGAAATGCCTTATGTAGACTTATGTTGTCTCAGATATTAGCTTACTCTTTTCTGCTTGAAATTGAGCGTAATAACATAATGTACAGTGACTTCTATTATGTGTCTCTCTTTCTGTAAACTACCATCATTTTGTGAAAGTGCACCCCATGTGCTCTCATTTATTACAAACCTGGATTGATAAATAAACTTACCTATTATAACCATGCGTTTACAGTACACAATTTACAGAGCTCACTGCATAACCCTTTCACCCGGTACAAACTTCCAACTTTATTTTACTAGTGCCATAGGGGTATATTCAATTAAGGTTGAAACTGCCGTCTTGTCGAAAAGACGGCAGTTTTCGACTTTTTCAGGTCGGAAGGGGTTCCGATCTATTCAGTCCCCAGCATTTTTATTCGACAAGTCGGGGAATTCGACTTGTCGAATAGTACGTGAATTGGCGGTATAGCTGCCAGTTCACGTGCTTCTGAGGGAAACGGGGCCAAATTCAACAGGTTTTGGCGCCGTTTACGACCATCTCAGTTCGACTTTTAAAAAAATCAAACGGAGAGGGGGGAGAGCCGCGGGCAGACGGCGGACAGCAGCGCTACAGCACAGCACTGCAGGAGGATGTGGCAGAGCTGCTGCTTACGGCAGCGTCCACTCGGCTCCAGCAAGTGAGTGGGTGGACGCTGCCATGTGGTCTGGCGGCTGTGCCACATCCTCCTGCAGCGCTGCAGTCCCTCGCCTACCCACGGCTCCCCCCCCCCCCCTTCCCCCTCTCCGGTCCCTCATCTCAATTCAACTTTTTGAAAGTCGAATTTAGATGGGCATTGAATAGCCCTTGTCTGATCCTTTCCGACAAATGCATGTCGGAATGGATCCGACCTCAAGTGAATATACCCCATAATCTAGCACGGATGATTTAGTAGTCACCTATCTCATCCGTACGTTTACCCCAAGGAGCTGCATTACCGAAGAGAAGGTGGAAGTTCCACAGCAGTACCTGGCAGAAGGGATCATTTTAGGGAGTGCATATTTTCTAGCTGCCAGTCTACATATCAGAGTATACTACACCATGGACGGTGCACCTTCAGTATTGTAACATTTTTCTTGCTGTAAACATTATTTACGATTTTGGGTAATGGATATGCTTGTTTATTTACTGCCTGAAACAGTAAATCTATACACAGATTTGCTTGATCAGTGGGAACTCTTAAAGTTGACCATATTTGTGTTCACATGTCTGGGTTCATTTGAATGACCTGGCTATAGAGTATGTGGAGCCAATAAGCACCAGTTTTCCACTCTGATAATATTTATACATGTAGTCATTGATTAGACCAATAAACAGACCGTTCCAATCCCCGTGTGATGTATTAAGTATGTTATTTTTGGATTCATTCATGTAATGAATTCTATCAATTTTGTTTCAAAATCGTATCATATATGGCCTGCATTTTTAATTAAAGTTAGGCTACTTCATTTTAAAGTATAATAAATATCTTTACAATTTACGGTGAGGTATTTAGTGGAAATTTGTGAGCAGAAAGCAAGCACATTATACAATTCCACTACTTTATGACGTTCCATAATGGGTTGCTTAGAAGAAGCAAGCATGCTCTCTGTAATACAATAATAGTGCTCCCCTGATCTAATATGCTTTTCAGAATCTCTGAATTTTAAGTTGTGTGATGTACCTGGAGAGAGAATTCACAAAGCAGTAGGGCCACAGTTCCATTATTGTAATTTGAACAGTTAAAAGCTTTTTCTTGAAAATTTGACGTATTTGTCCTTATCACTTATTTTTTTCCAACAGACGGAACCATGCTGGCCGTGGGCTCACATGACAACTTCATTTACCTCTATAACGTGTCAGAAAATGGAAGAAAGTATAGCAGATATGGAAAGTGTACTGTGAGTAAGATGTACTGGAGATGGATGGAGTCATATTTTAACCTCGTTTGTGTATACATTTACAGTGACATTTATTAGAGGACAAGTATAGCAATACTTATACCAAGTTGGTTTACAGAGAATATGCTGATAGCTCTGTGTGTTTGGTTTATCTGACATTTTACGTGCCTTGTTTTCTGCTTCGGAAGGCTTACATTTGTCAATACGTATTGCTCTTTTCTCTAGCATCCATAAGGGATATTGGGGACAGATTTAGTACGATGGGGTATAGACTGGTCCAAAGAAGCCAGTGCCCCCTCCCACAGGCAGTTTAGAAAAAAGTGCCCTCAGGAGAGGATGCACACTCTGCAAGCTCCAGAGTTTTTCTTCAATTTCATTTCAACTTTTACTTATTTCGGTATGCTGTTTGGACAACCGCATACCTGCGCCGTGGGAGTTAGGGGGCGATACGCTCACCGGTCTCATGAGGTGCAGAGCCGCTTCTCCGCTGCAGGACCACCGTCCTGAGGGTCTGTGTGTTCAGCGGGGCACTGCGCCTTAACTGTCGCAGCCGCAGCTTGCTGCACACCCCTAACTGAGCCTGAAGGTGATCGTCGTGGTGAGTACAAACCCGGGAACCCTCGGGTGCCCCTGTGTGAGACTGGCTGGAGGGTTGTTGTACCAAGCATTTATGTGAGGTAGGTTACACAGCCTGTGGAGACATTGCGAGTATAAAACTTATTAGTAGCTCCAGTGCCATAGCGGGGGGGGGGGGCGGAACTACATCAGAGCAGGCTCAGCTGTATCTTTGCATCTTCCTCTGCATAATCAAGCAGCAGCAGCCTCATGAAGCTCCTCAAAACGGTCACAGGATCACTGGTACCGGGTGTAGAGGGGGAGAGCCGCTATTGGTGCACAGTTTACATTCCTCTGGGGAATTCTCTGTACAGCAGTATCACTGTTATATGTTACTACATAAAACGCTGACAGTCTCACTGGGGCTGTACAGCGTTGGGTGCGCTGGTGTCCTCTCTTTTGTGTCTCCTCTCACATGCCATAGGGCAGGCTTGTATTGTTTTCAGTCTGTGTTGTATGTGTATTGTTTGTCTTTCATTATGGTGAAACAGAAGTCATGCAATGTATGTAATGCCAGATTCTCCCCTTGTTCATCGGGCTCCATGTCCTGTGAGCAGTGTAGTCAGTCATCACAAAATGCTGATAGCAACATGGGGGAGACTCCAGAGCCTTCCTGGCTGGGGGCTATAAAATCCATGATGTCGGATATGTCATCTCAGCTCACTGCCAATGCCAATAATACACAAGAACTGCAACAAGCAGTGGCTAGCCTAACTGCCAAGGCTGATGCTTCCCATCCCCCGCTGTCTACGACAGGTGCACAAAAACGTGCTTTGCCTGCAGTCCTATCAGATTCTGATAATGTACAGGTAGATGGGGATGATGGGGATCCCATTAGTGGGGATTTCACCCCTACACAGGGTATTGAACCCCTCATATTGGCTATAAGTGATGTGTTAAAGCTCCCCCTGGAGGATGAATCAGCAGTCATTTTTCCTCCCACAAGACAAACGGACAGTCACCTTTCCTGATTCCAAAGAATTGGAAGATTTATTTAAATTAGCCTGGGAAATCCAGATAAAAAATATCAGGTGTCCAAAAGGTTTTTAAATACCTTCCCATTTGCCCCTGAATGCAGGAAGTTCTGGGAAGAATCTCCAGCAGTAGACGTCTCAGTCTCTCGCCTTTCTGAAAAGGTGGTACTCCCTGCTCCAGGCTCTTTTATGGTAAAGGACCCGGGGGATAGGAAAATAGAGACCACTCTAAAATCTATCTACACTGTTGCAGGTGTAGCTCATAGACCAGTCATTGCTGGTTGCTGGATGACACATGCCATTCATACATGGGCTACTCAGGTTCAAGAGGGTCTTTCGGGTGATATGACCTTGGTTACTGCTGTAGCTTTCCTAAAACACATTCAGGACACGGCAAGAGTCCTCTGTGACTCCCTTAAAGAGATTGGCAATATAAATGCTAGAACCACTGCTATGGCTGTGTCTGCATGCAGAGCCATATGGTTGCATCGGTGGATTGCAGACGCTGACTCCAAACGTACTGTGGAATCTCTTCCCTTCACAGGTGAATGGCTCTTCGGAGGTGAATTGGACGCATGGATCTCCAAAGCTACTGCTGGGAAATCCAAGTTTCTTCCTTCAGGGGCTCCGCCTGCTAGGCGTACCTACTCTGGACCGTCTGCTCAGTCCTTTTGTTCCTCCAGATTTCGATCTAGGGCTCGGGGTGCCTCCAGTGCAGCTAGAGGCTCCAGAGGTAAGCCTAAGAAACCAACCATCGCTGGCTCTCAGGAACAGAGCACCAGTTCAGCTTCCACAAAGACTTTGGCATTAAGGTGCCTACCCACCCCGAGGGGATCTCGTGGTGGGAGCTCTGTTACGTCACTACAGCCACATCTGGGGCGGTTCCTGCCAAGATGCTTGGGTAAGGGACCTTATCTCTCAGGGTTACAAGCTGGAGTTCAATGGTGCTCCTCCCCAGCGATTTTTCAAACCAGGCTTGCCAGTTTTGGAAAATATGCATGTTACGCTACTACTGTCCATCGACAAGTTGGTCCAGTCCCGGGTCATTGTTCCAGTACCCCTGCTACAGCAAGGACAAGGTTACTACTCCAGTCTGTTTGTAGTGCCAAAACCAGACGGGTCTGTGAGACCCATTTTGAATCTGAAGTCCTTCTTCAATCCTTACCTGAAGGTTTTCAAATTCAAGATGGAATCTTTGAGAGCGGTGATCGCGGGCCTGGAACAACAGGAATTCCTCGTGTCCCTGGATATCAAGGACACCTACCTACCTATCCATCCCAATTTGGCCTTCTCATCAGGCCTATCTGCGGTTCGCCCTACTGCATGATCAATACCAGTTTCAGGTGTTGCCCTTCAGCCTGTCTACAGCTCCGAGGGAGTTCACGAAGGTGATGGTGGGAATGATGTTTCTACTCAGTCCACGGGGTCAACATTGTCCCTTATCTGGATGATCTCCTGATAAAAGCGAGTTCCAGGGAGCTTCTACAGCTCCATATATATCGCACTATCCAACTTCTGTCTCACCACAGGTGGATCCTCAATCTAGGGGAGGATTGGCCCACCAGGACACCATGACATATTTCTATGGGCTGGTCCCATATCTGCCTCAGCCAGGACGAATCACACTCAGGCTGGGCTGGCTTACACTGCTTCCATTACTTGCGGTTCATTGGAACACAATCCGGAGTTAGGCTAGAAAGGACTTCCTGGTGCTGCTAGCCGTGAAAAGTGGTGAAGCTGTTCTACCAACGGGTGACCTGGAGAAAGTTAACCGGCCCAGAAGCATTCTCTCCCTGGCCCTGGCCAAAATTCTCTTCAATGAGCCCGGCCCAAGAGCAGAGGCATAGCGATGGTCGGAGCCAGGTTCATTATACCTGCCGCCACCTTAGCTCCCCGCACTCGCTGAACTGGCCAGAGCGGCGACTGAGCACTGAAGGGGACCCGGCAGAGAGAATATTTTTAATTAAATTATTTGCATTATCATGTTGGTGTAAGGGTTAGGGCGTCCCCAGTCACAGTGTATGGTTTGGGGACTGGACAGGAGCAGAATGTACCTTGTTCTCAGGATGCCAGCTGATCAGGCACCACTCACAGCCAGCCCTGGGACAAGCTCTTATGCAAAGTCCTTCAGCCCTGTAGCTGCGCCCAATGTCTGTCCATGACGATGGGCATATTTATGTAATGCAGTGACTGCGTGTGTAAAGTGTTAGCTATGTATGTAATGTGGTGCTATTTGTATAATGAGGTACTATACGTGTAATGTGGTGCTATTTGTATAATGCGTACTATACATGTAATGTGGTGCCATACGTGTGATGTGGTGCTATTCGTGTAATGTGGTGCAATTCCTGTAATAATGTGGTGGCTATGTATGTAATGTAGTGACTATATGTGTGTAATCAGGGGCGGATTGGCCACTGGGACAGATTCTGCTGCACTAGTCCCCTGTATCTGTGTTTCATTACTTGTGTGTGTGCTCCCTTCCTGTACTGTGCTGTATGTAGTGTATGCTCCCCCTCCTTGCACTTTGAAACATATAAGGTTAAAAAAGGGGGTTTGTAGAATGAAAAATCAATAAAATCAGAAGTAGACACTGAAAGTGGGCAGATCAGTCCTTGTATATTCAGACGTATGGATGTACATCAGGGAAGGGCATTGCAGCAGCATATGCATAAAGTCGCAGGTAAACATGAACGTAAAGCAAAGGAGGCCCCAACTGTGTATATCTCAGAATCAGAACCTCTGAGGAGTGACCTCACCCTCTTAGCAGACACCTCCCCCTCAACAGACTCCGCCCCCATTAGGGCTGCTTCCATAAATTTTCCAGGCTGGTGTTCGATCCCAATCCGCCCCTGCCTCAATCTAGAGAAGTCTCAACTGGAACCATCTAAAAGGCTCCTGTTTCTGGGTATGGGTGGTCATTCTGAGTTGATCGCTAGCTGCATTCGTTCGCTGTGCAGCGTTAAGGCAAAAAAAGGCACTTCTGCGCATGCGCGTCGTACTATTACAACGAGCACAGTAGTTTCACACAAGGTCTAGCGAAGCATTATGGAACTTCGGGCTTTCTACAATGTTCTCATTCAGGCCTCCCCTCTACTCAGGGATGAGGCAATCCAGGTTCAGTCGGACAACACCACGGCAGTGGCATAAAATTGACAGGGAGGGACAAAAAGCAAGGCCTGCATGCGAGAAGTGTCAAAAATACTTCTCTGGGTGGAAAGAAATGCAAGAGCCGCTGTCCGCAATTTTCATTCCAGGAGTGGACAACTGGGGAGCAGACTTCCACGACCTCCACCCAGGGGAGTGGGGATTACATCCTCAGGTGTTTCAACAGATTGTCGACAGGTGGAGATACCCGCAGATCGACATGATGGTGTCTCGCCTCAACAAGAAGCTTTGCTGCTACTGCTCGCGAACCAGAGACCCTCAGGCGAGTGCAGTGGATGCGCTGACGTCGCTTTGGCCTTACCGGATGGTCTACCTATTTCCTCCGATTCCGTTGATCCCAAGGGTGCTCCAGCGGATCAGTTATCACAGAGTACAAGCAATCCTGATTGCGCTGGATTTGCCCCGAAGGGCGTGGTACGTAGCTCTTCTGGACATGTCCATAGAAGACCCTTGGCCTCTGCCGCTAAGATAGGATCTTCTTCAGCAAGGACCGTTCGTCTACCCGGATTTACGGCGGCTTCGTTTGATGGCATGGAAGTTGAGCGGAACACTCTAGCTCACAAAGGGCTTTCCAAAAAAGTCATTGCCACTATGGTGCAAGCCAGAAAACCTGTGACGTTAAAACACTATCATTATATCTGGAGGAGATATGTCTCTTGGTGTGAGGAATGCACGTATCCACCTGTAGAGTTTCACTTGGGACGTTTCCTAAAGGCTTGTGTGCATAAGGTCCAGATTTCAACTCTCTCAATTTTCTTTCAGAAGAAATTGGCTACGTTGCCAGAAGTTCAGACCTTCCTACAAGGGGTACTCCACATACAATCTCCCTTTGTGCCGCCTTCGGCACCCTGGGCTTTGGATGTAGTGTTGACATTTCTCCAGTCCACCTGGTTTGAGCCTCTGATGACGGTAGAAGACAAGTACCTCACATGGAAGACTGTGATGTTATTGGCCCTGGCTTCTGCTAGATGTGTCTCAAAATTGGGGGCCTTATCTTGTAAAAGTCCCTACTTGGTCTGTTACGAGGACAGAGTGGAGCTCCGGATTAGACAGCAGTTCCTGCCAAAGGTTGTCTCCACATTCCACCTGAATCAGCCTATTGTGGCTCCATCCTGTTCTGATGCTTCGACTCCTTCGGAGACTTTGGATGTCGTGCGTGCTTTGAAGATCTATGTCAGGCGCACAGCTCGGGTCAGAAAGACTGATTCCTTATTCGTGCTTTATGATGTGCAGAAAAAGGGTTGTCCTGTTTCAAAGCAAACCATTGCTCGTTGGATTAGGCTTACTATCCAACAGGCCTATGTGTCGGCAGCCTTACCTGTTCTTCAGTCTCTGAAGGCCCACTCTACAAGGTCAGTGGGCTCTTCTTGGGCGGTTGCCCGTGGAGTCTCGGCCTTGCAACTATGCCGAGCGGCTACCTGGTCGGGGAAAAACACTGTTGCGAAATTCTACGAATTTGATTCCATGGCCAAAGAGGATACCCAGTTTGGGCAGACGGTGCTACTGCAGTCTCCGCACGTTCTGGAAGCTTTGGGACATCCACATCGTACTAAATCTGTCCCCAATATCCCTTATGGATGCTAGAGAAAATAGGATTTTAAATACCTACCGGTAAATCCTTCTCTCGTAGTCCATAAGGGATATTTGGCGCCCGCCTCTGTGCAGTGACTTTCTGCAGCTTATCTGTTGTGTTACAGTTCAGCTGTTGCTGTTTTCTGTTGCCAGCCATTGCTGGCCAGGTTATGTTTTGTTGTGCTGGTGTGTAAATCTCACCACACTTAGTGTTGTTATGTTCCTTCTCTCAAGTATGTCCTTTCTCCTTCGGGCACTGTTTTACCTATAACTGCCTGTGGGAGGGGGCATAGAGGGGAAGAGGGAGGAGCCAGCACACCCAGTTGAAGAAATTTAAAGTGCACTGGGTCCTTTGGACCCGTCTATACCCCATCGTACTAAATCTGCCCCCAATATCCCTTATGGACTACGAGAAAAGGATTTACCGGTAGGTATTCAAAATCCTATTTTTCTGCTACTCCCTATTGGCCTTGTGATGCTGCTAAAGCCAAGCAGAGTCCATCTATCAGGAGGATTGCCTGCAATATGACCAGTTTACATGGTAGACTGTCCACATGTGTGAAGAAGTACCCAAGAATCTACTAGGTCCTCCACTGAGACTTTTTGTGTGCTATGTGCATTTCACTACAGTGAGTACTAAAGCAAAATAGCAGATTAAATCGGCTACAAGTTCCTTACTGCGAAGACTCATGTTTAATTTTCTACACATCGGTTGATACTTTTATCCAGCACTCTCCCGATTCCCGCACAAAGCTAATAGAAATGACATAACACAGATAATGGGAGTTAACCCATAGAGTGGGACCTGTGTGAAATGCATGAAAGAGAGTAATATACTGGACCCCGTTAGATAAGACCATGTAGTGACCATAAGCAACGTATTGGAGGTAGTTTACGTGCATTATTTTTAATTTGTAGGGTGTGTCACGGGGTAAAGTATTGTCCCAACATTTTACATTAAATTAAAAACCTATTTTCCCTTTTTTTCACCTAGTCTGAAGCTGCAGGCTAAAAGCCACAATTAACTCCCATTGAGACTTGCATAAACGTGGATTTCTAATTTAATGGCAAACGCAAGTTTTTAACTCGCATTAAAACAATTTGTGGCGAAACTGTGGCTAGTTGAATATGGTGGAAAGTTGGTAGAAAGTGTAGTTTCTCTCCTACCTGGGTAGATGACGGCATTGGAGAAAAAAAAATACAAAAATGTAGAAATAATCAAATTATTAGTCCGGTAATGCATTAGTTTATTCTGATCTGTTAATAGTAATAACACTTGATTTACATTTAATCTTGCTTAAACTAATCTTGTTCTGTTTATATTGTTTTAGGGACATTCCAGTTACATTACACACCTCGACTGGTCCCCAGATAACAAATACATTATGTCAAACTCAGGAGACTATGAAATATTATATTGTAAGTACACTATATATCATAATCAAGTACAGTTTGCTTTTAACTTTTTGTTATGTTCAGAAAAGCATACAAGTTATTCCACACACTGTACCATATTTTTGCATATTGTTGTTTTCAATAACTGGAGTACGTTAAGGAGCCTTGTCTTACTAGGCACATTATCTTTAACCTAGCAGAAAGAATACTTACTTCGCTCTATCAATTTTTTACATGAAGTATCTTACAGCTCAATGTACTATATGTACAAAGTGTATGTAAAGAGCAGGCTACTTCCATAACCATTGAACATTATCTCAAATGTGTCAGTGATATACATTTTACTATTTTCTTTAACAATAAACTTTAACATAAAGTCAGAAAGTTTGTATTAAGAATCGAAGTTGAAATCTGAATGTTGACCACCTGTAAATGTTTGTTTGTTCCTGTGTACCACTGTTAATGCACCTTTGTTTATTGGCTTGCTGTTTTCTTGTCAACAGGGGACATTCCAAGTGGCTGTAAATTAATTCGGAATCGTTCAGACTGTAAAGATATTGATTGGACAACATACACTTGTGTACTAGGATTTCAAGTGTTTGGTGAGGAACTATTTATTCTATTGATGTTTAATTCCTAGATGCTGATTTTTTTTCTTAGGTGCAGTTAATGAATGTGGATTAAACAGTTTACAGGTATAGTGCTCTAGTGAGCGTCTTACCTATAAATTGAATTTTCTGCACCCTCCCCCTGAAACTGTTTAAAGACATTTGGAGCCGAAAAGGAGATTGTCTTTCCTTGGAATGATCCTCGACACGGAGGTGCAGAGGGTGTTTCTACCGGAGGAGAAAGCGTTGGTGATGCAGACAATGGTCTGGGATGTCCTGAAGCCAGCCCGGGTTTCCGTTCATCAATGCATTTGCCTTCTGGGAAAGATGGTTGCCTCCTACGAGGCTCTACAATACGGAAGGTTTCATGCTCGATCCTTCCAGTTGGATCTCCTAGACAAGTGGTCGGGTTCTCATCTACATATGCACATGAGGATACGTCTGTCACCAAAAGCAAGGATTTCACTCCTCTGGTGGCTACAAATGCCTCACCTTCTGGAGGGCCGCAGGTTTGGGATTCAGGTCTGGATCCGTCTAACCACGGGTGCAAGTCTACAAGGCTGGGGCGCTGTCACTCAAGAGGAAACCTTCCAAGGAAGGTGGTCGAGTCTGGAATCCTGTCTTCCAATAAACATTCTGGAACTAAGAGCCGTATGCAACGGTCTTCTCCAAGCAACTCACCTTCTGCGAGATCGACCCATTCAAGTGCAGTCAGACAATGTAACCACGGTGGCCTGCATAAACCAATAAGGCGGAACAAAGAGCAGAGCTACAATGTCAGAGGTGACAAGAATCATCCTCTGGGCGGAAAAGCACGCGTTAGCACTGTTGGCAATTTTCATTCTGGGAGTGGACAACTAGGAAGCAGACACGATCTCCATCCAGGAGAGTGGGGCCTCTATCCAGAGGAGTTCACGGAGGTGACAAACAGTTGGGGGTTTCCTCAAATAGACATGATGGCCTCCCGCCTCAACAAAAAACTTTGGAGGTATTGCTCATGGTCAAGAGACCCACAAGCAGTGGCGGTGGACACCCTGGTAACTCTGTGGGTGTTCCAGTAGGTGTACATGTTTCCTCCACTTCCACTAATTCCAAGGATTCTAAAGCTCATAAGAAGAACAAGAGTTCAGGCAATCCTTATTGCTCCAGACTGGCCAAGAAGGACTTGGTACGCGGATCTTCTGGATCTACTGCTGGAAGAACGGAGGCCTCTTCGGGAGGACCTGCTGCAGCAGGGTCCGTTCGCTTATCAAGACTTACCGCGGCTACGTTTGACGGCATGGAGGTTGAACGCCAGATATTCGCTCGGAAGGGCATTCCAAACAAGGTTATTCCTACCCTGATATAGGCTAGGAAAGGAGTAACGTCTAAACATTACCATCGCATTTGGAAAAAATATTTATCTTGGTGTGAGTCCAAGAAGTTTCCTACGGTGGAGTTTCAACTGGGATGGTTTCTCCTCTTCCTGTAAGCAGGTGTGGATATGGGCCTGAGGTTGGGATCCGTAAAGGTCCAGATTTCGGCCCTATCCATTTTCTTCCAGAAACAATTGGCTTCCCTCCCTGAGGTTCAGACTTTCTTGAAAGGGGTTTTGCACATCCAGTCTCCCTTTGTGCTGCCTACGGCGCCCTGGGATCTTAACGTGGTGTTACAGTTCCTCCAATCGGATTAGTTCGAAGCTCTACCGGAGGTTGAGGTCAAGTTTCTCACGTGGAAGGCTGTCACTTTGTTGGCCTTAGCTTCTGCTAGACGTGTGTCGGAGTTGGGGGCTTTGTCTTGTAAGAGCCCTTCTTTGATCTTCCATGAAGATAGAGCTGAGCTCCGGACACGTCAGCAGTTTCTTCCGAAGGTTGTGTCGGCATTTCATATCAACCAGCCTATTGTGGTGCCAGTTGCTACTGACTCCTCAATTTCATTGAAGTCCTTGGATGTTGTAAGGGCTCTGAAAATCTATGTGAAGAGGACTGCTCGTCACAGAAAATTGGACTCTGTTTGTCCTGTATGATCCCAAGAAACTTTGGTGTCCTGCTTCTACGCAGACGATCTTTCGCTGGATCAGGTTCTCTATCCAGCATGCGTATTCTACGGCAGGATTGCCGTGTCCTACATCTGTTAAGGCCCACTCTACTCGTTAGGTGGGTTCTTCCTGGGCGGCTGCCCAGGGTGTCTCGGCTTTACAGCTTTGCCAAGCGGCTACTTGGTCTGGGTCGAACACGTTTGCAAAGTTCTACAAGTTCGATACTTTGGCCTCTGAGGACCTGAAGTTTGGTCAATCAGTTCTGCAGGAGCCTCCCCGCTCTCCCTCCCGTTCTGGGAGCTTTGGTACATCCCCATGATATTAATGTGGACCCCAGCATCCTCTAGGACGTAAGCGAAAATAGGATTTTGGTTACCTACCGGTAAATCCTTTTCTCGTAGTCTGTAGAGGATGCTTGGCGCCCACCCAGCATTTCGTGATCCTGCAGTGGTTACTTAGTTCAGTACTGCTTAGTTCTTGGTTAAGTACTGTTTTGTTACTTGGTTAAGTAATCTTGTTCAGCCGTTGCTGAGTTTTCAAGCGGGTTGGCTTGGTTTGCCTTGTATGTGTGAGCTGGTGTGAATCTCGCCACTATCTGTGTAAAATCCTTCTCTCTAAGTTGTCTGTCTCCTCGGGCACAGTTTCTATACTGAGTCTGGTAGGAGGGGCATAGAGGGAGGAGCCAGCCCACACTCTCAAACTCTTAAAGTGCCAATGGCTCCTAGTGGACCCGTTTATACCCCATGGTATTAATGTGGACCCCAGCATTCTCTACGGCCTACGAGAAAAGGATTTACCGGCAGGTAATTAAAATCCTATTATCCTCAACATGCCTTGTGGCACGAGACGTCTGGCGTGAGCGAGCTGCCAGTTCCCGTGCAACTTTGCTGGGTCTTTGTACCCAAACATACTTCATGGTAATAATGTGTTGGAACTAGTACACACCAAGAGACTGTGTGCTAAATATTTTGATATGCAACACTATATCTATAGATTGTAAGCTTGCGAGCAGGGCCTTCCTACCTCTGTCTGTCTGTCTTTGCCCAGTTTTGTTCTATAATTGTTGTTCTAATTGTAAAGCGCAACGGAATATGCTGTGCTATATAAGAAACTGCTAATAAATAATAAATAAATATCTGTGTGCGACTGAGTCTGTAGATGTAGATGAATGAAATTTGCCATGGAAAAATGTCACAGCCGCTGCATTGTAGCTCTTCATATACAGATTCATACTCAGTCGCAGAGGGGCTGTTTGGCGCGACTGCAACAAGAATGTATAAAAACACATTTGACGTCATCCACTGCTTTGCTCTAAAATGCACTGTGATTGAGCACTCCATAGTGTAAATATAGCTCCTGTATATCACATGCGTGTGCAGATGGAGAATTTTGAATTTAAGACAAATACACCAAATTCCAAGTAAATCTATATATATTGGTGTTTCCTCTAGGATTTGGGCAGGGCACAGGGGAAGCATGCATATGCGCCCAAAAAGAGCTTGCGACCCCGCCAACGTCACTTATGGAGGGGTGCCCCAGCTACTCAGTCTTATTAATGGGGGCATGCATGCTGGGCTTCTTCCAAGCCCTCATTTTACTGTGAATAGATACCGTGTGCACATCATCTTTTCACATGGCGGTAGCAGGCTATTTTAGCAGGGCGCCGCTAAAGGGCAGGGCGCATGTTTTCGTTTAAAAATGGTGCAGGTCCTGGCACCCTTCTGAAATTAGAATTGCATGTTTTACAGCTGCAGGCCTCGTGTAACACATCTGGTTTAAAAATATCTTGTTTAGAGTGATTAATATACATGAAGATTCAAGGTGGTTTGCCAGCCCATGTAGATATAAATTGAGTATGTAGCAAGTATGTGTTATTACATATGGAACACAAATCTTAATTGTATAATGGCATTACTCCCCAGAGTTGTCATTTTAACAATCGCCAGTAACAAGTTCAGTCTTCGGTAACTGCCTGGTAACAGTAATTCCGAGATGTTTAAGAAAATGTGACAACACTTTATTCTCAGGTGTTCTATTAACATTAAATAACTTTAGTGCAAACTTTAGTTGTTGTTCATAGGACCTAATTACATGTTAGATCTTGGAAATGGTTATGTTAGATTTAGTGAAACCATCTTTCCTATTGAGAAGAGTAGTAAGCTTTCCAGTACAGCTTAGCAGTGGGAAGGGAGCGAGTCAGCAGTTTCTGTCCGTCAGTTTGCTGGCAGACCATTCTTCTCTCCCTTTTATGTTTCATGTCACTGTGATTTTGCTTATGTGACATTCACCAAATTCTAATGTACTGTAAGAGATGCTCAGAGCTGTACTGGTCAATTACATTTCTCTGACGTCCTAGTGGATGCTGGGAACTCCGTAAGGACCATGGGGAATAGCGGCTCCGCAGGAGACAGGGCACATCTAAAGAAAGCTTTAGGATCACCTGGTGTGCACTGGCTCCTCCCCCTATGACCCTCCTCCAAGCCTCAGTTAGATTTTCTGTGCCCGACGAGAAGGTTGCACACTAGGGGCTCTCCTGAGCTCTTTGTGAAAGTTTTAGTTTAGGTTTATTATTTTCAGTGAGACCTGCTGGCAACAGGCTCACTGCATCGAGGGACTAAGGGGAGAAGAAGCGAACTCACCTGCGTGCAGAGTGGATTGGGCTTCTTAGGCTACTGGACATTAGCTCCAGAGGGACGATCACAGGTTAAGCCTGGATGGGTCACCGGAGCCGCGCCGCCGGCCCCCTTACAGAGCCAGAAGAGCGAAGAGGTCCGGAAAAATCGGCGGCAGAAGACTTTCCTGTCTTCAGATAAAGGTAGGCGCACAGCACCGCAGCTGTGCGCCATTGCTCTCAGCACACTTCACACTCCGGTCACTGAGGGTGCAGGGCGCTGGGGGGGCAGCGCCCTGAGACGCAATAAATCGTTAGAAAACCTTTTATGGCTAAAATAAATGCATCACATATAACTCCTGGGCTATATGGATGCATTTAACCCCTGCCAAAACATACAAGAAAACGGATGATAAGGACGCCGAGAAAGGGGCGGAGCCATCTCCTCAGCACACTGGCGCCATTTTCCCTCACAGCTCAGTTGGAGGGAAGCTCCCTGGCTCTCCCCTGCAGTCACTACACTACAGAAAGGGGTTAAAAAAGAGAGGGGGGCACAAATTAGGCGCAGTATAAACAATACAGCAGCTATAAAGGGAAAAACACTTATATAAGGTTATCCCTGTATATATATAGCGCTCTGGTGTGTGCTGGCAAACTCTCCCTCTGTCTCCCCAAAGGGCTAGTGGGGTCCTGTCCTCTATCAGAGCATTCCCTGTGTGTGTGCTGTGTGTCGGTACGTTTGTGTCGACATGTATGAGGAGAAAAATGATGAGGAGACGGAGTAGAGTGTCTGTAATAGTGTTGTCACCCCCTGGGGGGTCGACACCTGAGTGGATGTACTGTGGAAATTGCGTGACAGTGTCAGCTTTGTATAAAAGACAGTGGTTGACATGAGACAGCCGGCTACTCAGCTTGTGCATGTCCAGACGTCTCATATAGGGGCTCTAAAGCGCCCGTTACCTCAGATACAGACGCCGACACGGATACTGACTCCTGTGTCGACGGTGAAGAGACAACCGTGATTTCCAAATAGGGCCACACATTGCATGATTGAGGCAATGAAAAAAGTTTACACTTTTCTGATAATATGAATACCACCAAAAAAAAAAAAAAAAAGGGGTATTATGTTGGTGAGGAAAAACTTCCTGTAGTTTTCCTGAATCTGAGAAATAAAATGCGTGGGTTTCCCCCCGATAACAATTGATAATTTCTAAAAAGTTATTGGCAGTATACCTTTTCCCGCCAGAGGTTAGGGTGCGTTGGGAAACACCCCCTAGGGGGGATAAGGCGCTCACACGCTTGTAAGAACATGGGCTCTACCCTCTCTTGAGATGGCCGCCCTTAAGGATCCTGCTGATAGAAAGCAGGAGGGTATCCTAAAATGTATTTACACACATACTGGTGTTATACTGCGACCAGCAATCGCCTCAGCCTGGATGTGCAGTGCTGGGTTGGCGTGGTCTGATTCCCTGACTGGAAATATGATATCCTAGATAAGGACAGTATATTATTGCCTATAGAGCAATTAAAAGATGCATTTCTATATATGCATGATGCACAGCGGAATATTTGCCGACTGGCATCAAGTATAAGTGCGTTGTCCAATTATACCAGTAAAGTGGTCAGGTGATGCGGATTCCAAACGGCATTTGGAAGTATTGCCTTAAAAGAGGGGATGTACCCCAGGTCGCTTCTCAAAATAAGACGCCGTATTATCAGGCGCAGGCCTGGTTGGCAAGCGGAAAAAAGGGTTCCTCTTTTCTGCTCGTGACAGAGGGAGAGGAAAATGGCTGCAGAGATCAGCCAGTTCCAAGGAACAGAAACTCTTTTCCGCCTCTGCCAAGCCCTCAGTATGACGCTAGGGCTTTACAAGTTCAGGCACGGTGGGGTCCCGTTCTCAATGAATTTCAGTGCGCAGTGGGCTCACTCGCAAGTAGACCCCTGGATCCTTCAGGTAATATTTCAGGGGTACAAATTGGAATTCGAGACGTATCCCCCTCGCCGTTTCCAAAGGTCTGTTTTACCGACGTCTCCCGCTGACAGGGAGGCAGTTTTGGAAACCATTCACAAGCTGTATTCCCAGCAGGTGATAATCAAGGTACCCCTCCTGCAACAGGGAACGGGGTATTATTCCACACTATTGTGGTACCGAAGCCAGACGGCTCGGTGAGACCGATTTTAAAATCTAAAATCTAAAATCTTTGAACACTTGCATACAGAGGTTCAAATTCAAAATTGAGTCACTCAGAGCAGTGATTGCAAACCTGGAAGTAGGGGACTACATGATGTCTCAGGACATCAAGGATGCTTACCTTCATGTCAAAATTTACCCTTCTCACCAAGGGTATTTCAGGTTATGGTACAGAACTGTCACTATCAGTTCGGACGCTGCCGTAGGGATGGTCCACGGCACCCCGGGTCTTTACTGAAGTAATGACCGTAATGATGATATTCCTTCGAAGGAAGGGAATTTTAGTTATCCGTTACTTGGACGATTCCCTGATAAGGGTAAGATCCAGGGAACAGTTGGAGATCGGTGTAGCACTATATCAGGTAGTGTTGCGGCAGCACGATTGGATTCTCAATATTCCAAAATCGCAGCTGGTTCCGACGACTTGTCTTCTGTTCCTAGGGATGATCCTGGACACAGTCCAGAAAGAAGGTGTTTCTCCCGGAGGAGAAAGCCAGGGAGTTATCCGACAGGAACCTCCTAAAACCGAACCAAGTCTCAGTGCATCAATGCACAAGGGTTCTGGGTAAAAATGGTGGCTTCCTACGAAGCAATCCCATTCGGCAGATTCCACGCAAGACTTTCCAGTGGAACCTACTGGACAAATGGTCCGGGTCGCATCTTCAGATGCTTCAGCGGATAACCCTGTCACCGGGGACAAGGGTATCCCTCCTGTGGTGGTTGCAGAGTGCTCATCTTCTAGAGGGCCGCAGATTCGGCATTCGGGACTGGGTCCTGGTGGCCAGGGATGCCAGCCTGCGAGGCTGGGGAGCAGTCACACAGGGAAGGAATTTCCAGGGCTTATGGTCAAGCCTGGAGACATCTCTTCATATAAACATTCTGGAACTAAGGGCCATTTACAATGCCCTAAGTCAAGCGAAACCCCTGCTTCAGGGTCAGGCGGTATTGATCCAATCGGACAACATCACGTCAGTCGCCCACGTAAACAGACAGGGCGGCACGGGAAGCAGGGGGGCAATGGCAGAAGCTGCAAGGATTCTTCGCTGGGCGGAAAATCATGTGATAGCACTGTCAGCAGTGTTCATTCCGGGAGTGGACAACTGGGAAGCAGACTTCCTCAGCAGACACGACCTTCACCCGGGAGAGTGGGGACTTCACCCAGAAGTCTTCCACCTGATTGTAAACCGTTGGGAAAAACCAAAGGTGGACATAATGGCGTCCCGTCTAAACAAAAAACTAGACAGATATTGCGCCAGGTCAGGGGACCCTCAGGCAATAGCGGTGGACGCTCTGGTAACACCGTGGGTGTACCAGTCAGTGTATGTGTTCCCTCCTCTGCCTCTCATACCAAAAGTACTGAGAATCATAAGAAGGAGAGGAGTAAGAACTATACTCGTGGTTCCGGATTGGCCAAGAAGGACTTGGTATCCGGAACTTCAAGAGATGCTCACGGACGAACCGTGGCCTCTACCTCTAAGAAAGGACCTGCTCCAGCAGGGGCCTTGTCTGTTCCAAGACTTACCGCGGCTGCGTTTGACGGCTTGGCGGTTGAACGCCGGATCCTGAAGGAAAAAGGCATTCCAGATGAAGTCATCCCTACCCTGGTCAAGGCCAGGAAGGACGTAACCGCAAAACATTATCACCGCATTTGGCGAAAATATGTTGCGTGGTGGGAGGCCAAGAAGGCCCCTACAGAGGAATTTCAACTGGGTCGTTTCCTCCATTTCCTGCAAACAGGACTGTCTATGGGCCTAAAATTAGGGTCCATTAAGGTTCAAATTTCGGCCCTGTCGGTTTTCTTCCAAAAGGAACTGGCTTCAGTGCCTGAAGTTCAGACATTTGTAAAAGGGGTACTGCATATACAGCCTCCTTTTGTGCCTTCAGTGGCACCTTGGGATCTCAATGTTGTGTTGAGTTTCCTAAAGTCACATTGGTTTGAACCACTCACCACTGTGGACTTAAAATATCTCACATGGAAGGTGACGATGCTGTTAGCCCTGGCTTCAGCCAGGCGTGTGTCAGAATTGGCGGCTTTATCATATAAAAGCCCTTATTTAATATTTCATTCTGACAGGGCAGAATTGAGGACTTGTCCTCAATTTCTACCTAAGGTGGTTTCTGCATTTCACATGAAGCAACCTATTGTGGTACCTGCGGCTACTAAGGACTTGGAGGATTCCAAGTTGCTTGACGTGGTCAGGGCCCTGAAAATATGTTTCCAGGACGGCTGGAGTCAGAAAATCTGACTCGCTGTTTATCCTGTATGCACCCAACAAACTGGGTGCTCCTGCTTCTAAGCAGACGATTGCTCGTTGGTTTTGTAGTACAATTCAGCTTGCACATTCTGTGGCATGCCTGCCACAGCCAAAAATCTTAAAATGCCCACTCCACAAGGAAGGTGGGCTCATCTTGGGCAGCTGCCCGAGGGGTCTCGGCTTTACCACTTTGCCGAGCAGTTACTTGGTCAGGAGCAAATACGTTTGTAAAATTCTACAAATTTGATACCCTGGCTGAGGAGGACCTGGAGTTCTCTCATTCGGTGCTGCAGAGTCATCCGCACTCTCCCGCCCGTTTGGGAGCTTTGGTATAATCCCCATGGTCCTTACGGAGTTCCCAGCATCCACTAGGACGTCAGAGAAAATAAGAATTTACTTACCGATAATTCTATTTCTCGTAGTCCGTAGTGGATGCTGGGCGCCCATCCCAAGTGCGGATTGTCTGCAATACTGGTACATAATTATTGTTACCAAAAAAAATTCGGGTTATTGTTGTAGTGAGCCATCTTTTATAGAGGCTTCTCTATTATCATGCTGTTAACTGGGTTCAGATCACAAGTTGTACAGTGTGATTGGTGTGGCTGGTATGAGTCTTACCCGGGATTCAAAATCCTTCCTTATTGTGTACGCTCGTCCGGGCACAGTATCCTAACTGAGGCTTGGAGGAGGGTCATAGGGGGAGGAGCCAGTGCACACCAGGTGATCCTAAAGCTTTCTTTAGATGTGCCCTGTCTCCTGCGGAGCCGCTACTCCCCATGGTCCTTACGGAGTTCCCAGCATCCACTACGGACTACGAGAAATAGAATTATCGGTAAGTAAATTCTTATTTTCTTGTACTGTGTTTGGCATTCTACCACTGATCTGCCGACACAGTTAAGAACTGTATCCTAAAATCACACTGCTGGCACACAACACTAACTGGAGGCATATCTGACTCACAAGACAAAGCTCTACTTTTTTTTTAGTAAGTAGTTTACTGCCACTCAGAATATTAGTGTGTGTGTGTGTGTGTGTGTGTATATATATATATATATATATATATATATTTGATTCAATCTTACAAGAAGAGTATTGTGGTGACTTCTGTGTTTTTACAGTGATTAACATTAATTCATGTTTTTAGGAGTGTGGCCTGAAGGATCAGATGGCACAGATATTAATGCCTTAGTAAGATCTCATAACCGAAAGGTTATTGCTCTCGCTGACGACTTTTGTAAGGTTCATCTATTTCAGTATCCGTGCTCCAAACCAAAGGTAAATGCATGCACATGTTACATTAAAACATTTGTTTCAAATATTACCCTTGAACACACAGGGAATAGGGTATAGGAAGCATGGGCAGAATTTGTAGCCAGTAAGTGAAATAGAATAGAAAGTAAGCTTTTGTTTTGCAAACTATGCAACCAGTTTTGACCAAGTTGCCACCATCCATAATGCAAATAGCAGTATAGCCTTAAATAAGGCTCATCCACTAATCAACAAAGTGGAGCCTCACTTAACCCATTGTTTCCAAAATAACTGAATGTGAAACAACTTGCAAATGCCTACAAAAGAAGTGCTTGTATTGTCATATACAGTTCTAAACACTCACATATCTTACAGTATATGAATGTGTTCTCTTCAAATACCCCTTTCAGACATGCTCCAAATTCCCAGGATTTTGCACATGAACGCGCATCATCCTCGGAATTTGGCATGTGTGAAAGGTCCCAACCCGGGAACACATTCCCAGGTTGCCGACCCTGCAATTGACCAGGGTTTTTCCCAGGACTTAAGTCCCGGGAAGACAACTCGGCCTAGGTCTGAAAGGTGCGACCCGGGAATTTGGTCCCGGCTCGCACCTACATGCCTCTGATTGGCGCTGGACCACTGGAAGGAGAGGGGCTGCCTGGAGGGAGCGTGCGCCGGCTGCTGTAGTCTGTGCTGCAGTGTAGTTGTAGAAGCAGCCGGTGCAGCTAACAGAGAGGCAGCCTGTTGTGGTGAGTGAGAGTGTGTGTCTGAAAGGGGTCGACCTGGGAATTTCCCAGGTCTCCGCTTTAGGGCTGTATTCAATAACTGTCGGAAGCTGCCGTCTTGTCGGAAAGATGGCAGCTTCTGACAGAAATAGGTCGGAAGGCGTTCCGACCTATTTCTAAGGAGCAGGTAAAGACTTTCACATCCTAATGGTTTTATTTATGAGGTGGTTCTGTTCTATTATGGGTTTATATTATTTTAGAAATATAGAAATGAATACAAACATTTAATGGTAACATTCTAGAAAACAATTCTTAAGACACTTGCAAAGGTAACTATAGAAAGGTATCCGGACTATAGAGCTACACTAAAAAGGTCTAAAGTCAATAAGTCTATTACTAATACTAGACATTGTTGATAGGGTCAAAAGGTCGACATGACAATGGTTGACATACATGGTAGACACAAGTTTAAAAAAAATTATTCTTATTTTTTAACGTTTATCATACTTTACCATCCACATGGACAACCATTGGGAATAGTAACCTGTACCGAGCGAAGCACCTTGCCCGAAGCATGGCAAGCGAAGCGGTACACTAATGGGGCTTGTTTGTGGCAGAAAAGAGACAAAACACCTGAAAAAACTATTTGTCTACCTTTTTTTTGTGTCGACCATTTACATTGACCTTTTAACCCTGTCGACATTTCATATTGTCTACCTATTCTATGTTGACTTTTTGACTCTGTTGACCTAATGCATGTCTAACATTAGTTGTAGACCTATTGACTGTATACCTATTTAGTGTAGATCTAATAATCCACACCCCTATAGAAAGTGGGCTGTAACCCATATTCCCATTTTTTCCAATACAGCAAATCACGATTATGTTCCACCGCACCGTTTTGTCTATTTTTAAAGCTTCCATAAACTTCTTTTGCTTCCGAAAGGTTTTATATTTGGCCTAAAATGAACAGCACTAATTAATAAAAAACGTAATTAGTTTACTTGTTCTAAATGCCTTAGGTTAATAAAGTCACCCTCTTAGTAAAAGAAAAACCACCCAGGTTTTTTAAATCCCATCCCCACTCCTCTTTTACAAAAAAAAACCCAGCACTTTTTCTGAACCCCTTCCCTCCCCCCCCCCCCCCAAATTTTTTTTTTACCTAATCACAGAGGGTATCTCCCATGATCAGTCCCCCCTGCTGCAACTGATCCCTGCACGCGCAGAGATCAGCCAAATTACCTGCAGAGACTGCTGCATCACTACAGGGTCTGGGAATAAGGGAGGTTCAGCACACAACAGGTGCTACACACCGCTGTGGGTTTTTTCATGTGACCATTGCAGACAAGTGGTTAAAGATAAAAAAAAATTTAGGGAAGTGTGATATCCAACATCTTTTAAACCACTAGTGTCTACACGAACTGTTATCCATTGTAGGGTTTTGGAAAATTACTATACTCGTAATTGTGCAAGATAGCAGGTTTGGGTTCATGTGTGTTTGTATGTATGTATGTGTGTGTGTGTGTATATATATATATATATGTATATATGTATGTGTGTGTGTATATGTGTGTGTGTATATGTGTGTGTGTATATATATATATATGTGTGTGTGTGTATATATATATATATATATATATATATGTGTGTATGTATATATATATATATATATATATATATATATATATATATATATATATAATATTATAAAGTCAAAAAATTAGGCGGCACTCAGAGGCTGAATTTCAGAAGAAAACTTTAGTGCAAAAACTACAAAGGCAAATCAACGTTTCGGGGTCTTTCACCCCTTCGTCAGGATAACAATACAGTGAATAGTCACAAACATTTATAGGTACACTTACCCCCTACGACCTCCCCCATGCCTGGCTGCCGCTGGCCGCGCCATCCCGGGCCCGTTCGTCCGCCCACCTGGAGTGACCACTTCCGCCGGAAGTGGCGTCGCATGGTGACGTCTCGGGTCCCAGACCGCGTTACCCCGGTAACCCTGTAACAACAGGAAACAATCACAAGCTTACAGCAACACCGTAGATGATCTGACAAAAGGTGTGACATTATAGACAAGTGTAAAAAGACAACCACTAGTGTGTGTCTACAACATGATAAAAAACATGATTATTAAAATATGGTTATTAAAAATAGACCACATAATGAAACAAGGAAAACGTGCTGGTGCTAATACACAAAAATATATATAAAAGGTAAATCGTGTAACAAACATGAAACCACACTGTATTATGGGTCTCAGTAGCCAGTGTTCACATCCATTAGGAAAACATAGCGCCCAAAGGGCTGCTATATATACAATATTAATGTGCAAGATATCACACCTACTAGACTTACACCGGTGTTGTTGTAAAGCTGGAAACATACATACATAGTAGGTGTGATATCTTGCACATTAATATTGTGTATATATAACAGCCCTTTGGGCGCTATGTTTTCCTAATGGATGTGAACACTGGCTACTGAGACCCATAATATAGTGTGGTTTCATGTTTGTTACACGATTTACCTCTTATATATATTTTTGTGTATTAGCACCAGCACGTTTTCCTTGTTTCATTATGTGGTCTATTTTTAATAACCATATTTTAATAATCATGTTTTTTATCATGTTGTAGACACTGACACTAGTGGTTGTCTTTTTACACTTGTCTATAATATCACACCCTCTGTCAGATCATCTACGGTGTTGCTGTAAGCTTGTGATTGTTTCCTGTTGTTACAGGGTTACCGGGGTAACGCGGTCTGGGACCCGAGACGTCACCATGCGACGCCACTTCCGGCGGAAGTGGTCACTCCAGGTGGGCGGACGAACGGGCCCGGGATGGCGCGGCCAGCGGCAGCCAGGCATGGGGGAGGTCTTAGGGGGTAAGTGTACCTATAAATGTTTGTGACTATTCACTGTATTGTTATCCTGACGAAGGGGTGAAAGACCCCGAAACGTTGATTTGCCTTTGCAGTTTTTGCACTAAAGTTTTCTTCTGAAATTCAGTCTGAGTGCCGCCTCGTTTTTTGACTGTACATGTATGGGGTGTTACCCCAGTGGAGGGCACCAGAGCAAGCTAGCCCTGTGGGGCGGACCGAGTGCCGGCGTTTGGTGTGGAGATATATATATATATATATATATATATATATATTATTATTATTATTATTATTATTATTATTATTATTATTATTATTATTATTATTATTATTATTATTATTATTATTATTATTATTATTATTATTATTATTATTATTATTATTAATTTATTTTTTATTTTTATTTTTTTCTCATTTTATGATTACTCAGAAGGCTAACATCTCCCCAAAACACCAGCTTAGTTTCTCTGCTATGGAAATTTTAATCCTGTTGCCAAGTATGCAATCTTTCATTTACAGGGGCTGCTTCCTAACTGTGGGTCTTCTTTATCGCCTCCTGCGTGAACATTGTTATAGTTCTGTAATGTCATATTCTAGGGCGCTTGACCATTTAAGTCTAAAAGTTTGGGAGACCAAGTAAAGTATGATCTAATATGTAAAAATGACAGCTTACGGTATGTTTGTTTCTGTACAATGTCATAAATAAAATAACGAATAGTGTATGCACATTCCCAGGTAAATTTTACATGCCTTTGGAAAAGCTGTGTTCTCATAACCTTTTCATATTTTTATAGGCACCAAGTCACAAGTACAGTGCTCACAGCAGCCATGTCACTAATGTCAGCTTCACGCATAACGATAACCACCTGATTTCAACAGGTGGAAAAGACATGAGCATCATGCAGTGGAGACTTATAGAAAAGGTATCGCTCTCCCAAAGTGACAATATAGTTGAAATAAGTGCTGCTGTTACACCAGTTTTAAGTGAAATAGTTACAGAGGAAAGTTCCCCCACGTCTGATGCACCAGAGGATGTAGAATTCAGCAACACGCCTGTAGAGGAGAGGAAAACGCCTGTAGAGTCTCCAGCACAAACAGAGGATGCTTTGGAGGTAGTCACAGACTGCATTGAGGATCCAAACGAGGTCCAAAGCGACGAGAATATCCAAGAACCAGTGGAGGCAAATGGTGAAGATGCATCTAGTGAAATAGTCGAAGAGGCAACCGATTCTGCGGAAACGGAAAACAAAGATTCAGAAGTGTCTTAACAGATTAAAATGTATTGTTCGGTTGTTGGTTTTTTTTTATTTTTATTTCTATTTCTCTTTATTTTATTTTATTTTATTTTTTTTGTACCTGGTGTGTGAGCTTTCGTCGTGAAGAGGGTTTAAATAGCAAGATAATATTTGGTTGTCATTTGATACCACGTGTGAATTAGGCTTGTTTCGTCCAGGAATCTGTGTCATGGGCTCCAGGAAAAGCCAAAGCTGGAAGGTTGACAAGACATGTATATGATAGAATTCAGGAAATTATGTCACAACTGGTTTGTTGCACATATTATGTAGGGTCAAACTGGGTCAATAAAGTTTAAATGAAATGCATAGAAACCTACAACTAATGTTTTATAGCAGAGATAACTACATATATTGCAGAGGCATTTCCTAGATTCAGAAAATAAATGCCGAAGGATAATGAGCTGTGCGTTGTTCACACAAGAAAATAAAACCTTTAAATGTGCTCTATTTTCGGCACGCCTTTGGTCAACATGTATGCAATTTCTTAGCCTTCTAGTTAACATTTGCCATAGAAGGATTGCCCTAAGTGCTGCTACTAATTTTGAGGACTATTTTTATTACCGATCAAATGTATAGCAGCTTATTTAAGATCTACTGTAGCTTTATCCTGAACAAGCCTTTTTTTTAAAGAGAATCTAAGTCCATATTTCTCATTTCTGTAAATTTAAACACACGTGAATGGACATAAACTGCATTCAGGAAAACCATGTGTTTTTGCAGTAGTAATATAATTGAATCACAAAATATACAAAAATCACTGTTAACAAACAATGGTGCTTGGCATTTCTAAATGATCTTTCTTTGTGTTTTCTTTAAAAAAAAAAAAACAACAACTTTAGAATTGTAATTAAAAAAAACAGCTCAGATTAGTTTCAGTAGTACTTTTTTTATTTTTAAGCTTTTTCAGCAGTAAAATCAACGCATTTCACACCCAACCAATCTTGAAGACACATTTTCTTTATTATTGTGAATATTTTATTAAAACAAAGTATTCTATAACTTTGCTCAAATATTTTAGGTAGGTTTAGACACTTTTTTTTTTCTTTTGTTTAATGCACAAGTCTTAAGTGTGCAAGCGTTTACGTCATTGCGCCATTCCAAAGTGCATCAAAAATGTCATTCCCTTCCAGTACCTTCTCAGGAGTATTGCAACAGATCAGGTTCATTAGAAGATTACAGTGGCCGCCCAAAGGACATTACATACATAAACATATCTAAAATGAATTCATATGGTAATGTGTGCATGTGTCAATACAGTAGATATTTGTAGATTTTCATATTTGTCTGTGTAAATTATATTTTACACACACATCTATGTAAAGATTTACTCAGATGTTTTCTCTTGTTTACAGTGGTCCTAAAAATGCCTCAAAATCTTGAGGGAATAATAGCGTTTCCAAACAAAATGTGTTTTTACCATGTGCTGTGTACCATTTTCATCAAATGTGTTGGTGGCATTTAATGAAAAACCACATAAATTTGTTATAAATTCTATAGTGGATTAAAAGGAAGTACATCAAGTTACACATTTGTGTTTGGGGTAAAAAGTTTGTTGCCGTTAAAAAAAAATAAAAAAAATAATAAAGTAAGGTTTATGAAATTACTAATATGCAAAGCCTTGCATTATGTATGTAATGGCAACTACCATATAAAAAATAAAAATGTAAAAAAAAGTTTATTATGTGATTTATGTATGGAAAGAGTTTTAATTATGTAACTAGATTCAGGTCAAAAATTGTGAATGAAATCTGAATACTCGTGTTTCATGTGAAGATGTTTGAGCCATTTCTATCTCATGCATTCCTGTCTCATGACAGTAATTTTTATTTTATTTTTTTTTGACATTTAAGAGCAAAATAAAATCGTACCATAGACTTCGCTGTGTGGTGCTTTTTTTCTTTCTTTTTTTTAATGTGGTTTCAAATTAAGGGAGACATTCAGTTAGCCGCAGGTAATTTAAAGCAGCCTATGACAACCCCACCGGCATATTCAATTGTCACTGACGACAGCAGTAATTAGCATGTGTAACAAAACCCTCAATAATCATCTCTATTAGTCCCATATAGGGTAGAATTGTATAAGGAGAGAGAAAAGAATTGTTGAAAAAGTAAAAAAGACACACAATTTTTGCGGCTGAGAAAATTTCAGGGCCAGTTGAATATCATCCTTAGTATGTAGAGGAGCAAACTATGAAATTTCTGGGTCATTCCACATCAGATCACAGACAAACATAAATAAAACTGAAATGTCCACCACCCTTCTCAGATTTTTTTATGATTTTTTTTTTTTTTTTACTTTTGCTAAGATGATGTCAATACTATTTCTGTCAAATATCGCGACTGTCCATTAGTTTAATACTTTCAAAAATCAACATTTTGGAAACTATTTACTAACAGCAGCTTATATATAACAGTTTATTTGAAGTATCACAGGTGTTTATGAAGGAATCACCATGAAATTTTGACCCCAAGGTAACTTTTCCTCCCAAATCCTAACCAATGGTAGTTTAATTCAACATCCAATAATCCAATATATTTTTCTTTTTAGGTGCTTAACAAAGGTATATATTACTACCACACAAAAAAGCATTTTGGAAGGAAAAAATAATAATTACGTTGATGTGGTTTTCTGTTAAAATCCAAGTGAACAATTTTAAGGCAATGGAATAACCCTCCTATACAGAAACTGAAACTTAACGGAAACTGATGAGAAGGAGATTCCCTTTCTAAACCAAAACTGAATCTTTGCAGAGAAGGAGACTGACAAAGTCAATATTACTATCTACTCAAAAACCACTGGATTACATAGCTGGGACCAATTTACAGATGAAGCAAAAGAACTCTTCATTTTGAGAACCAAAGTTACAAATGCAGTAGCCAGTGATTCTAGTGAACCTTCGTCTGCTACCCTCATGAAAAGTTACTGCTGTTAAACTATGAAGAATTTCAGAAAACATGCTGTCATCCTTTCTTGTCTCACAAAAAAAAGCCAGAAAAATCTTAGGAGTTGTCACTGAAGTGGACCAAAGAACATGGGGGGTAATTCTGAGTTGATTGCAGCCGTAAGTTTGTTAGCAGTTGGGCAAAACCATGTGCTCTGCAGGGGAGGCAGATATAACGTGCAGAGAGAGTTAGATTTGGGTGGGGTGTGTTCAATCTGCAATCTAAATTGCAGTGTAAAAATAAAGCAGCCAGTATTTACCCTGCACAGAAACAAAATAACTCACCCAATCTAACTCTCTCTGCACATGTTATATCTGCCTACCCTGCAATGCACATGGTTTTGCCCAACTGCTAACAAAGTTCCTGCTGCGATCAACCCAGAATTACCCCCATTTTGAGTGTCTGCTTCATTCATTCGGTTATTAAGCCAGGACAGAAACTTTGCCCAAAATGCAGAACTCAAATGTCATACTTTAAAGAACACACAAAGATACAGAGCCTTGCTTAAGTATTCACCCCCCCCCCTTGGCTTTTTACCTATTTTGTTACTTTACATCCTGAAATTTAATATATTTTTTTAATCTGAATTTTATGTGATGGATCTGCACAAAATAGTCTAAGTTGGTGAAATTAGAAATTTTAAAATTGGTATGTGCATATGTATTCACCCCCTTTGCTATGAAGCCCCTCAAAAGTTCTGGTGCAACCAATTACCTTCAGAAGTTACATAATTAGTAAAATTAAGTCCACATGTGTGCAATCTTAAGTATCACATGATCTGTCAGTATAAACACACCTTTTCTGAAAAGCCCAGAGGCTGCAACACCACTAAGCAAGAGGCATTACACCATGAAGACCAAGGAGCTCTCCAAACAAGTCACTTCTCTGACGAAACCGCCGGCCCTGTAGGCGGAGAAACGCGTAAGAAGGGCTTTACTGTTTGGATCCCGTTGCCCGGAGACGTTCTTTACTTTATCCCGTTGCCGCACAGAGTGCTGATGAGACACAAAACCGGGGACAAAGCAATAGCGTAACCGAGCAAAGGTGGTCCGCACCCCACTGGAAGCCAAGGCGGCTGTGAGTATCCGTTCAATACGCGCTGCGGCTGGGACGATTAGGGGTCGTAGTTACCACTGTGCATACATTCATCACACAGCGCTCTCCCCCTCCCGCTATATATCAACAGCTACTACAGTGACTGTCTATTTGCCTTGATGCAAAGAGACTTTTGTGTCTATCTTAATTACCATCATAACGTGGCTACAGTCCTATACAATAAATGCTATTAAGCGGAGTTCATATGGACTTTTTCAATTGAACGGACATTCATTGAATTGAGCTCAGGGCATGGGATTGAATATTGAGTGCACAATATTGTTTTAATATCCGGATATTATCCTTTAATTTATTTTAACTGTTGTGTTTATATGTGGAGTGTAATAAATGTTATATAAATTGACTCTTGTTCCAGCGCTCCCTTGATTTAATCCATTGTGCTTTCAAGTCAGGGACAAAGTTGTTGAAGTACAAGTCAGGGTTGGGTTATAAAAAAAAAAAAATATCAAAATCTTTGATGATCCCCCGGAGCACCATCAAATCCATAATCTTCAAATGGAAAGAACATGGTACCACAACAAACCTGCCAAGAGAGGGCCGGCCACCAAAGCTCACAGACGTGGCAAGGAGGGCATTAATCAGAGAGGCAGCACAGAGACCAAAGGTAACCCTGAAGGAGCTGCAGAGTTCCACAGCAGAGACTGGTGTATCTGCGCATGTGACCGCATTAAGCCGTATACTCAATACAGCTGGGCTTTATGGAAGAGTGGCCAGAAGAAAGCCATTACTTAGTGTTAAAAATAAGAAGGCACATTTTGAGTTTGCCAAAAGGCATGTGGACGACTCCCCAAATGTATGGAGGAAGGTGCTCTGGTCAGATGAGATTAAAATTGAACTTTTCGGCCACCAAGTAAAATGCTATGTCTGGCGCAAACCCAACACATCCCATTACCCCAAGAACACCATCCCCACAGTGAAACATGGTGGTGGCAGCATCATGCTGTGGGGATGTTATTCAGCAGCAGGGACTGGTAAAATGTTTCGAGTCGAGGGAAAGATGGATGGTGCTAAATACAGGGATATTCTTGAGAAAAACCTGTTTGTCTGCCTGTGGTTTGAGACTGGGATGGAGTTTTACCATAGAGCAGGACAATGACCCGAAGCATACTGCTAAAGCAACACTCGAGTGGTTTAAGGGGAAACATTTAAATGTGTTGGAATGGCCTAGTCAAAGCCCAGATCTCAATCCAACGGAGAATCTGTGGTCAGACTTGAAGATTGCTGTTCACAAGCAGAAACCATCCAACATGAAGGCGCTGGAGCAGTTTTGCCTTGAGGAATGGGTAAAAATCCCAGTGGCAAACTAGATGTGGCATAGAGACTTATCCAAAGCGACTTGCAGCTGTAATTGATGCAAAAGGTGTCTCTACAAAGTACTGACTTCAGGGGGGTGAATAGTTATGCATGCTGAAGTTTTTTTGTTATTTTGTCCTATTGTTTGCTTCACAATAAAAAAAAGAAAAATCTTCAAAGTTGTAAGCATGTTCTGTGAATGAAATGAAGCAAACCTTCAAACAATCCATTTTAATTCCAGGTTGTGAGGCAACAAAACATGAAAAATGCAAAGGGGGTGAATACTTTAGCAAGGCACTTTATGCCAACCAGGAACATACATAGCAGCGGTGTATATTGGGTATATTATTCAATGTATGGAAGAAAAAGATGTGCTGGTACACTTCCATGAAATGAAACCATGAAATGAAACCAATCAACAAATGTTTTGTCCTGGCCTTTATGAGATTTCTGTTTTGTTCCTTTTATTCATGTCCTCTGTGTAACGGAAGTGCCTACTATCCAAGGAGGTACTGGAAGGTAATATATACTATCTGCTGACACTTTAAGGAAAATTGCAGACCATTACAACATGTTCAAAACAAGGGTAAAATAATGTGATTGACTTTAATTACAGTTATGTTTAAGTTTTTTAAATTTCATGGTTTCTTGTGTGAATTATATGTGGTACAACAGTAAAGCAACGTCAACTTGATAATTTTTTTCTCCACTATGCAAAACAGTACCATGGTGATGTTTTGTGGTAGTAATGTATACCTTTGTAAAACGCCTAAAAAATTGTGATCTCTAATGTTGATTTAACCCAGCATTTTCTGTTCCAAAAGCTTGCATTTTTGCTGTAAATTGAAACGTAAGGCAGATAAAGTGACGTGGCTTGGATTCGGAAAGAAAATTTACCTTTAGTGGTCCAAATGTTGTGGTGATTCCTTAATAAACAACTGTGATACAGTACTTCAAATAAACTTGAATGAATAAAGCCCTGATTGGCAAATAGTTTAATACATTGAATAATCAATATTTCAGAATCTAATGGTCAGTCAAGATATTTGGCAGAAATTGTTTTATTTTACATCCTCTTTACTGGCATGGGATGACCCTCGTTTTTCTTCTGCATCTTTCTCCATAAAGTTCAACTTGCCTACACATAACTGTATTGAGACTTTATTTTTAATTATGTGAACCAGTATTTCAGAATGCAGCCTATGTATTAATTAAAAAGCCCGGTAAGGTCATTGCATTCTCGTGAATGTTAGTGTAGGGAACACAATGCTCTGTCTGTGTAGGGAATGTATTCCTGAGGTTCAACTTGGTCATAAATCAAGTGATGTTCGTGTTACTGCACTTGTTTGCTAGGGGAAGGAGATTCCAAAGCAGTTCAGTAATACAGTATTGAAAGAGGACTGCGTACTGACTGACAAAAGATGTGTGAGGGGCTTGCTTGCAAGCTTTACAGTATATTTTAAACTAAGTGTTACATGAGAAGTACATAGTGCATATTGGTGTTTTAGTGAGTTAGAACTATTCGCACAGCATAGTTGGTTATTTGGTCAAAAAGTTTGTTTGCTTTTTGCAGGAGAATACATGGAAGTTCTGTTGCAATTGTGTAGAAGGATTAAGAGGTTTGAATAGTCATGGGTATGTATTGGACCATTGATAGGTGTATTTTCAGAATAGTTTGGTGGTTAAAGGTAAGTCTTGCTGGGTAGAACCCGGGGGGGGGGGGGATCCTGAATCCTGTTTCTGGAAATGTGAGGAGGTAATGAGTGAGGCATAACATTTTTTGCAGCAAAAGAGAGGTAAAGTTGGAAGATAAATGTACTTTGGTGAAGTATTGTTTATGGCCTCATGTATTTAGTACGTGTAGTTTTATATTGGGTTTAGTAAAATACAGGCACCAATTTAGTGACCAGCTAAGCAGCAGAACGTTTTGCTAGGACAATTAGTCTACTCACTGCATACAAAAGACGAGATGCCTACTATTCAGTCGGCATGCCTTGTATGAGTTTGGGATCATTGGAGACTGTTGGCTGTATGGGTATTTTCAGCTTCGGTGCAAGGGAAGGAGTAGTCTGCAGCAAAGTCTGTGCTTGGCCACCTTGCCTGTCTCCAAATCTGGGAGCACACCCCATTGTAGAGCTGCTATATAAGAAAGTCTAGTTTCTTTAACAGCAAGTAGCTTGTTCACAGGGAGTTCATCCTGTGCCTCTGACAAAGCCGCCCCCTAGTGCAGAGAAAAACATGTTGAGGAAACGGAGGGGAGATCCCTGGAGTGAAGGCTCATTGGTGAGACAGGTCACTCGCACAAGCTGCCTACTTCAATTCCTGTACCATTTGTTTTATTATTGCCCTATTGCCGTATATACATCATCTCTCTGCACCATTGTGTGTGCAGCTATACATCTAGCGGCTCCACCAAGTGACTTAAACATCATCTGATCTGTCCTGGGGCATCAGCGGCTGCATATAGCGGCTTTTTGCACTACTGCCTTGCCGCTCATCACACATCAGCGACCACGCTCTTTGATGGACCGGCTGCCGGTTAAGAGGGGCCACATACAACTTTGTGCTGCATTGCTGCACGTACCACCCACTCTCCAGCGGACACCTACAGCGGCTTCCCCCATTGCCGGGTAAGACCTTCATCAGTTTCAAGCAGTGGCTCCGGTGCCTATTTGTTATATACAACAAGGCATTAATCTACATATCGCTAACAAACTGACTTTGCGTTGAGACTGACTGAACATTACTGAGTGTCTCCACTTGCTGCCAATTATTTACATCTTAAATATATTATTTTCATACTCCAGGGACTCAATCTCACAAATTAATTGTGCTAGCTCGGATATAACGATCTGTGATTCCGGCTAACCTCTGAATAGTATTTATTTTAAATTGTGTCTATTGTGTCAGTTTGTTTTTTAATGTGTAATAAATTATGTTTTATCAAATCGTCTTATAGTATCAAGCGCCTACCTGGCATATTTTCTATTTCTCAGTACATAGGGGTCTCTAAAAGTGCAGCCACACTGCTGAGCAGCACTGGAGTAAATCTCCCTGCAAACCCAACATTATTCACTGAAGCTTTCGAAGTTTAGCTTCCTTGTATTTGGCAAGTAATCCTACATGACTAATAATAATTACCCAGTCTTCTTACACCTGACACTGCTTTACCATTTTCAACTTAACTGCTCCTTCAGCGTCTCTACCGCTGGTATATCAATTTCTAAACCTATCTTTTAGGGTTCCACAAGGCTCTGTAATTGGCCCTTGTGTCTCCAGCTGTATCAGCCCTCATCCATTCCTAGAGTTAGGACACCACATCGGACTCGGAAACCAGAACGAGGCAAAACGTCATCATCTCGCTTTTGGATTTCATATAAACAGCCGCGCGTCACCGCCATTTTCACTCTGGACTTGGAGAGCGAGGGAGAAAGGGCTCTGTCTCTTTGTGGGTGGTTGGGTCAGTGTGCTCTTTTGGGTGCTGCATCTGTCGCTGTGGTGTACCTGTGCTGTTAGGGGTGCTGTCCTTGCTGTCACTGGTGTTTTATGTGCTGTTAGGGGTGCTGCAGCTGTACATGGATGTTGCTGTCATTGTGTTGTACAGGGGGCAGGGACACTTTCCTGTATGCTGTAAAAATTCAGGGTTGCTGTTAAAATAAAAGCACACTGGTCCTGTATTCTGTAAAAATTCAGGGGTGCAATTGTTAAAATAAAAGCACACTGGTCCTGTATGCTGTAAAAATACAGGTGTGCTGGCCCAGTCTTGTATGCTGTAAAAATTCAGAGGTACTTATTTTGTTAAAACAAAAGCACACATTTGATCTTGCCGGAGGGGCAACGAATAGAGAGAGGGTGTAAACAACTATTACTAATTATTAGTTCAGCCGCACATAAAGCCATATTGCAGACATGAATTGAGGCAATTCCCCCTACCTTGAAAACTATTTAAGGATAAATTTTATCATGTATTCAATATGGAGTGGATAGATACCATTTTAGAGAGAGAAAAACGCTCGGTCAGGTTCTTTGAACCTGGGAAAGCTACATAGATATTTTACCGATTGAGTTGCGTAATAGAATACGCGAATCCCTGAAGCACACACAGTGGTATGCTATCCGAGAAATATCAGGAGACCTCCCGATTAATATATTACCCTAAGTCCATCTTGCATAGACTCTTGCAATAATAGATCCTGTGGATGATGTGTGGAGACATGAGGAAAACGATACACACGAGGACTCATGGGAAGGATATTGATTTTTATTTCAGCCTGTAAATACAATTACTGATGATTTACTATATGCAATAGTATATAACATTCATTGTATGTTCTAGACTGATTGAATAAGAATATACTGTTTTGTAACTAACTGTATATGTTTATTGATAAAACTCTCATTATGTACAATGTGGATAACTGGTGTTTCAATAAAAAATGTATTACTAAAAAATAAAAGCACACTGGTCCTGTATGCTGTAAAAAAATCAGGGGTGCAGTTGTTAAAATAAAGGACACTGGCCCTGTATGCTGCATAAATGCAGGGGTGCAGTTAAAATAAAAGCACACTGGTTCTGTATGCTGTAAAAATATTACACTGGCCCTGTATGCTTTAAAAATTCAGGGGTGCTGCTGTTAAAGTGTTACACTGGACCTGTATGCTGTAAAAAATCAGGGGTGCAGTTAAAATAAAAGCACACTGGTCCTGTATGCTGTGAAGATAAAGGGGTGCTGCGGTTAAAATATTACACTGGCCCTGTATACTTTAAAAATTCAGGGGTGCTGCTGTTAAAAGCACACTGCCCTGTATGCTGTAAAAATTAATGGGTGCTGTTGTTAAAATAAAAGTACACTGGCCCTGTCTTGTATGCTGTTAAAATTCTGGGGTGCAGTAAAATAAATGTACACTGACCCTGTCTTGTATGCTGTAAATATTCAGGGGTGCAGTAAAATAAATGTACACTGGCCCTGTCTTGTATGCTGTAAAAATTCCGAGGTGCAGTGAAAATCGATGTAAACTGGTCCTGTATGTTGTAAAAATAGAAGAGCTGTTAAAATAAATGTACACTGGCCCTGTCTTGTATGCTGTTAAAATTCTGGGGTGCAGTAAAATAAATGTACACTAGCCCTGTCTTGTATGCTGTAAATATTCAGGGGTGCAGTAAAATAAATGTACACTGTCCCTGTCTTGTATGCTATAAAAATTATGGAGTGCAGTGAAAATCAATGTACACTGGTCCTGTATGCTGTAAAAATACAGAGGTGCTGTTAAAATAAAAGTACACTGGCCCTGTATGCTGTAAAATACAGGGGTGCAGTGAAAAATAAGATTTTAAACCTACCGGTAAATCTTTTTCTCCTAGTCCGTAGAGGATGCTGGGGACTCCGTAAGGACCATGGGGAATAGACGGGCTCCGCAGGAGACATGGGCACTAAAAAAGAACTTTAGGTATGGGTGTGCACTGGCTCCTCCCTCTATGCCTCTCCTCCAGACCTCAGTTAGAGAAACTATGCTCAGAGGAAACTGACAGTACGAGGAAAGGATTTTTGTTAATCTAAGGGCAAGATTCATACCAGCCCACACCATCCACACCGTCTAACTTGGAATATACGAACCAGTTAACAGTATGAAACAAAACAGCATCAGCCCAAGACTGATCAAACTGTAACATAACCCTTATGTAAGCAAAAACTATATACAAGTCTTGCAGATGTAGTCCGCACTGGGACGGGCGCCCAGCATCCTCTACGGACTAGGAGAAAAAGATTTACCGGTAGGTTTAAAATCTTATTTTCTCTAACGTCCTAGAGGATGCTGGGACTCCGTAAGGACCATGGGGATTATACCAAAGCTCCCAAACGGGCGGGAGAGTGCGGATGACTCTGCAGCACCGAATGAGCAAACATGAGGTCCTCAGCCAGGGTATCAAACTTGTAAAACTTTGCAAAGGTGTTTGAACCCGACCAAGTAGCAGCTCGGCACAGCTGTAATGCCGAGACCCCTCGGGCAGCTGCCCAAGAAGAGCCCACCTTCCTAGTGGAAGGGGCCTTAACCAATTTTGGTAACGGCAATCCAGCCGTAGAATGAGCCTGCTGAATTGTGTTACAGATCCAGCGAGCAATAGTCTGCTTAGAAGCAGGAGCGCCAACCTTGTTGGCTGCATACAGGACAAACAGTGCCTCTGTTTTTCTGACCCGAGCCGTTCTGGCCACGTAAATTTTCAAAGCCCTGATTACATCAAGGGACTCTGAATCCTCCAAGTCTCGCGTAGCCACAGGCACCACAATAGGTTGGTTCATATGAAAAGATGAAACCACCTTGGCCAAGAATTGAGGACGAGTCCGCAATTCTGCTCTATCCACATGGAAAACCAGATAGGGGCTTTTGTGAGATAAAGCCGCCAACTCCAACACTTGCCTAGCCGATGCCAAGGCTAACATGACCACTTTCCAAGTGAGATATTTTAATTCCACCATTCTAAGTGGTTCAAACCAGTGAGACTTAAGGAACCGCAACACCACGTTAAGGTGCCAGGGTGCCACTGGAGGTACAAAAAGAGGCTGAATATGCAGCACTCCCTTGACAAAAGTCTGTACTTCTGGGAGAGAAGCCAATTCCTTCTGAAAGAAGATGGATAGGGCCGAAATCTGAACCTTAATGGAGCCTAATTTTAGGCCCAAATTCACTCCAGTCTGTAGGAAGTGAAGGAAACGGCCCAGATGGAATTCTTCCGGAGGAGCATTCCTGGACTCACACCAAGAAACATACTTCCGCCAAATCCGGTGATGATGTTTTGCTGTCATGTCCTTCCTAGCCTTTATCAGAGTAGGAATGACCTTATCCGGAATGCCTTTTTTCCGCTACGATCTGGCGTTCAACCGCCATGCCGTCAAACGCAGCCGCGGCAAGTCTTGGAACAGACAGGGCCCCTGTTGTAACAGGTCCTCTCTTAGAGGAAGAGGCCACGGATCTTCTGTGAGCACTTCCTGCAGATCCGGATACCAGGCCCTTCGCGGCCAATCTGGAACAATGAGAATTGTCTGTACTCCTCTTTTTCTTATTATTCTCAACACCTTGGGGATGAGAGGAAGAGGAGGAAACACATAGACCTACTGGAACACCCACGGTGTCACCAGGGCATCCACTGCCAGCGCCTGAGGGTCTCTTGACCTGGCGCAATACCTCTGTAGTTTCTTGTTGAGGCGGGACACCATCATGTCTATCTTGGGCAGTCCCCACAGACTTGCAATCTGTGCGAAGACTTCCTGATGAAGTCCCCACTCTCCTGGATGTAGATTGTGTCTGCTGAGGAAGTCTGCTTCCCAGCTGTCCACTCCTGGAATGAACACTGCTGTCTGTACGCTTACATGATTTTCCGCCCAGCGAAGAATCCTGGTGGCTTCCGCCATTGCCACTCTGCTCTTTGTTCCGCCTTGGCGGTTTACATGAGCCACTGCGGTGATGTTGTCTGACTGAACCAGAACCGGTAGGTCGCGAAGCAATTTCTTTGCTTGACGAAGGGTGTTGTATATGGCCCTCAATTCCAGGACGTTGATGTGCAGACAAGCCTCCTGGCTTGACCAGAGACCTTGGAAGTTTCTTCCCTGTGTGACTGCTCCCCAACCTCGGAGGCTCGCGTCTGTGGTTACCAGAATCCAGTCCTGAATGCCGATCCTGCGACCCTCTAGAAGGTGAGCACTCTGCAGCCACCACAGGAGAGATACCCTGGCCCTGGGGGACAGGGTGATCATCTGATGAATCTGTAGATGTGACCCGGACCACTTGTCCAGTAGGTCCCATTGGAAAGTCCTCGCATGGAACCTGCCGAAGGGAATGGCCTCGTAAGACGCCACCATCTTTCCCAGGACTCGAGTGCAGTGATGCACTGACACCCTTTTTGGCTTCAATAGGTCCCTGACCAGAGTCATGAGTTCCTGGGCCTTGTCTAACGGAAGAAAAACCCTTTTCTGGTCCGTATCCAGAATCATGCCTAAGAAGGCCAAACGAGTCGTAGGAACCAACTGTGACTTCGGAATGTTGAGAATCCAGCCGTGGTGTTGTAACACCTTCAGCGAGAGTGATACGCTGTACAGCAACTGATCTCGTGATCTCGCTTTTATCAGGAGATCGTCCAAGTACGGGATAATTGTGACACCCTGCTTGCGCAAGAGCACCATCATTTCCGCCATTACCTTGGTGAAAATCCTCGGGGCCGTGGAAAGCCCAAACGGCAATGTCTGAAATTGGTAATGACAATCCTGTACCGCAAATCTCAGGTATGCCTGATGAGGTGGATATATGGGAACATGAAGGTATGCATCCTTTATGTCCAGGGACACCATATAATCCTTCCCCTTCCAGGCTGGCGATGACCGCTCTGAGCGATTCCATCTTGAACTTGAACCTTTTTAAGTATAGGTTTAAGGATTTTAAATTTAAAATGGGTCTGATTTACCGTCCGGTTTCGGGACTACAAACAGGGTTGAGTAATACCCCATCCCTTGTTGCAGCAGGGGAACTTTGACCACCACTTGCTGTAGACACAATTTTTGAATTGCATTTAAAACTATCTCCCTCTCTGGGAGAGAAGCTGGTAGGGCCGACTTGAAAAAGCGGCGAGGAGGCACCTCTTCGAATGCCAGCTTGTAACCCTGGGAAACAATTTCTATTGCCCAGGGATCCACCTGTGAGTGAACCCAGATGTGGCTGAAAAGTCGAAGACGTGCCCCCACTGGGGCGGACTCCCTCAGCGGAGCCCCAGCCTCATGCGGTGGATTTTGTAGAAGCCGGGGAGGACTTCTGCTCCTGGGAACTAGCTGTGGTTGGCAGCTTTTTCCCCTTGCTTACCTCTGGCAAGAAAGGACGATCCCCGTACACTCTTGTTTTTATGTGACCGAAAGGACTGCATCTGATAATGTGGCGCTTTCTTAGGCTGTGAGGAAACATAAGGCAAAAAAGTTGATTTACCTGCCGTGCTGTGGAAACTAGGTCCGAGAGACCTTCCCCATACAATTCCTCACCCTTGTAAGGTAAAACCTCCATATGCCTCTTCGAGTCGGCATCCCTCGTCCATTGTCGGGTCCATAGGACTCGTCTAGCAGAAATCGCCATAGCGTTGACTCTAGAACCCAGTAGGCCAATGTCTCTTTGAGCCTCTCTCATATATAAGACAGCATCTTTAATATGACCCAGGGTCAATAAAATGGTATCCTTATCCAGGGTCTCAATTTCTGTCGATAAGGTATCTGTCCATGCTGCTACAGCGCTACAAACCCAAGCCGACTCTATCGCCGGTCTGAGTAAGGTACCTGAATGTGTATAAATGGACTTCAAGGTAGTCTCCTGCTTGCGATCAGCAGGATCCCTGAGGGTTGCCGTATCTTGATATGGTAGCGCTACCTTTTTGGATAAACATGTCAACGCTTTGTCCACCCTTGGGGAGGATTCCCACCGTATCCTGTCCGTATTTGGGACAGGATACGCCATAAGAATCCTTTTGGTAATCTGCAGTTTCTTGTCTGGAGATTCCCAAGCCTTTTCAAATAACTCGTTCAGCTCATGAGATGGGTGAAAGTTTACCTCAGGTCTCTTTTCCTTATACATGCACACCCTCGTGTCAGGGGCAGAGGGTTCATCTGTGATATGCAACACATCCTTTATTGCAATAATCATATATTGAATACTTTTAGCCAATTTTGGCTGTAACTTTGCATCATCGTAGTCGACACTAGAGTCAGAATCCGTGTCTGTATCAGTATCTACCATTTGGGATAGTGGGTGCTTTTGAGACCCAGAAGGTCCATGCGACATAGTGGCAGGCAGGGCTTGACTCCCTGTACACTCCTTGGACTCGGCTTTGTCCAACCTTTTGTGCAATAAATTCACATTAGCACTTAAAACATTCCACATATCCAACCAGTCAGGTGTCTGTGCTGCCGACGGAGACACCACACACATTTGCTCCACCTCCTCCCTAGGAGAGCCTTCTATCTCAGACATGCCGACACACATGTAATGACACACCACACACTCAGGGAATTCTCTTATCTGAAGACAGTTCCCCCACAAGGCCCTTTGGAGAGACAGAGAGAGAGTATGCCAGCACACACCCAGCGCCAGTGACCTGGGGAAAAACCATTATCTTTACCCAGATAGCACTTTTTTATTTTTTATTATTACATTGCGCCAAATTGTGTGCTCCCCCATTCTTTCAAACCCCTTTCACCGTGTTCAGCAGGGGAGAGTCCGGGGAGCTTCCTCTCAGCAGTGTGCTGTGCAGAAAATGGCACTGGTGATTGCTGAGGATCAAGCTCCGCCCCCTCAGCGGCGGGCTTCGGTCCCGCTAAAATCTTTCAAAACTGGTGGGGGATCTATATAATATATATATATATATATATATATATACATACATACACACACACACAAAAAAAGTCTTCCACCCTGCGCTCAACCCACCAGCAGCAATATGGAGAAAGTCCCTGTTAGTGAACTTTCAAAGAATAACATAAACAAAACAATAAGAATCCACACCGTGGAAGAACAGCTACTGGAAATACTAAAATCTGAGTGTTTTAAAGTTATACCAAGCGCAATTGGTTATTGTTTTGTATATGTATATATATATATATGTATGTGAGTATAGAGCCTATATATCTATATTTCAGCCAGATCGGAAGTTTAATTGCTGCCCAGGGCGTCCCCACTGCGCCCTGCACCCTTACAGTGCCTGCTGTGTGTGTGTGTGTGTGGGAGCAATGGCGCGCAACGTTACCTCAGTGAAGAACCAAAGTATTCTGCCGCCTCTGAAGTCTTCTATCTTCACATACTCACCCGGCTTCTATCTTCCGGCTCTGTGAGGAGGACAGCGGCGCGGCTCCGGGACGAACGGCGAGGGTGAGACCTGTGTTCCGACTCCCTCTGGAGCTAATGGTGTCCAGTAGCCTAAGAAGCAGAGCCTAGCATTTAAGTAGGTCTGCTTCTCTCCCCTCAGTCCCCCAATGCAGGGAGCCTGTTGCCAGCAGGCTCCCTGAAAATAAAAAACCTAACTAAAATACTTTCTTTCAGGAAACTCAGGAGAGCTACCTGTAATGCACCTAGTCTCCTCTGGGCACAGTATCAAACTGAGGTCTGGAGGAGAGGGGCATAGAGGGAGGAGCCAGTGCACACCCATACCTAAAGTTCTTTCTCTGACGTCCTAGTGGATGCTGGGACTCCGTAAGGACCATGGGGAATAGCGGCTCCGCAGGAGACAGGGCACAAAATAAAAGCTTAAGGATCAGGTGGTGTGCACTGGCTCCTCCCCCTATGACCCTCCTCCAAGCCTCAGTTAGATTTTTGTGCCCGGCCGAGAAGGGTGCAATCTAGGTGGCTCTCCTGAGCTGCTTAGAATAAAAGTTTAGTTAGGTTTTTTTATTTTCAGTGAGTCCTGCTGGCAACAGGCTCACTGCATCGTGGGACTAAGGGGAGAAGAAACGGACTCACCTGAGTGCAGAGTGGATCGGGTTTCTTAGGCTACTGGACACTAGCTCCAGAGGGACGATCACAGGTTCAGCCTGGATGGGTCACCGGAGCCGTGCCGCCGTCCCCCTTACAGAGCCAGAAGAGACGAAGAGGTCCGGTGAAATCGGCGGCAGAAGACATCCTGTCTTCAGACTAAGGTAGCGCACAGCACCGCAGCTGTGCGCCATTGCTCTCAGCACACTTCACACTCCGGTCACTGAGGGTGCAGGGCGCTGGGGGGGGGGCGCCCTGAGACGCAATATAACAGAATACCTTAGGTGGCAAAACAGAATACATCACATATAGCTCCTGGGCTATATGGATGTATTTTAATCCCCTGCCATTTTACACAAAAAAGCGGGAGATAAGGACGTCGTGAAGGGGCGGAGCCTATCTCCTCAGCACACAAGCGCCATTTTCCCTCACAGCTCCGCTGGAAGGACGGCTCCCTGACTCTCCCCTGCAGTCCTGCTTCAGAATCAGGGTAAAAAAGAGAAGGGGGGGCACGTTTGGCAGCAAATAAATATATTAACAGCAGCTATAAGGGAGTAACACTTATATAAGGTTATCCCTGTATATATATATAGCGCTGGGTGTGTGCTGGCAGACTCTCCCTCTGTCTCTCCAAAGGGCTAAGTGGGGTCCTGTCCTCTATCAGAGCATTCCCGGTGTGTGTGCTGTGTGTCGGTACGCGTGTGTCGACATGTATGAGGAGGAAAATTATGTGGAGGCGGAGCAGTTGCCTGTGTTGGTGATGTCACCCCCTAGGGAGTCGACACCTGACTGGATGATTGTATTTAAACAATTAAGTGATAATGTCAGCAATTTGCAAAAAACTGTTGACGACATGAGACAGCCGGCAAATCAATTAGTGCCTGTCCAGGCGTCTCAGACACCGTCAGGGGCGCTAAAACGCCCGTTACCTCAGTGGGTCGACACAGACCCTGACACAGATACTGAGTCTAGTGTCGACGGTGACGAGACAAACGTAATGTCCAGTAGGGCCACACGTTACATGATCACGGCAATGAAAGAGGCATTGAACCTTTCTGACACTACAAGTACCACAAAGAAGGGTATTATGTGGGGTGAGAAAAACTACCAATATTTTTTCCTGAGTCAGAGGAAATAAATGAGGTGTGTGAAAAAGCGTGGGTTTCCCCCGATAAAAAACAGCTAATTTCTAAAAAATTATTAGCATTATATCCTTTCCCGCCAGAGGTTAGGGCGCGTTGGGAAACACCCCCTAGGGTAGATAAGGCGCTCACACGTTTATCAAAACAAGTAGCGTTACCGTCTCCTGATACGGCTACCCTCAAAGAACCAGCTGATAGAAGGCTGGAAAATATCCTAAAAAGTATATACACACATACTGGTGTTATACTGCGACCAGCAATCGCCTCAGCCTGGATGTGCAGTGCTGGAGTCGCATGGTCGGATTCCCTGACCGAGAATATTGATACCCTGGATAGGGACAATATTTTGTTAACTATAGAACATTTAAAGGATGCATTACTATATATGCGTGATGCACAGAGGGATATTTGCACCCTGGCATCAAGAGTAAGTGCTATGTCCATCTCTGCCAGAAGAGCGTTATGGACGCGACAGTGGTCAGGGGATGCGGATTCCAAACGGCACATGGAAGTATTGCCGTATAAAGGGGAGGAGTTATTTGGGGCTGGTCTATCGGACCTGGTGGCCACGGCAACGGCTGGAAAATCCACCTTTTTACCCCAGGTCACTCCACATCAGCAGAAAAAGACACCGTCTTTTCAAACTCAGTCCTTTCGTTCCCATAAGTACAAGCGAGCAAAAGGCCATTCTTTTCTGCCCCGGGGCAGAGGAAGAGGAAAAAGACTGCACCATGCAGCCGCTTCACAGGAGCAGAAGCCCTCCTCTGCTTCTGCCAAGTCTTCAGCATGACGCTGGGGCTTTACAAGCAGACTCAGATATGGTGGGGGCCCGTCTCAAGAATTTCAACGCGCAGTGGGCTCACTCGCAAGTGGATCCCTGGATTCTACAGGTAGTATCGCAGGGGTACAAACTGGAATTCGAGGCGTTTCCCCCTCGTCGGTTCCTGAAGTCTGCTTTACCAAAGTCTCCCTCCGACAGGGAGGCAGTTTTGGAAGCCATTCACAAGCTGTATTCCCAGCAGGTGATAATCAAGGTACCCCTCCTGCAACAAGGAAAGGGGTATTATTCCACGCTGTTTGTGGTACCGAAGCCGGGCGGCTCGGTGAGACCAATTTTAAATCTGAAATCCTTGAACACTTACATAAAAAGGTTCAAATTCAAGATGGAGTCACTCAGAGCAGTGATAGCAAACCTGGAAGAAGGGGACTATATGGTGTCTCTGGACATCAAAGATGCTTATCTCCACGTCCCGATATACCCTTCTCACCAAGGGTACCTCAGGTTTGTAGTACAAAACTGTCATTATCAGTTTCAGACGCTGCCGTTTGGATTGTCCACGGCACCTCGGGTCTTTACCAAGGTAATGGCCGAAATGATGATTCTTCTACGAAGAAAAGGCATTTTAATTATCCCTTACTTGGACGATCTCCTGATAAGGGCAAGATCCAGGGAACATTTAGAAGTCGGAGTAGCACTATCTCAGGTAGTGTTACGTCAGCACGGGTGGATTCTAAATATTCCAAAATCGCAGCTGATTCCAACGACACGTCTACTGTTCCTAGGAATGATTCTGGACACAGTCCAGAAGAAGGTGTTTCTCCCGGAGGAGAAGGCCAGGGAGTTATCCGAGCTAGTCAGGAACCTCCTAAAACCAGGACAGGTCTCAGTGCATCAGTGCACGAGGGTCCTGGGGAAAATGGTGGCTTCTTACGAAGCGATTCCATTCGGAAGATTCCATGCAAGAACATTTCAGTGGGATCTACTGGACAAATGGTCCGGATCGCATCTGCAGATGCATCAGCGGATAACCCTGTCGCCAAGGACAAGGGTGTCTCTCCTGTGGTGGCTGCAGAGTGCTCATCTACTAGAGGGCCGCAGATTTGGCATTCAGGATTGGATCCTGGTAACCACGGATGCCAGCCTGAGAGGCTGGGGAGCAGTCACACAGGGAAGGAATTTCCAGGGCCTGTGGTCAAGCTTGGAAACGTCTCTTCATATAAACATTCTGGAACTAAGGGCCATTTACAATGCCCTAAGTCAAGCAAAACCTCTGCTTCAGGGTCAGGCGGTGTTGATCCAATCGGACAACATCACGTCAGTCGCCCACGTAAACAGACAGGGCGGCACGAGAAGCAGGAGGGCAATGGCAGAAGCTGTAAGGATTCTTCGCTGGGCGGAAAATCATGTGATAGCACTGTCAGCAGTATTCATTCCGGGAGTGGACAACTGGGAAGCAGACTTCCTCAGCAGACACGACCTTCACCCGGGAGAGTGGGGACTTCACCCAGAAGTCTTCCACCTGATTGTAAACCGTTGGGAAAAACCAAAGGTGGACATGATGGCGTCACGTCTAAACAAAAAACTGGACAGATATTGCGCCAGGTCAAGGGACCCTCAGGCAATAGCAGTGGACGCTCTGGTAACGCCGTGGGTGTACCAGTCAGTGTATGTGTTCCCTCCTCTGCCTCTCATACCAAAAGTACTGAGAATCATAAGAAGGAGAGGAGTAAGAACTATACTCGTGGTTCCGGATTGGCCAAGACGGACTTGGTACCCGGAACTTCAAGAGATGCTCACGGACGAACCGTGGCCTCTACCTCTAAGAAAGGACCCGCTACTGCAGGGGCCTTGTCTGTTCCAGGACTTACCGCGGCTGCGTTTGACGGCATGGCGGTTGAACGCCGGATCCTGAGGGAAAAAGGCATTCCAGAAGAAGTCATCCCTACTCTGGTCAAAGCCAGGAAGGACGTAACCGCAAAACATTATCACCGCATTTGGCGTAATTATGTTGCGTGGTGTGAGGCCAAGAAGGCCCCTACAGAGGAATTTCAACTGGGTCGTTTCCTTCATTTCCTGCAAACAGGACTGTCTATGGGCCTAAAATTAGGGTCCATTAAGGTTCAAATTTCGGCCCTGTCGATTTTCTTCCAGAAAGAACTGGCTTCAGTACCTGAAGTTCAGACATTTGTAAAAGGGGTGCTGCACATACAGCCTCCTTTTGTGCCTCCAGTGGCACCTTGGGATCTCAATGTGGTGTTGAGTTTTCTAAAGTCACATTGGTTTGAACCACTTTCCACTGTGGACTTAAAATATCTCACATGGAAGGTGTCGATGCTGTTAGCCTTGGCTTCAGCCAGGCGTGTGTCAGAATTGGCGGCTTTATCATATAAAAGCCCTTACTTAATTTTTCATTCTGACAGGGCGGAATTGAGGACTCGTCCTCAATTTCTACCTAAGGTGGTTTCTGCATTTCACATGAACCAACCTATTGTGGTACCTGCGGCTACCAGGGACTTAGAGGACTCTAAGTTGCTTGACGTTGTCAGGGCCTTGAAAATATATGTTTCCAGGACGGCTGGAGTCAGAAAATCTGACTCGCTGTTTATCCTGTATGCACCCAACAAGCTGGGTGCTCCTGCTTCTAAGCAGACGATTGCTCGTTGGATTTGTAGTACAATTCAGCTTGCACATTCTGTGGCAGGATTGCCACAGCCAAAATCAGTAAAAGCCCATTCCACAAGGAAAGTGGGCTCATCTTGGGCGGCTGCGCGAGGGGTCTCGGCTTTACAACTTTGCCGAGCAGCTACTTGGTCAGGGGCAAACACGTTTGCTAAATTCTACAAATTTGATACCCTGGCTGAGGAGGACCTGGAGTTCTCTCATTCGGTGCTGCAGAGTCATCCGCACTCTCCCGCCCGTTTGGGAGCTTTGGTATAATCCCCATGGTCCTTACGGAGTCCCAGCATCCACTAGGACGTCAGAGAAAATAAGATTTTACTTACCGATAAATCTATTTCTCGTAGTCCGTAGTGGATGCTGGGCGCCCATCCCTAGTGCGGATTGTCTGCAATACTTGTATATAGTTATTGTTACAAAGATTCGGGTTATTATTGTTGTGAGCCATCTTTTCAGAGGCTCCTTTGCGTTTATCATACTGTTAACTGGGTTCAGATCACAAGTTGTACGGTGTGATTGGTGTGGCTGGTATGAGTCTTACCCGGGATTCAATATCCTTCCTTATTATGTACGCTCGTCCGGGCACAGTATCCTAACTGAGGCTTGGAGGAGGGTCATAGGGGGAGGAGCCAGTGCACACCACCTGATCCTTAAGCTTTTATTTTGTGCCCTGTCTCCTGCGGAGCCGCTATTCCCCATGGTCCTTACGGAGTCCCAGCATCCACTACGGACTACGAGAAATAGATTTATCGGTAAGTAAAATCTTATTTTTTTAGTGCCCATGTCTCCTGCGGTGCCCGTCTATTCCCCATGGTCTCTCACGGAGTCCCCAGAATCCTCTAGGACGTAAGAGAAATAAATGTACACTTGCCTTGTCTTGTATGCTGTAAAATTACGGAGGTGTTGTGAAAATACAGGGGTGCTGGAACTGTCCGCAGTTGTGATGTCTAGGCCTGACCTTCACAACACTTTTTGGGAAGAGGGGCTCCTACCACCATTTGCATGCCCTCTGCAAGTGCTGGGAGGCGCACTGCCAGTCCAGTTGCTGATATTGAGATTGAGGATGTCACTGTAGAAGAACACCAGGATGAGGAGGATATTGGTGTAGCTGGTGCTGCTGAAGAAGTTGACAATGAGGATTCTGATGGTGATGTGGTTTGTTTGAATAAGGCACCAGTGGAGACGGTAGTTGCAAAAACCCCATTGTCATGCCTGGGCAACATACCAAAAAAGCCACCTCTTCGGTGTGGAATTATTTTTCCACAAATCTGGACAACAGGTGTCAAACCATCTGTTGCCTTTGTCAATCCATGGTAAGTAGGGGTAAGGACATTAACCACCTAGTAACATCCTCCCTTATACGTCACCTGCAGCGCATTCATCTTAAGTCATTGTCAAGTTCAGAAACTTTGGGTAATAGCTGACACCTAAATTATGTGGTTTTGTTTGAATATTATTTCTCTGAGGATGTAAACACTGAAAGAGTGGGGGAATGTGAGGATGAGGACAACATCTTGCCTCTGTAGAGCCAGTTTGTGCAAGGAGAGATTTTCTTTTTTGGTGGGGGGTTTAACAAAGCAATCATTTCAGCCACAGTCGTGTGGCACACTGTATCACTGAAATTATTGTTTTGTTAAAGTGTGCATGTGTCCTGTTTATACAACAAGGGTGGGCGGGAGGACCCAAGGACAATTCCATCTTGCACGTCTTTTCTTTGCCACATCATTCTAGGGGTGCTGCCCTATATGTGGTGCTGCCCCTCTGCCCTATCAGTCCAGGGGTGCTGCCCCACTGCCGTTTAAATCCAGGGTTACTGTTTGCTGTGCTGTGTAATTCTCCAGGGGTGCTGCCTATGCTGTATAAATCCTGGGGTGCTGCTGTACTTGATCCTAGGTGTAAATGACAGCCTAGAGCAGATATGAAACCAGCTTCAACATCACAAACAGATTTGTGAAAACATAGCCGCAAAGGTGGAAATGGAAATTGCTATTTTGACAAAGTGTTTTTAAATAAAGTGGGGGAGAGACCCAGCATTTAATCAGAGATTATCTTAATCTCTGAACATGGAGAAGGGGTACAGTTTTGGAGGATTTGGCCTCTTGTTTTTCAGTTTTTCCAGTAATGTAGTATCATATACTTGCTTGGTTGCAGTCTTTTCTGTTCCACACCATTATAGGAATGGAGGTGAAAGCCTGTGTGTTGTTCCTGATTGCGTGTGCCTTTCTAATTTTTTTATAACCTTAACACTGTCCTCTTCTCATAATGTGAAGTAGTCAAAGAAGGAGGTGGTATGTTTGTAGGTAGCTATGATTCGGAGAACTTGAGCTTTTTCCAGGCAGACCACCTGTCGCCGAAATGATGGTTTATTAAACTGTGCATGTCCAGTTTAAACAACATATGGGTGGGCAGTGATCGTGCTATGGTGAAAAAAAAATTGGGGTCCTACCTATCCTTTTCTGGGTCCCATAGGAATGAAGGTTCTTGTAATTATTCAAATAGAGCACGTTATACACATTGCGTCAGGCAGAGCACGTAATACACATTGCGTCAGGCAGAGCACATTATACACTTTGCACCAGGCAGAGCACGTTATACACCTTGCGCCATGGAGAGCACATTCTACCAGGCAGAGCACTCTATACACATTGCACCAGGTAAAGCACATTATTCACTTTGCGCCAGGTAGAGCACATTATACACTTTGCGCCAGGCAGAGCACATTATACACATTGCACCAGTAAAAGCACTGGTCTGGATAGGAAGGGGACAGAGAGATGGTGGTGGGATGCGGGATCAGTAAGCAGTAGAAGAGTACACTGGACTGAATGAGGGGGCACTGTAATGGGACTGGCTGGTGGGGTTCTTGCTGAGGGGCAGTGAGAGATGGGAGCAGGGGGTTGGTTGGGGGGAGGGAAGAGGGAGTTCATGAGATGGTGGGGGACACTGGGCTGAATGGGGGGACACTATGAATGGGGAGGCACTGAGCAGGATGGGAAGGGGGCAGTGAGACAGGGGTGCTACACTGGGTTGGGAGGGGGGGGGGGGGATCAGTGTCTGGATTGATTGGTGGGTTCTAGATGGTAGAGCAGTGAGATGGTACAGTGTACTGGTTGGGGAGAGAAGGGGGAAACGCTCTGCTGGCAGGGTCAGTAATGGTGGTGTACACTGGGCTGGAGAAGGGGCAGACACTGTGAAGGGAGTATTGGCCTACTGCTGTGCAGTTTCTGCCTGGTCCCGCACACTGCCTCCAGCACTGCACACTCACACCCCTTCCCCAGTGTCCCTGCACCCTACCTGCATCCTCAATTACCTCTGCACTGCCAGCCCTGTGCTGGGATCTGTCCCCCGGCGGGCGAGTCCGGCAAACGCCATCACTCTGCCGGGTGATGTCACCCGGTGGCGGCTCCATCTCTGACACAGACCTCTGCTCTCGCGTCACGGACCCCACCCCCCACCTGGTTCCTGAGCGCCGCACTGCTGTTTCCCGTGGTCGCGGTATGATTATGCTGGCTCCCTCACTCCTCTCAGTGGGAGTATGTTACTATCTCTGGCCGGCACCACCGTCTTCCCGCCCAGCAGCAGCCGCCAGATGCACACGTCTGACCAATAACGTCAGAGCAAGCGCCAGAGTCGATCCCAGTGGAGTACGTCCCCGGGGACCCTCCCATTCTTGAAAAGTGAGTCCCCAGTCCTCATTTTGTGGTTAAATACGCGCTATAGCACGTTTTTGTGATCGCTGGTGGGTGGGAGGGCCCAAGACAATTCGATCTTGCAACTCTCTTTTTTCTTCTTTGCATTATGTGCTTTTTGGGGCCTAGTTTTTAAAACTGCCATCCTGTCTGCCACTGCAGTGCCACTCCTAGATGGGCCAGGTGTTTGTGACGCCCACTTGTGTCGCTTAGCTTAGTCATCCAGCGACCTTGGTGCAACCTTTTGGCCTAAAAACAATATTGAGAGGTGTTCAGAATAGACTGGAAATGAGTGGAAATGAATATTATTGAGGTTAATAATACCGTAGGATCAAAATTACCACCAAATTCTGTGATTTTAGCTGTTTTTATGGTTTTTTCAAAAATCATCAAAACCCAAAAAGTCTGCCGCACATCTCTAATATATATATCAGGGATGTGCAGTCAGGGGAGGCAGTGCCTCCCCTGTCATTAATGATTAAGATAATACAAAGAAGATGCATATGACACATATTCTGTGTCATATGTATCTTCTTAATATTATTCTTAGGATTGCTCCCCTCTGTATGTGTTTGGGAGGCACCGATCGTGGTGCCTCCCGTTGTCACTGGAGAAAGTATGGGAGCGGGGGGTGGGGACTAGCCTTGGGCTGTAAAAGCCCATTGAAAATATATGGGAAAGCGGCACCATTAGTGGTGCCGCTTTCATACAGGAACGTGCTTTCAACCTATGAAAGCACGTCCCTGTCAGTGAGGCCACAGTGATTGGCCAGCGGATCCGTCACTGGATCTGCTGTCAATCACTGTGTGGGCGACGCTGGCGGAGGAGGTGCGGGCGGCGGCGGAAATGTACCTTTATCCAGCAGAGTTTGGCAGCGGAGCGGTTCCAGTTTTTAAAAATGGCGCCTCAGCGTCATTTTTGAAATTCAAGATGGCCGCCGCGAGCCAATCACGGCTCTGCACGTCATCGCCCCGCCCCCTCCGGCTGACTTATATAAGTCAGCGCGAGGCGGCGGAGAGTCAGTCCGACAGCGGAGGAGGAGCTGTGAAGAGCTCCTGAAGAAAGAAGGCGCCGCAAGTCCTGGCTGGGCGGCGGCTATGCAAAAGAGCTTAGCAGCCGCCGCCCACCAGGTGAAGACGCTGGAAGCCCTGGGGAGGTGGCGCCCCCCCCAGGTGAAGACGCCGGAAGCCCCGGGAAGGCGGCGGCCACGCAAAAGAGCTTAAAGGCCGCCGCCCCCAGGTGAAGGTCCGGTTTAATAAAGCTTATTTTCAAGACGTGTGGTGTTTTTATTTTAATATTTTCTTTACAGGTGGACTACAGGTGCCAGCGAGCCCTTTATGTCCGGGCATGCTGGCACTTGTGGTTCTCCAAGTGCCAGCATGCTGGGGCAGGCTTGCTGGGACCTGTAGGCTACCTGTAAAGAACAATATTACTATTCTTTGCAGGTGGACTACAGGTGCCAGCAGGCCCTTTATGTCCGGGCATGCTGGCACTTGTGGTTCTCCAAGTGCCAGCATGCTGGGGCAGGCTTGCTGGGACCTGTAGGCCACCTGTAAAGAACAATATTAACATAATGAACCCCACACCCACCGCCACCAGGGGTGCGGGGCATAGCATTGGGCTATCAGCCCAGTGCTGGCTATTGCTCGGGAGGGGGGACCCCATTTTTATTTTTTGGGGTTCCCACTTTCCGAGGAATTCCAACCCTGGGCTGACTGGCTGGGGGGGGCAGATTAATGTTATGGCAGGGGGACCCCACACTGAGTGTCTTCCCTGCTATGGCATTACTCCCCCTGGCTGGTTCTGCCTAGTGCTGGTTTTACTGATGTGTCGGGGGATCAGACTTTTTTTTTTCGGGGGGGGGGAGGGGGGTTTGGAGGGCTTGTTAGCTGCCAGTGCCTCCCCAACCAGTGACCTCACCGCACATCACTGATATATACACGAGTCCCCACATGATGGGACCGAAACGTTGATACCCCTATGCTGATTTTCTGATGCTACTAATAAAAAAAGGCTAATGAAGACTGGTGAGTGCTCCTGATATTTATCTCTATATTTGAATGGACTGGTCCTGGTGACACATGCCCATATGGATGCTACCCCAGCAATTGATACAAAAGGCCAGAGTGTGGACTGTACGAGAACATACGAGTATATATATATATATATATATATACACAGTGGCGTAACTAGAAATTTTTCTCCCCCAAGCCAAAACATTCTTCGGCGCCCCCCCCCCCCCCCCCCCATACCCCCCATAATTGGCACTAGTAAAGGGAGAAATATGTGCGCGCCGCCAAAAAGGGGTGTGGCTTCGTTGAAATGGGCGTGGCTTCGCGTAAAGGGGCGTGGTATTGCAGGAAAAGACTACCTTATATTCCAGTTTTGCAACCTGCATGCCCAGACGTTAGCCATCACAGGAAAGAAAAATAATCCTGATTCATGCCCCTTACATTATTTGTCATTTTTCCTCCTTATAGTAATGCCCAGTATACATTATTCCACATACTGCAATGGCCTTAGCCATTATGCCACACACAATAATGCACATGACACAATATGCACACACTGTAATGCCCCCGACACATTATGCCACACACCGTAATGCCCCCGACACATTATGACAGGAATCGCAATGCCCGTTATACATTATGCTACACACCGTATCTGTGACACAGTATGACACATACCGCAATGCCCGTTATACATTATGCCACACCGCAATGACCCCGAGACATTATACCACATACCACAATGCCCGTGATATAGTATACAACACACCGTAATGCCTGACACATTATGACACACACCGCAATGTCCGTGATATATTATGCCACACACCGTAATGCCCATTACACATTAAGTTCTACAGTAAGGCTTCTAATTACTTTTAAATTACCTACTCGTTGCCAGGGGTTTCATGCTCTTTGTTCCATGCACGGTGCCAGGGGTTTTCATGCTCAGGGTGTCATGCACGTTGCCAGGGGTTTCATGCACTGGGTGTCATGCTCGTTGCCAGGGGTTTCATGCACTGGGTGTCATGCTCGTTGCCAGGGGTTTCATGCACTGGGTGTCATGCTCGTTGCTAGGGGGTAGTGCTTGTTGCTAGGGCTGTGCTCCCAGTGCCACATATGCCCCCAGTGCCGGATATTCCCCCACAGTGCCAGGTATATGCCCCCAGTGCCAGATATTCCCCCACAGTGCCACATATGCCCCCTCAGTGCCTGCTCCCCCCAGTGCCAGATAGTCCCCCACAGTGCCAGGTATATGCCCCCAGTGCCAGATAGTCCCCCACAGTGCCAGGTATATGCCCCCAGTGCCAGATATTCCCCCACATTGCCAGGTATATGCCCCCAGTGCCAGATAGTCCCCCACAGTGCCAGATAGTCCCCCACAGTGCCAGGTATATGCCCCCAGTGCCAGATAGTCCCCCACAGTGCCAGGTATATGCCCCCAGTGCCAGATAGTCCCCCACAGTGCCTGCTCCCCTCCCCCTCCCCCGTGTTGGAGGGACACGGAGCGCACAGCGCGCGCCCCCCTGTGTCCCTCCTGGCTTTCCGGCTGTCTAAAAAGGAAGTGCCGGTTCGTGAACCAATCAGAGCTCACGAACGGCACTTCCTGTATTAGACAGCCGGAGAGCCAGGGAGGGACACAGGTGGGCGCGAGCTGTGCGCTCCGTGTCCCTCCTTACAGCGGCGGAGGGAAGGAGACCTGCAGATTGACATGCGGACGCTCGTCCGCATGTCAATCTGTTCTAAGTCAGTGGCGCCCCCGCAGCCCCTCGCCCCCAAGCCACCGCGAGGGCTGCGGGGGCAGTAGTTACGCCACTGTATATATATATATATATATATATATATATATATATATATAATGTGTGCGTGATATATAACATTTTCTTCATCCGGGTCCATTGTGATCCACAGTCCTTACATTGGGGTGTAGGTGGTAATAACTGACTGGGCACTACACAGTTAAGCTTTTAGCATGCTCCAGTTTTCGTGTTGGTACTGGCAGAAGCCGGAGCACCGTTCACACAGCTGAAAGAAAAAAACATTTTTAATTTTTTTTTTATTACTAAACATAAATGAGCGAGCCAGCGCTGCCGCTCCAACGATCCCCCGCTGGTATTGCAACATCAGTGAGGCTGAGAGACTGACTATTTTTGCTGGGTTTCTTCCTGGTCACTACGCCAGTAAAGCGTCCAGGGCCCTGACTGCAGCCGGAGAACAGGGGACAGGTATGGTGAGTTCCCTTTCATAGTTTATGACTCCGGTCCCTGGGAGACTAACTACATGCGCTGATGTGAACCCTGGCTACGGGTATGGGTTACACTAAACCACCAGGGCATATTTATATACCGGCGCTGGTGATAATGGAAGCCAGTGTACCTGGTGGATGATGTCAGCCAGGGAAGGTAAGCACTCTCCCAGCAGCCCCTCCTCCAGCCCAGAGCCAGATTCCACAGCTGTGTTTCTCGTTTCTGGGCTACCCCTCCCCCACATGTTTCTCTTGTAAGAGTCGCTGAGCCACATTTCTAAAGGAAACGTGTGCTGCAGGGCTCTGGGAATGCTGGGTTTTGTCTCTTTGTATATCTTTCCCCAAAGTGGACAGGTTATACCTACACTAGTTCTACCTACCACTGTGGTTTGAGTAGTTGACTCAAACCACAGTGCTCTGCTGTCTGACTGCATTTCTGTCAGTTATATCTTTCACTATAAATTTTCTTTTCATAAAGCCCTGAGTACATTGGTACTTCACAATTACTTTGTTTTGTGAAGATGGCCGCATTTGCAATTGCTAAAACTATACATTGTGTGTGCTTAGCTTCTAGTTGTCCGGTTACAATGTCTTCCAAAGGTAACCGAGGATAATGCCCTTGTACTGGTTTCATGTAAGGCCTATGCAGCAGCATTTTCTCCACAGGACCTTTGAAAGGTCAGTTTGTGTAATAAATGCTATGTGCCAAGACCACAACGGCTGCTTCAACCAGCCCCTGTGCAGGAACCACCCTGGGTGGCTTCTTATGCACAGGTGTTAACATGTATAGCGGACCACTTGGCGCCTTCTGCTTTGCCACCTAATATGGGGGTACCGCAGCAATTGCCTCATGCATTGCAGGCCCCAGGGTATACTCCCTGGATGAACCCATTTACATACTCAGAGTACCTGGCAGCTACCTCTCAGCAGTTGTTGCATGCAGACCATCCTCAGACAAGTACTGCGCATAAGTGCTCTGTGTTAACCCCACAGTCTACACAGCAGTCCTAAGAAGAAGAGTTGGACACCTCTCTCCCTGGGTCTCCCTCAGGTGCGGAGGATCATAATTTCTTGGTGGGTGTGACAGCCCTTGTGAGGGCAGTTAAGTATGTTTTGTTTTTTGAGAAGGAAGAACCAGAGCCTGTGCTTAAAAACTTCTTTGTCTAATCAGAAGTTGATTAAGACTGACTTCCCTCACTCTGAATTTCATCCTGAACTCATGCAGGAAGCTTGGAATGCTCCTAATAAGAGGTTCCCAGTGCCTAAGAGACTGGCGTCTCATTTCCCTTTACCACAAGGAGAGTGTGGATTTTCAGTGGCGCACCTGGGCCAGTATTTACTAAAAATCCGAGTTTTGCCGATTTGTGTTTTTTTTTCTAAGTGCCAATCCGGGAATTCACTAAGCAGAAAACTCGGCAGTGTCTGGTCTATTTGTAATGGTTTGATTGGCAAAGTTCAGAAATACGAATGAATAGACCATCGGTCAAACGCGGCTGTTATTTCATACAATACGGGCATTGACTATTCATTCGTATTTGGGTGTTAGTCTCTGAGTGCTCAAGTGCGGGTCTGTTTTTTTTCGATTCGTTAAAAAAAGCAGCAAAAAAATAGACTTGCTTTTTCCAGTCGAGTTTGGATAACCATGCACAGATCAGTGAGATCTGTGCATGGTTATCTATGGGAAAGGGTCTGTTTAGTATAAAAACAGAAAAAAAAATTGCGTGGGGTCCCCCCTCCTAAGCATAACCAGCCTTGGGCTCTTTGAGACGGTCCTGGTTGACAAAATATGGGCAAAAAAAATTACAGGGGTTCCCCCATATTTCATCAACTAGCACCGAGCTCTGCGCCTGGTCCTGGTTCCAAAAATACGGGGGACAAAAAGCGTAGGGGTCCCCCGTATTTTTTAAACCAGCACCGGGCTCCACTAGCCAGGTACATAATGCCACAGCCGGGGAACACGTTTATACTGGTCCCTGCGGCCCTGGCATTACCCAACTAGTCACCCCTGGCCGGGGTACCCTGGAGGAGTAGAAACCCCTTAAATCAAGGGGTCCCCCCCTCCAGCCACCCAAGGGCCAGGGGTGAAGCCCGAGGCTGTCCCTCCATCCAAGGGCGGCGGATGGGGGGCTGATAGCCATGTGTAAAAAATGTGAATATTGTTTTTAGTAGCAGTACTACAAGTCCCAGCAAGCCTCCCCCGCAAGCTGGTACATGGAGAACCACAAGTACCAGCATGCAGTGGAAAACCTGGCCCGCTGGTACCTGTAGTACTACTACTAAAAAAATACCACCCAAAAAAACAGGACACACACACCGTGAAAGTATAAGTTTATTACATACATGCACACCTCCAAACATACATACTTACCTATGTTCACACGAGGCTCGGTCCTCTTCTCCATGTAGAATCCTTGGGGGACCTGTGAAAAAAATGATACTCACATAATCCAGTGTAGATTGTGTCCAAAGTATAATCCACGTACTTAGCAAAACAAAAAAACGGAAACCCGACCACGCACTAAAAGGGGTCCCATGTTTACACATGGGACCCCTTTCCCCAACTGCCATGACCCCCCCTGACTCCTGTCAATGAGGGTCCCTTCAGCCAATCAGGGAGCGCCACGTCGTGGCACTCTCCTGATTGGCTGTGTGCTCCTGTAGTGTCTGTGAGGCAGCACACGGCAGAGATACAATGTTGCGCCTATGCGCTCCATTGTAGCCAATGGTGGGAACTTTGCGGTCAGCGGTGAGGTTACTTTCGGTCAACCGCTGTTCCATATCCAGCCTCCCTTTGTTTGTCCAGTGTCCCCCTGGGATTTATCCCTGGTCCTGCAAACTCTTAAGACTTCCCCATTTGAGCCTTTAGAGTCAGAGGACTTTTAAGTGGCTATTGACAAAGGTGTTATTTCTCCTGGCTATTGCCTCTGCGAGAAGGGTGTCTGATTTACGAGCACTTTTCTGTCATCCTCCGTTTCTAATCTTCCATCAAGATAGGGCAGGTCTCCGGAACAAGGAGGGTCACTTTTCTAATGTGATGTCCAAGTTCCATCTAAATACGGAGATAGTTATTCCAGCCTTTCAATCCTCTGATCTGTCGGTTGGAGAGGCCTTATTGGATGTGGTTCATGCACTAAGAGTTATGGTAGACTAACCATGGTTAACTCTTTTTCTTCGAGGTCCGTAGGATCTACAAGGCACCCACCCTGACGAACCTGTCTTGGGGGGAATATTTTTTGATGTTTCTCTCCTCTGATATGTGGTAAAGTGTGTCTTGTATGTTCAGGTCTTCCTTCTCTCCTGAAATCCTGCTCCTGCCTTGGGCTTGTTAACAAAACTGTCTTCCGTAGGCTGAAGGAAGGGGGGGGGGGAATATATGAGGAGGAGGATCTGAAGATTGTTTATTGGAGAAAATGTTTAAAAATTAGACCCAACTGCTCTTGATTCCAGAATGAGGGTCGGGGTAATGGTAGAGAAACTGTTTAGTGTGTGTGTGTGTGTGTATATATATATATATATATATATATATATATATATATATATAATGTGTGTGTGTGTGTGTGTGTGTGTATATGGTCATGGGCTACATGCACAGCACCCTATGAGTGGTAAGTGCAGTTGTATAGCCCACGTCTGGGGTGGCGAGTGCTGTGTTACATGCACCCCACCCTAGGAGTGGTAAGTGCACTGGTGTACCCTGCTTCTGGGGTGGTGAGTGCTGTGGTTTTCTATTTGTGTATATGACAGGGTTAATCTATGGTTAACTCTTATTAACCGTGGCCACTAGCTTTCTCATGCACCAATATGTGGACTCTATTATCCTGAACCTGTCTCAGCTGTTCCTTAGCAATCCATTAGCCAGTGTAAGGTGACTAGTGTACCTTTCAAAGCCATAAAGTGTTTGGCAGGTGCACATTAAATCTAGCAGGCAGATGATGTGTGAAACAGTAGTCAGGTTTTAAGACTCTGTGATAGTGTAGGACTGTTATGTACACCAGTGCCTGCAGGAAAGTACTGGTGTCAGAACTGTTATGCACAACAAATGGACTCACAGACAGACTGGGGAATATGACATAACGTACACAGAAGGTGATAGGGTAACAAAATACACACAAAGTGAACAGAGAAGCCCAGAGGCTAAGGAACTGGGTATCTCCCTTGTATTAGAAATGCTCAGATGGGAAAAGCAAGATGTTGTGTTTTAATACATAGAGAACCCGAAATGCTGTTGCTAAGGGCAACAGCAAAACCCTAAAGGGTTACCAACAGGTGTGGCAGTAAACTCCTTGGTCAGAGATGGAATGATAGACACAAGGAGAGTCTCCACAATCCTAATTCTCACTTGCAGTGCACAGGTTCAGTTTACTGCCACTAAACTGACCCCTGACACCTAGCACAGTGAGACAGGATTAGACAGGCAAGTCTTAGAATACAGCCGCAAACTTGCTAAGTTCACAGAGTAGTAACAGAACCCCAGCAAGCTAAACGACTGACTCCAGTCTTACTGCTAGGTCTGGATTGGCAGAGTGTAATACCAAATCCCCAGGCCTATTTGCAGTAAGCAACAAACAAATACAAAGCTACACAGTACTGGCTAACTTTCAGGAACTGACTAACCAACAAAGATTCAGCAGCATCTGCTTAACCTGGAAAGAGGCCTTATAAAGCAGGTGCTGTTCACGCCCCACTCAGACCTCACAGACTGTGAGCACAAAAACCAGCACCGGATCCCCTGCCGTGCACAGAGCCTATAACCACTGCACAGCAAAAGACCCGAACCGGAGTATCAGCTGCGCTCAGGTTACTCTGCTAGTACTTGTCTCCCGGTTGCCATGACGACGTGGCAGCACAGGGCAGGAGACCCTAACAGTACCCCCCCTCTGACGAGGGGTCAAAGAACCCCTACCACCGGGTTTATCGGGGAACTGCGAGAAGAAAGAGCGTATCAGTCTGGGGGCATGAAGATCACAACTGCGCACCCACGACCGCTCCTCCGGGCCATACCCCTTCCAGTGCACCAAAAATGACAGCCGACCCCGAACCACCTTGGAGTCAAGAATCCTTTCAACAACAAACTCCCTCTGGCCACGTATCAGAAGAGGGGAAGGTCTTCCACTGGAAGAAGGATTCCTAATCGCCCGTTTTAAAAGGGAACAATGAAATGTTTTATTGATACCCAAAGAACGGGGCAGATCTAACTGAAATGCCACCGGATTGATAACCCTGGTGATCTTATAAGGGCCGATGAACCGGGGGCCTAACTTATGAGATGGCTGTCTCAACTTCAAATTCTTGGTAGACAACCAGACGAAGTCTCCTAATTTGAAGCTGCAGGGTCTTTTCCGCTTATCAAAAACCCTTTTGGTCACTAATGACACAGACACAAGGGCTTTCTTCACTTTCCGCCAAATACCTCTAAGGACCGAAACCACAGAGGAACCACCAGGCGTGGAGTCCAGGGGGTCAAAAGAATTGGCCTTAGGATGATGCCCATACACACAAAGGAAGGGAGAGATCCCTGTAGCAGAGTGAGCCGCGTTGTTATAGGCAAACTCCGCCAAGGACAGATGAGCAACCCAGTCAGTCTGACACTTGGAGACATAACACCTGAGGAACTGCTCCAAGGACTGGTTCACCCTTTCAGTCTGCCCATTAGACTGCGGATGGTAGCCTGACGACAAGCTGACAGAAATCTGGAGATCGGAACAAAATGCCCTCCAGAATTTGGCCACAAACTGGGATCCGCGGTCAGAGACCACATCAAGTGGCAACCCGTGGAGATGCACAACATGCAGCATAAATAATTCAGACAGGCGTCTGGCCGATGGCAGCCCAACCAGTGGAACGAAGTGCGCCATCTTCGAAAACCTGTCAACGACAACCCAGATGGCTGTCATCCCCGAGGATTTGGGCAAGTCCACCACAAAATCCATTGAAATGTGGGTCCATGGCTTAGATGGGATAGAGAGTTGATGTAATGGGCCAACAGGAACCCCTCTAGGAGTCTTATTTCGGGCACAGATGTCACATGCCCGAACCCACTGATCCACATCCTTAGCCACCGAGGGCCACCACACCGCCCTAGATAGCAACTCCCGAGTTCTGGCAATACCCGGGTGACCTGCCGACTTCTTGGCATGGAATTCCAGGAACACTCGCTGTCTTAACCTAGGAGGCACAAACAAAAGACCTAACGGAAGGTCTGGAGGAGCCTGCTCCTGTGCTCTAAGGACTAATGATAAGAGGTCCTGGGTAATGCCCACTTTAATACATGATGGGGAAACAATGGGCAACGGCTCCTCGGTGGTCTCCTGGATTGGAGCAAAACTCCGCGAGAGCGCATCAGCCTTGATGTTTTTTGACCCAGGGCGATATGTTATCAAAAAATTAAAGCGAGCAAAAAACAAAGCCCATCGTGCCTGCCTGGCATTGAGACGCTTCGCTGACTCTAAATATGCCAGATTCTTATGGTCAGTGAGAATTGAGACCACAAACTTAGCCCCCTCAAGCCAGTGTCTCCACTCCTCGAGTGCATCCTTAATAGCCAACAATTCCCGGTTAGCCACGTCATAATTCATCTCGGCAGGCGAAAATTTACGGGAAAAGTAAGCACAGGGATGAAGGCGATTATCAGACACTCCCATCTGAGAAAGCACTGCCCCAATACCCATCTCAGAGGCATCCACCTCCACCACAAAAGGACGCTCTGGATCTGGGTGTCGCAACACCTTGGCCGAAACAAATGCCCTTTTGAGACGGGCAAAAGCCGCTTTAGCCTCACAAGACCAGTGAGCAACATCCGCCCCATTCTTAGTGAGTGCCACCAAGGGCGCCACTATAGACGAAAATCCAGCGATAAATCGTCTATAAAAATTCGCAAAGCCCAGGAAACGCTGAAGCGCCATCAAACTAGTGGGTTGCACCCAATCCAGGACTGCCTGTACCTTGGAACCCTCCATTTGGAAACCTTCTGGGGAGATAATATATCCTAGAAATGCGATTTGCTGAACTTCAAATTCGCACTTCTCCAGCTTCGCCCCAAGCCGGTGGTCTCTGAGTTTCTGGAGGACTAAGCGTACATGCTTCCGATGTTCCTCCAGGGAATGGGAGAAGATTAGGATGTCATCTAAGTATACAACTAAGAATCTATCCAAATATTCCCTGAGCACATCATTCATGAAATCCTGGAAGACTGCCGGGGCATTACAGAGCCCAAAAGGCATCACCAAATATTCATAATGCCCTGAGTGGGTATTAAAGGCAGTCTTCCATTCATCCCCCTCTCTTATTCGGATTAGATTGTATGCACCGCGTAGGTCAATCTTAGAAAAAATGGTGGCAGTACGAAGCTGGTCAAACAAGACCGAAAGAGAGGCAGTGGGTATGAGTTTTTAATCGTGATACGGTTCAATTCCCTGAAGTCGATGCAGGGTCGCAACGAACCGTCCTTTTTACCCACGAAGAAGAACCCCGACCCAACTGGAGACTGTGAAGGTCTGATAAATCCCTTAGCCAAGTTCTCCTGAATGTACTCTGCCATAGCCTGAGTCTCAGGACGTGACAGGGAGTACAACCTGCTCTTGGGAAGCTTAGCATTTGGCAACAAATCAATGGCACAGTCATAGGGGCGATGGGGAGGTAGTACCTCTGCAACTTTTTTGGAGAACACGTCCGCAAAATCTGCATAACACCCTGGCAATCCTGGCAAACTTAGCTGCGAGAGCCTGACTGGAAGGCTCAAGCAACTCCTGAAACAATCAGTACCCCAACTAAGAATCTCCCCAGAGACCCAGTCAAATTGAGGATTGTGGGCCCTTTACCAGGGTAACCCCAACACCAATGGGGCAAAAGTACAGACAGTCACATAAAAGGACAATTTTTCAGAGTGTGTGGCTCCAATAAACAAAGAAATCTGGCTAGTGCAAGAGGTAATTTTACCTTGGGATAATGGTTCCCCGTTTAACCCACAAATCTCAATTTCCGATGCCAAGGGTACTAAGGGAACAGAGTGTTTCAGGGCGAATTGGCGGTCCATAAAAACCCCGTCGGCCCCACTATCCACAAAGGCCTCAGTCTTGACAGTTTGACCGAGGATCTTCAAGGTCACCGGAATGATAAAAGTCTTCTTGGGAAATTCTGACTTCTGGCCTGACAGGATATTTCCCATCACCCTCAGGCCCTGAAGTTTTCCGGCTTTTCTGGGCATGATACTACCACATGACCTTTATTCCCACAGTACAAACACAACCCCTGCTGTCTCCTCCGCGTCTTCTCACGCGAGGAGAGGCGGGTAGCCCCAATCTGCATAGGCTCCTTGGAAAATTCCTCAGAGTCTGAGGTTCCCTTGGGAAGGAAGGAAATCTCAGTCTCCCTTTCAAGCCTACGCTCTCTCAGCCGTCTATTCACCCGGATGGATAACTGCATGAGCTGATCCAAGCTATCAGGCAAGGGATATTGTACCAGTTGGTCCTTTATCTGGTTAGAAAGACCTCTTCGGTACTGGTGTCTCAGGGCTGGGTCATTCCACTGGGTATCATGGGCCAACCTCCGAAACTCCGTACAGTAAACCTCAACTGGCCTTCGCCCTTGCTTAAGGATCGAAATCTGAGCCTCGGCTGAGGCCGTCTTGTCAGGGTCATCATACAACATGCCCACTGCCGTAAAAAAAGCATCAACACTTTTAAGCGACGGACAGTCAGGCTGCAACCCATATGCCCAGACCTGTGGGTCTCCTTGAAGCAAGGAAATCACTATGCCCACCCGCTGAATCTCCGACCCAGAAGACTGAGGCCTAAGCCGGAAGTATAGCTTGCAGCTCTCCTTGAAACAAAAGAACTGCGAGCGATCTCCAGAAAAACGATCCGGGAGATTTACTTTCGGCTCCTTAACCCCTGCAGGTGCTGCTGCTGCGGGAGCTCCGCCAGCAGCCTGGGAGGTGTGCATTTTAATGGACAGATCATTAAATTGTCGAGTCAGAACCTGCACCTGATCGACCACCTGTTGCAACGTATTTTGAGGGGTATGCTCCATATTCCCACAAAATTTCAACAGGAGTATTAGGCTGCTGAATATGTTGTGTACACCAGTGCCTGCAGGAAAGTACTGGTGTCAGAACTGTTATGCACAACAAATGGACTCACAGACAGACTGGGGAATATGACATAACGTACACAGAAGGTGATAGGGTAACAAAATACACACAAAGTGAACAGAGAAGCCCAGAGGCTAAGGAACTGGGTATCTCCCTTGTATTAGAAATGCTCAGATGGGAAAAGCAAGATGTTGTGTTTTAATACATAGAGAACCCGAAATGCTGTTGCTAAGGGCAACAGCAAAACCCTAAAGGGTTACCAACGGGTGTGGCAGTAAACTCCTTGGTCAGAGATGGAATGATAGACACAAGGAGAGTCTCCACAATCCTAATTCTCACTTGCAGTGCACAGGTTCAGTTTACTGCCACTAAACTGACCCCTGACACCTAGCACAGTGAGACAGGATTAGACAGGCAAGTCTTAGAATACAGCCGCAAACTTGCTAAGTTCACAGAGTAGTAACAGAACCCCAGCAAGCTAAACGACTGACTCCAGTCTTACTGCTAGGTCTGGATTGGCAGAGTGTAATACCAAATCCCCAGGCCTATTTGCAGTAAGCAACAAACAAATACAAAGCTACACAGTACTGGCTAACTTTCAGGAACTGACTAACCAACAAAGATTCAGCAGCATCTGCTTAACCTGGAAAGAGGCCTTATAAAGCAGGTGCTGTCCACGCCCCACTCAGACCTCACAGACTGTGAGCACAAAAACCAGCACCGGATCCCCTGCTGTGCACAAAGCCTATAACCACTGCACAGCAAAAGACCCGAACCGGAGTATCAGCTGCGCTCAGGTTACTCTGCTAGTACTTGTCTCCCGGTTGCCATGACGACGTGGCAGCACAGGGCAGGAGACCCTAACAAGGACCTGCATGAAGGTGGGGTACCTTGGCGGTCGGTTTGCAGGCTTCCGAGCATTGGCCAATCCACTAACTAAGCCCCCCTCATTTATTTATTGAAGTGTTGAGGATAAGTGAGCTTACTTACTTTGGTGCTGGGTTTTCTGATTGTGCGTGTGTGTGTATGTATGTATATGTGTGTGTGTATGTATATATATATATATATATATATATATATATATATATACTGCTCAAAAATAAATAAAGGGAACATTAAAATAACACATCCTAGATCTGAATGAATGCAATATTCTTATTAAATATTGTGTTCTTTATATAGTTGAATGTACTGACAACAAAATCACACACAAATTATCAATGGAAATCAAATTTATTAACCCATGGAGGTCTGGATTTGGAATCGCACTCAAAATTAAAGTGTAAAAACACACTACAGGCTTATCCAACTTTGATGTAATGTCCTTAAAACAAGTCAAAATGAGGCTCAGTAGTGTGTGCGGCCTCCACGTGCCTGTGTGACCTCCCTACAATGCCTGGGCATGCTCCTGATGAGGTGGCGGATGGTCTCCTGAGGGATCTCCTCCCTGACCTGGACTAAACCATCTGCCAGCTCCTGGACAGTCTGTGGTGCGACGTGGCGTTGGTAGATGGAGCGAGACATGATGTCCCAGATGTGCTCAGTTGGATTCAGGTCTGGGGAACGGGCGGGCCAGTCCATAGCATCAATGCCTTCGTCTTGCAGGAACTGTTGACACACTCTAGCCACATGAGGTCTAGCATTGTCTTGCATTAGGAGGAACCCAGGGCCAACCGCACCAGCATATGGTCTCACAAGGGGCCTGAGGATCTCATCTCGGTACCTAATGGCAGTGAGGCTACCTCTGGCGAGCACATGGAGGGCTGTGCGGCCCCCCAAAGAAATGCCACCCCACACGATTACGTCTGTTACATGTGCTCAGTGAGAACCTGCTTTCATCTGTGAAGAGCACAGGGTGCCAGTGGCGAATTTGCCAATCTTGGTGTTCTCTGGCAAATGCCAAATGTCCTGCATGGTGTTGGGCTGTAAGCACAACCCCCACCTGTGGACGTTGGGCCCTCATACCACCCTCATGGAGTCTGTTTCTGATCGTTTGAGTAGACACATGCACATTTGTGGCTTGCTGGAGGTCATTTTGCAGGGCTCTGGCAGTGCTCCTCCTGTTCCTCCTTGCACAAAGTCGGAGGTAGCGGTCCTGCTGCTGGGTTGTTGCCCTCCTACGGCCTTCTCCACGTCTCCTGATGTACTGGCCTGTCTTCTGATAGTGCCTCCATGCTCTGCACACTACGCTGACAGACACAGCAAACCTTCTTGCCACAGCTCGCATTGATGTGCCATCCTGGATGAGCTGCACTACCTGAGCCACTTGTGTGGGTTGTAGACTCCGTCTCATGCTACCACTAGAGGGAAAGCACTGCCAGCTTTCAAAAGTGACCAAAACATCAGCCAGAAAGCATAGTAGCTGATAAGTGGTCTGTGGTCACCACCTGCAGAACAACTCCTTTATTGGGGGTGTCTTGCTAATTGCCTATAATTCCCACCTGTTGTCTATTCCATTTGCACAACAGCATGCGAAATTGATTGTCAATCAGTGTTGCTTCCTAAGTAGACAGTTTGATTTCACAGAAGTGTGATTGACTTGGAATTACATTGTGTTGTTTAAGTGTTCCCTTTATTTTTTTGAGCAGTGTATATATATTGCAGTCCACCTGTGGTAAATTCAGTTGATTGGACATGATTTGGAAAGGCACACACCGGTCTATATAAGGTCCCCTGATTCTCCGCTGTACTACATGATATATATAGAGATAAGCTCATACATATTATAAGCATTGTACGAGTCCAATTTGATGTTTTGTTGTGTGTAATAAATGTTTAACTAAAAACGATATTACACTATCAGAGGCTTTTTCCCCCCTTTGGGGAGACTTTTTTGGTTTTAAGGTTCCAATTTGAAGAACGTACATGAGGAATCCACCCAGACTTAATAATTATATGGAAATGTGAGTGGTACCTCAATTTTTAAAAGGAGTTATTGCACTTTTTGGATTTTTGGTGAATAGAGCATCACCCAAAAGTCAGCATTTAAAAAATCTCCTTTTTTGCACAATAAGCACTTACGCACTTTATTTTTTTGCACGTAAGCACAAAGTCACTTTGCTGTGGAAGTGCACTTTATTTACATATATATATTGTCTCCACCCTCCAAATATATGATGATCTGCATAAGCTTTGAGGATCTTACAAAGGAGGAATATCCATAGAGATACCTTTACAAGCTCATCATCTTCATATGTTTGGTACGAGAATTTGATTGTCACTAGAGGATAAGAATTACCGTCACGGTTGATTTCTGTTGATTCTTGAACACTGAAGGCGCAGCCGATTTATCACTATTTCTCACTTGTCTTATCGGGGATTGGACAAAATTGAAATCTGGCTGCTGCCACTGTTTATGATTTGGAGTGTTTTATTTATTGGATACCACAAAGAAGTGGCCACTATTAAGTTAACTTTTATTGTATAAGTTGTTATAATATATAAGGTAGTAGCACAAATTGCACCCCACAAACAAAATATGTGTGTATATATATATATATATACATATATGTGTGTATATGTATGTATATATATATATGTATGTGTGTAGATATATATGTATATGTGTGTGTGTGTGTATATATATATATATATATATATATATATATATGTGTATATATCTATATATATCTATATATATACAGAGCAAGTTCAGGCGGCACTCCACGGATTTTCAACACCAAAAAAGACAGCTACACAGGCTTGATGTCAACGTTTCAGGTGCTGTTTAATCACACCTTTCGTCAGGATACAAACACAGAAAATACAACATACCTTATATAGATCACCCAGTGTCCAGACCCTAATCTCCTTCACCACCCATTTCCGGTCACGGGTGCCGTCATTAAACACGGCCATCCACAGCTGACGGGAGATCGGGTTTCCATGGTAACAAAACAAACATCACGTCACCTCCGTGCTCCAAGACTCCCACACCCCCGGAGTCCGCCCAACGGAAGCGCATCAGAACGCGTCTACCAGTCAGCGGACGGGAGAGGCGGGGCCCATCACCAAGGTAACAAGTAAATAATAACAAAAAGAACCAACAGTCAGTGTGCGCAATCTTGCTGGAAACCATCACAGGCAATTAAGGAACAACTCTCTATGATGTATCGAACTGTACATAAAACTGCTAAGGCTGGTTAAATGGGTCTGGATACTGAAAACACTCAAAATATAAATGGATAGGTTATCTAAAGGATTACAACAATAGAACAGTGTATATTGATAACCGTGTAGCTGTTCATTTAAAGCTACTGAAATCCATAGAAGCAACCGCAGAAACAATCAGTTTCCACTAAACTGATAAGTATGTGCGGAAACTACATCCCTGTACTTAAAATGATTACTTCAAAGATAAAAGACCATTATAGATTAAATAGACATATATATATATATATATATAGCGTGTGTTTGTGTATATGTGTATATATATATATATATATATATATATATATATACAGGTTGAGTATCCCATATCCAAATATTCCGAAATACGGAATATTCCGAAATACGGACTTTTTTGAGTGAGAGTGAGATAGTGGAACCTTTGTTTTTTGATGGCTCAATGTACACAAACTTTGTTTAATACACAAAGTTATTAAAAATATTGTATTAAATGACCTTCAGGCTGTGTGTATAAGGTTTATATGAAACATAAATGAATTGTGTGAATGTAGACACACTTTGTTTAATGCACAAAGTTCTAAAAAATATTGGCTAAAATGACCTTCAGGCTGTTTGTATAAGGTGTATATGTAACATAAATGCATTCTGTGCTTAGATTAAGGTCCCATCACCATGATAACTCATTATGGTATGCAATTATTCCAAAATACGGAAAAATCCGATATCCAAAATACCTCTGGTCCCAAGCATTTTGGATAAGGGATACTCAACCTGTATATATATATATATATATATATATATATATATATATATATACACACACACTGCTCCTGGAAAGTATTCACTTCACTTTTTCCACATTTTGTTATGTTACAGCCTTATTTCAAAATGGAATAAATTAATTTTTTCCCTCAAAATTCTACAAACAATACCCCATTATGACGACGTGACAAAAGTTTTTCTTGAGAGATTTGCAAGTATATTAAAAATAAATAACTAAGAAATCACATGTACGTAAGTATTCACAGCCTTTGCCATGAAGCTCAAAATAGAGCTCAGGTGCATCCTGTTTCCACTGATCATCCTTGAGCTGTTCCTACAGCCTAATTGCAGTTCACCTGTGGTAAATTCAGTTGATTGGACATGATTTGGAAAGGCAAACACCGGTCTATATAAGGTCCCACACTTAACAGTGCATGTCTGAGCACAAACCAAGCATGAAGTCAAAGGAATTGTCTGAAGACCTCTGAGACAGGATTGTCTCGAGCCACAAATCTGGGGAAGGGTACAGAAAAATATCTGCTGCTTTCAAGGTCCCAACGAGCACAGTGACCTCCATCATCCGTAAATGGAAGAAGTTCGGAACCACCAGGACTCTTCCTAGAGCTGGCCAGCCGTCTAAACTGAGCGATCGGGGGAGAAGGGCCCTAGTCAGGGAGGTGACTGAGAACCCGATGGTCACTCTATCAGAGCTACAGCATACCTCTGTGGAGAGAGGAGAACTTTCCAGAAGGACAACCATCTCTGCAGCAATCCACCAATCAGGCCTGCATGGGAGAGTGGCCAGGCGAAAGCCACTCCTAAGTAAAAAGCACATGGCAACCTGCCTGGAGTTTTCCAAAAGGCACAGAAGGACTCCCATGAGAAACAAAATTCTCTGGTCTAATGAGACAAAGATTGAACTCTTTGTCATGAATGCCAGGCATCATGTTTGGAGGAAACCAGGCACCGCTCATCACCAGGCCAATACCATCCCTACAGTGGAGCATAGTAGTGAGAGCATCATGCTGTGGGGATATTCTTCAGTGGCAGGAACTGGGAGACTAGTCAGGATAGAGGGAAAGATGAATACAGCAATGTACAGAGAAATCCTGGATGAAAACCTACTCCAGAGCGCTCTTGACCTCAGACTGGGGCGACGGTTCATCTTTCAGCAGGACAACGACCCTAAGAACACACCCAAGATATAAAAGGAGTAGCCTCAGGACAACTCTGTGAATATCCTTGAGTGGCCCAGCCAGAGCCCAGACTTGAATTCGATTGAACATCTCTGGAGAGATCTGAAAATGGCTGTGCACCAACGCTTCCCATCCAACCTAATGGAGCTTGAGAGATGCTGCAAAGAAGAATGGGCAAAACTGCTTAAAGATATGTGTAGCAAGCTTGTGGCATCATATTCAAAAAGACTTGAGGCTGTAATAGCTGCCAAAGGTGCATCAACAAAGTATTAAGCAAAGGCTGTGAATACTTATGTGCATGTGATTTCTTAGTTTTCTATTTTTTATAAAATTAGCAAAAATTATTATGTGTGTGTAGAATTTTGAGGGAAAAATTAATTTATTCCATTTTGGAATAAGGCTGCAACATAACAAAATGTGGAAATAGTGAAGCACTGTGAATGTATATATATATGTGTGTGTGTGTATATATACATATATGTATGTATATGTGTGTGTGTGTGTGTGTGTGTGTGTGTGTGTGTGTATATATATATATATATATATATATATATATTCAAGTCCTGGATCATTTACTTTTACACATGCAGAAATCCCAGGATGCTGAACGTTCACTTCAGGTATTGAATATGAAACTGGGAAGCTTAAAGTGGTCTGCTAGATCCAATAGATGTATGATTTGGATTGATATTTATTTTATAAATAATAAAACATGTATCAGATTAATGTTATAGTGATGTGGGTTGGTACAGAGATTAATGCACTGATTAAATCTCTCCCCTTTTTTGACCAATGGATGAATATGTTAAAATTCGTGGGGATAAAAAGTCCATAAGACTTAGATGGATCCCTTTAATAAAGCTCCCATTTAAAGGAGTGAGCCATGTTAGAGACGGGATGCTGGCGTGGTTGTGACCAACACCAGAATCCCGACACCAGTCTGGGAAACCGGCGCCAGAAGACCAACAAACAACATCCCAAAGGTAAATATTGTGGTAACCGTCCTACAGATTGTAAACTTGCGAGCAGAGCCTTCCAACCTCTGTCTGGCTGTTTTTGCCCAGTTTTGTCCTAATACTGTTGTTCCAATTGTAAAGCGCAACGAATTTGCTGCACTATATAAGAAACTGTTAAGAAATAAAGAACTGTTAAGGACAGGGGGCAGAGGGTTAGGCACTAGAGGGGAAATAAGCTATAGCCGCCACCCCCGGAGGGTTAGAGTAGGTACCTCCTACTCCGACGTCGAGATCTTTGCTGTCTGGATGCCGTTGTTGGTCATGTGACCTCCGGCGATCGGTATTTCATACCAAACGCATTAGGAACTATTCCATTGTACTTACCCTTGGAAGCTGTGCACTAAGGACTCTTGAGAAGGAAGCGCTAACCAGCTGCCAGAATGGAAAAGTGAACAGGCTACAGCCGTATGCACAATACACCAGTCATCCAGGAAGATTCCTAAGCTCCTGCAGTGGTGTGCCATAAGGTCTGTGTTCAGGGCATATCTATACATCAGTCACTGGAAAGTAGCATATATCGGGATATCTTTGATGATTTACAGTACAGAGGACTTTATTTTAACCCACACTGCATGTCGTACCTGGAGCAAAGGAGAGACACACGCCAGTCTCATCTATAGAAAGACTCTAGTGTAAGTACAAACAATTACAATACTTACAAGTACTCAAGATATTTATAAAAGCTTCCAATAGGATATGATATTGTTGCAAAAATGCGATTTAATCTTGCTGCGATTCACCTCCTATGAGGCATCTTTGCATGATATATTTTTGCATGAAATACTGTGTTTTGTTTTATTGTATTAATCCTCAGATGATGACATAATTTTATTTGTATGTTTTATAAGCAACCGGTTGTGGTTTACTATTATTATTATTATTATTATTATTATTAGTGTAAAAAAAATATATTATGTCATATCAAATCAGACCTCTGGTTTATGAGTGCAGAATCACACTAATAAAATTTGTGTGTAGGTGCCTGTGTAAATGCATTTTGAGTTTAGTGTGCTTCCACAGCTGTAATTAATGTGACCACTAAGCTCTTTATAAAACCACTAAAAAAGGTAAAAACAGTGCCTAAATAATTTGTCATACTGTAAATATTGTAAAATGACATGAAACGTAAAGCTGTACCTTCCAAAATGAGCTTTCAATCTAAATGATGCAGATAGCAATTGATACAGTATCAGTATGTTTTGCCAACGCATGGGGTCCTGGCAGTCGTAACACAGACCTGTAGGTGCCTAAACCTAACTCCCTGTCCACGCTGCCTAAACCTTACCCTCCCCCCTCGCAGCCTAACCCTCCTAGGGGGATGCCTACCTCTAACCACCCCCCCCCCCCACCCCTCCCGGCAGCCTAACCCCCTGGGACACAGCCTAACCCCCCCTCCCCTTCCTGCGGCTTACCTGACTTGCGGTGCGGCCTGTCCTCGTTCGGGATGGTGTACCTATTTTGGATGCCGGTGTCGGCACTCAGGATAGGGTATTCAGACATCTGTATTCTGACTGCCGGGATACCAACAGCCGGAATACGGACTGCATCCTGTAGCGGCTGATGGGGAAAGCGTATGTGGCTACTGCAAGCCAAAAGTGCGATCAAACTAAATATTAAAGAAGCCATTGGCTACTGGAATCTATGTTGCTTCCAGTGGTATAGTACAAGTTACTCATAATCGGAAATGAAACACAATCTCAAGAAATACTGTCCAGTGGTAAATTATGAACCTATGTTCCCTGATGTATTAGTTCGTGGACTGGGAGGGATGTCTTCAGCAGTGACGTGCTGTGAGGGCAGTGACTGGGGAGGCACTGGCTGATTCTCTCCCCCCCAACCCCCCTAAAAAAAAACTATCACATAGGCTTTCCCCTACTTAAGCAAAACCAGCACTAGGCTGAACCAGCCAGAGGGAGTAATGCCATAGCAGGGGAGACACTCAGTATGAGGTCCCCCTGCCATAGCATTAAACACCCCTCCAAACCGGTTAGCCCAGCGTTGGAATTCCTCAGGAAGTGGGGACCCTAAAATTTAAATGGGGTCCCCCCTCCTGAGCAACAAACAGCACTGGGCTGAAAGCCCAGTGCTATGCCCCGCACCCCTGGTTCATGATATGCTAATATCGTTCTTTACAGCTGGCCTACAGGTCCCAGCAAGCCTGCCCCAGCATGCCGGCACTTGGAGAACCACAAGTGCCATCATGCCCGGACATTAAGGGCCCGCTGGCACCCGTAGTCCACCTGTAAACAAAATATTAAAATAAAAACACAACACCTAATGTTTAAATAGTTTATTGCTGCACCTTCACCTGGGGGCGTTTAAGCTTTTTTTCATGGCCGCCGCCTCACCAGGGCTTCTGGCGTCTTCTGTCTTTGGGAGCTCTTGCCTGCTCCCTTCCCAGGGTTTCCGGCATCTTCACCTGGGGGGCGGCAGCCTTTAAGCTCTTTTTCATGGCCGCCGCCTCACCAGGGCTTTTGGCGTCTTCTGTCTTTGGGAGCTCTTGCCTGCTCCCTCCCTGCCACCAGACTGACTGCCACTACCTCACTGCTGGTTTATATAAGCCAGATGAGGGGGCGGGGTGATGACAAGGTGAGAAGTGTTTGGCTCGCGGTGGCCATCTTGAATTTAAAAAATTACGCTGAGGCTCCATTTTTTAAAAGGGAAGCCGCCTCTCCGCTGCCGAACTCTGCAGAATGGCTGACAGGGACTGGATCCTCTCAGCCACCCTTTCTCCACCAGGTCCTGCCACCACCTCACACCACCGCATTTGTGCCCGCTGGCCAGCAGATCCACTGGTCCAGTCATATCTGTGGGACTGACAGGTGCGTGCATTCATATGGGCTGAATGCATGCCCATGTCATTGAGGCACCTGTACTGGTGCCACTTCACTATGTTTTTTCAATGGGCTTTTACAAGCCATGGCTTGGCCCCGCCTCCTGCCTCAAGAAGCCTGCAGCTGATGCTGAATCTCTTTCCCAGCAGACATGAACAGTGCTTGACTTATCAGCCACTTATGGTGATGTGGTTGATGCCATAAAGAATACTATGGGGCTGCTGCTCTCTCAGGCAGTGGCTGATATACAGTAACAGCTCAAATACAAAGCCTCTCACAGCGTGTCTCGGACACTGAACTCCAGCTTAAAGCTACAAACCATGATGAAGCTGATTTACAACATGAGATTAATGGGGAGATGTACTAACCCTCGAAAAGCTCCTCACTGCCATGTTACAGGCTGGGTTTGAAAAAAATGACAGTTGGGAGCAGTGCCAGATTTCCCACTAGGGGCGGCACCTGCTGGGGGCAGAATGGCAATTCCCACCCCATTAGAGAAGCTGATGTCCCCCGGGCCCGGCCGTGTACCCATTGTGCAGCAGTATAAGTAGAAGAGCCGTCCACCCATCGAGCACAGTTTCCAGCAGCGGCATGGGCACTCCTCCTCACTCCTCTGTCCTTGTGCGCTCTGTGCTCCGGACCAGTCACTGGCATCATGTTATGTGACATCACATCTGTCACCTAGAGAGCCTACCTGAGTCTGCATGTGGAGCCGGCGAGGAGGACACAGTACGGGAGAGGCTGCGATGTGGTTCTGTCACTGGCTCTAGCCGAGGTGAGAAAGACACAAAACGGTATGCTTTAACAACAACAGGAAAGGATTACATTCTGCAAGTGCAAGCCCTATTGGGGGAGGGGTTAACATTTATGGCACATGATCTAACTAGCTGTGAAAATGTGTGAAAAGGAGGACTCTGCCTGCCGTAGTGTGTAAAAAGGGGACTCTACCTGCTGACTGCTGTAGTGTGTAAAAATGGGGACTCTACCTGCCGACTGCTGTAGTGTGTAAAAATGGGGACTCTGCCTGCCTAATGTCTAAAAACTGGGATTCTGCTGCCGTAATGTGTAAAAAGAGAGACTCTTCTGCAATAGTGTGTAAAAAGGGGGACTTTCTCTGCCATAGTGTGTAAAAAGGGGTATTCCTCCTGCCGCCTAATGTGTAAAAAGGTGGATTTTGCCTGCCGTAATGTGTGATAGGGGCTCTACCTGGCGCAATATGTATAAGGGACTCTTCCTGTTGTGTATAAGGGGTACTACTGTGTGGTGTAATGTGACTGAGGGACACTACTGTGCAGTGTAATATGAATTGGTACTATTCTGTGAACATGCCCCTTCCCGTGGTGCTTGGGGAGGGGAGAGGCCAATATCATTGTGCCTAGGTGCGGCCTTACCCCTAAATCCGGCTCTGATTAGGATATGGTTGGTTGGTACTTTATCACCGTGCAATTTATCACTTTTCAATGCTAAGGGGGTCATGTACTAAGCAGTGATAAAAGTGGAGAAGTGAGCCAGTGGAGAAGTGCCCGTGGCAACCAATCAGCTGCTCTGTATACTTTTATAGTATGCAAATTATAAATGTTACGTCAATGCTGAATGGTTGCCATGGACAACTTCTCCACTGGCTCACTTCTCCACTTTTATCACTGCTTAGTACATCTCCCCCTTCGTACCTCTCGCCAGAAACACAAAGACAACCAACTGTGGAATAGATGACTTAGAAAACCGATCTCACTGAAATAACATTTGATTGGTGGGTCTGCCAAAATCTGTAAAAGGAGCAGGTTTAGCTCACTTTGTGCACAATACATTACCTGCATTGTTACACATAAAAGAGCTGTAATGACCTGGTCATTGAAAGAGTTCACCAGGTTGGCCCTCTTCCCAGTTCATAATCCTCTCACCCCAAGAGTGACCCTTAATGCCTTAATGATCTTCACAAAATAGATATATGGGCAGCTTTTTTCGTAAAATCCGGGATCTTTCTTGGGAAAGTCACAAACTATATATATTTCAAGATTGCTCTGTGGCATTTTACTGGGCACGTAAAGCTTTGTCGCATGTCTAAACGCTGTCCCCAGGTTCTTCAATAGTTAATTATGAGCCAGATCAGCTATTATTATATTGCTTAAGAAATATATATAATTATTTTTTCGTACATAGTTCTATAATAATTCTTAAGTGTTCTTTCTTTCACCTCTATCACTCACTGTTTGTTCTTGATAAGCCACTTATCTTTTTGTTTTAAGATAATGTTCTACTGCTTTACCTTATTTACTAGTTATATTTCATTGTTCTAATGGTATGTGTCTATATGTATGTTGGAGTTCATCCTCACTAGCCCCATATGCAGCACTTAATATTTTTTTATTTAGCCTGGCATTTCTTATTTTTTTTTATGGCTGTGTTATATTTCACATACTTCAATCTTATTGCTCAGGTGTATTCTCTATTTTTAATAATTGATTGGTTGTTTGAATTTAATTGGTCATGCTTATTGCCAAGCTTGTCTGATAATGTATCTCCTCATGATTTTTATATGTTTCCCCTCCCTTTGCTTGACTTCCAGTATGCTCCCATTGAAGGTTTATTTTACTGATGCGTATTTACACCTTGACCAAGCTGTGACTTGATGATCCTTAAATTAAGCTCTCAATGTAAAAGGGCTGTACTGACAAGGAGATTTCCCCAGGGATGTGTGCTGAGCGGTCTAGCACAGACCGCTCAGCACAGCACGATGTGCTGAGCGAGGGGGGCACGGACATGGGGGGCCTTTCATTTCACCCAGCTGTGAAATGAGCGACCTGCTAGATTGTGCCTGCATGCGCATCGCATTGTGCCGCGCATCACTGTTGCCGGTACCCCTACACATGGAGCGATGTTCTAAGGCAGCAATCTAGTCAGATTGCTTAGAAATTAGCTTAACATCGCTCCGTGTGTACCCCAAGGAGTTTGAGACTGATGCCAAAATATAGTGACCTTCAGGGTCAGAGGTAATTGAATGAATCTCTAACTGTAGTTGTCTAAAATTACCACTTCCCTTAGAGTTGTAAGATGCTGATGCTATCACTGGCCAGTATAACATTTACAGCTTTTGGAATTTCTTTAGATATGAGATACTGTATGTTTCCTAAAGTAACGCCAAATCTAATTTCTGCTTAGCTAAGTAAAAAGAGTATCTTTAGCTGGTGAGTGAAAACCGTAATGTGTACATTCCAGAATCCTTTTTCAAAAATACTTAGTTTAAAGTGGTCATAAGAATGAGAATTTGTAGATTTTAACTTTATATTGTCTGTTATTCTGGATAAATCTAATCCCTCCTCCCATCCACCTCCCAATCTAGGTATGTTATCATTCACAAAGTGACTGCACCTGGTAGATGTTTGGCTTGCTCTGAACTCGATTGACAAAGATTACACATTTCTCTACAGCTCATCAGAGTCTCTCTAGCAATAGAATATATTTCTTTTAGCTACTTTGTTTCCCAGGGTCACTGAGACACAAATTGAACCCATTTGTGCTCTGATTTGGCTGAATTTTGAACTTAAACCTGATCATTGTGGTGCTCCGCAATGAAAATTCCCCTCTCATTTCTCCTATCCTCTGAAATTTAGAGACAGGGTTGAATAGGCTTAGAAGAAATATAAAAATAACAATCTGGTCACCTGGAAAGTGACCCCTTACTATTTTGGCAATTGGTAAAGGCTGTGATACGAGGTGTCATAATTTCATGTGTTGCAGTGGATAACAAAAATATGCAGCATCTTTTGTATATATGCAAGCCTTTCCTACTGAAGCTTATCAAAAGTATAAGCAGCAACCTTCCCCTTATTCAAAACAAACATGCCATAATGACAAAGATTCACTTTGATGAAGTCATACAAAATATGGGGGATAAATAACTTTTCCATGTTAATTTTTGTTTTTACAAATATGGTAACAAAACTGGTAATTTCTTAACCAATCTTAAAAATGGCACTAGTGCACTTATGGTAGTCCCCCCTTTCAGCACAGATAATGGCTCTCACCACTTCTGATGCCCAAATTGCCAAGAAATTAGTAAATTTTCCGAAAACCTTTTACACTCAACCTCTGCTACCCTCAATTCCTCTCAAGACTCTCATCCCCTTCTCTACCAAACACAAACCTTATTACTGGAGACTGGATACAAGAGTCCGCCTTCTGCTGCGCTATCCACAGGTCCTTAAAAAGGAGTGGTAGTCTTTAAGAAAGTTTAAAAGTCCCAAGCTTCAAAACCCTGAAGAAAAGGCCACCGACAGTCTGGATAAATTCAGTTTAGAGGTGTTGAAGATATCAAATGGCGGTGATTAACAGATATATATCGTGAAGAAATATCAAGGGAGCTTCTTATGGGTACGCACCGTACTCACTTGTACAGTATGCGTGAAACATTCATAAAGGTTTCTTGCTCCTCCTTCACCGCAGTGGGTACTGCCGATCTTCTTTCTTCCAAGACTACCACTCCTTTTTAAGGACCTGTGGATAGCGCAGCAGAAGGCGGACTCTTGTATCCAGTTTGTAATTGTTTGTGGAGATAGAGCGACATCTCCCTGTACGCCGTCACTGCAGCCATCTGGGGGCGCAGTAGATCCTCACCTCACCTTGTGTTTGCACTTATTACTGGAGAGTCTCAATCTATAACACTGACTGGCTCTTAACCACTGGATTGGGATTCTCTTACTGTCCCCTCCTTATCGCCTGATTTGGCTACGACACTCTCCACTCCTGTTACTCTTACTGAGGTGCTTAAGGCAATACAGCAACTAAAACCAGGCAAAGCTCCAGACACACATGGTCTTAAGGCCAGTACACGTGGGGAGAGATGTGTGCTGAGCGATCTAGCACAGACCGCTCAGCACACATCTCTCCCCTGCTCAGCACACAGTGGTGAAATAAGCAATGTGCTAGATTGTGCCGGCATGCAGGCCAATCTAGTTAATTCAGCTACCATAAAGATCCTTCCAAAACCAGGTACAGATCTCTTATTGCCTGGCTCCTATAGTTCAATGAGGGTAACTCAGACTGCATTGCTGCAGCGATCACAATCTAAATTACTTTGTGGAGTGCACACACGCAGTGGCCGCACTGCGCATGCATACCCCTGGGCTCCCAGTGAGATGCTATCAGCATCTCACTGGCTGAGATCGCCTCTGTCTGATTGACAGGCAGGGGTGGTCTGGACAAAGGAGGTGTGTCTGGACCATTGGGGGGGCGGGCCGTGGTGGCTGCACGACATCACACGCAGCTGCTGCAACCCGGAACGCGGCGGGTAGCTCCTAGCCAGTGCGCTGGAGCTGCACAGGTAGGGAGCTACTCGCCAGGTACAAAAGCATTGTACCTGTGCGGTGGGGGGGAAGGTGTAGGGCCTGACATGCGGGTCGGACTTACCCTGTGCTGGGTGACCCCCGCATGTCAGAATAACTGATCATAGATTTAAGTTTAAATTTAGCACATCTACGATCAACTCTGAATTACCCTCAATATATCTCCTCAATCTGGACTAGAAACTTTTTCCAAAAATTATTGTAGAATGTGTAAAGATTGTCCTTCCATCCTTAATCCACTCAGACTAGATGAGTTTCAAATGGGAAAGACATTTGGTGGTTAATGTCAGGAGGGTAATATTTAGAGATGAGCGCCGGAAATTTTTCGGGTTTTGTGTTTTGGTTTTGGGTTCGGTTCCGCGGCCGTGTTTTGGGTTCGACCGCGTTTTGGCAAAACCTCACCGAATTTTTTTTGTCGGATTCGGGTGTGTTTTGGATTCGGGTGTTTTTTTAAAAAAACCCTAAAAAACAGCTTAAATCATAGAATTTGGGGGTAATTTTGATCCCAAAGTATTATTAACCTCAAAAAACATAATTTACACTCATTTTCAGCCTATTCTGAACACATCACACCTCACAATATTATTTTTAGTCCTAAAATTTGCACCGAGGTCGCTGTGTGAGTAAGATAAGCGACCCTAGTGGCCGACACAAACACCGGGCCCATCTAGGAGTGGCACTGCAGTGTCACGCAGGATGGCCCTTCCAAAAAACCCTCCCCAAACAGCACATGACGCAAAGAAAAAAAGAGGCGCAATGAGGTAGCTGACTGTGTGAGTAAGATTAGCGACCCTAGTGGCCGACACAAACACCGGGCACATCTAGGAGTGGCACTGCAGTGTCACGCAGGATGTCCCTTCCAAAAAACCCTCCCCAAACAGCACATGACGCAAAGAAAAAAAGAGGCGCAATGAGGTAGCTGTGTGAGTAAGATTAGCGACCCTAGTGGCCGACACAAACACCGGGCCCATCTAGGAGTGGCACTGCAGTGTCACGCAGGATGTCCCTTCCAAAAAACCCTCCCCAATCAGCACATGATGCAAAGAAAAAGAAAAGAAAAAAGAGGTGCAAGATGGAATTATCCTTGGGCCCTCCCACCCACCCTTATGTTGTATAAACAAAACAGGACATGCACACTTTAACCAACCCATCATTTCAGTGACAGGGTCTGCCACACGACTGTGACTGATATGACGGGTTGGTTTGGACCCCCCCCAAAAAAGAAGCAATTAATCTCTCCTTGCACAAACTGGCTCTACAGAGGCAAGATGTCCACCTCATCTTCACCCTCCGATATATCACCGTGTACATCCCCCTCCTCACAGATTATCAATTCGTCCCCACTGGAATCCACCATCTCAGCTCCCTGTGTACTTTGTGGAGGCAATTGCTGCTGGTCAATGTCTCCGCGGAGGAATTGATTATAATTCATTTTAATGAACATCATCTTCTCCACATTTTCTGGATGTAACCTCGTACGCCGATTGCTGACAAGGTGAGCGGCGGCACTAAACACTCTTTCGGAGTACACACTTGTGGGAGGGCAACTTAGGTAGAATAAAGCCAGTTTGTGCAAGGGCCTCCAAATTGCCTCTTTTTCCTGCCAGTATAAGTACGGACTGTGTGACGTGCCTACTTGGATGCGGTCACTCATATAATCCTCCACCATTCTATCAATGTTGAGAGAATCATATGCAGTGACAGTAGACGACATGTCCGTAATCGTTGTCAGGTCCTTCAGTCCGGACCAGATGTCAGCATCAGCAGTCGCTCCAGACTGCCCTGCATCACCGCCAGCGGGTGGGCTCGGAATTCTGAGCCTTTTCCTCGCACCCCCAGTTGCGGGAGAATGTGAAGGAGGAGATGTTGACAGGTCGCGTTCCGCTTGACTTGACAATTTTGTCACCAGCAGGTCTTTCAACCCCAGCAGACCTGTGTCTGCCGGAAAGAGAGATCCAAGGTAGGCTTTAAATCTAGGATCGAGCACGGTGGCCAAAATGTAGTGCTCTGATTTCAACAGATTGACCACCCGTGAATCCTTGTTAAGCGAATTAAGGGCTGCATCCACAAGTCCCACATGCCTAGCGGAATCGCTCCGTGTTAGCTCCTTCTTCAATGCCTCCAGCTTCTTCTGCAAAAGCCTGATGAGGGGAATGACCTGACTCAGGCTGGCAGTGTCTGAACTGACTTCACGTGTGGCAAGTTCAAAGGGCATCAGAACCTTGCACAACGTTGAAATCATTCTCCACTGCACTTGAGACAGGTGCATTCCACCTACTATATCGTGCTCAATTGTATAGGCTTGAATGGCCTTTTGCTGCTCCTCCAACCTCTGAAGCATATAGAGGGTTGAATTCCACCTCGTTACCACTTCTTGCTTCAGATGATGGCAGGGCAGGTTCAGTAGTTTTTGGTGGTGCTCCAGTTTTCTGTACGTGGTGCCTGTACGCCGAAAGTGTCCCGCAATTCTTCTGGCCACCGACAGCATCTCTTGCACGCCCCTGTCGTTTTTTAAAAAATTCTGCACCACCAAATTCAAGGTATGTGCAAAACATGGGACGTGCTGGAATTGGCCCAGATTTAATGCACACACAATATTGCTGGCGTTGTCCGATGCCACAAATCCACAGGAGAGTCCAATTGGGGTAAGCCATTCCGCGATGATCTTCCTCAGTTGCCGTAAGAGGTTTTCAGCTGTGTGCGTATTCTGGAAAGCGGTGATACAAAGCGTAGCCTGCCTAGGAAAGAGTTGGCGTTTGCGAGATGCTGCTACTGGTGCCGCCGCTGCTGTTCTTGCGGCGGGAGTCCATACATCTACCCAGTGGGCTGTCACAGTCATATAGTCCTGACCCTGCCCTGCTCCACTTGTCCACATGTCCGTGGTTAAGTGGACATTGGGTACAGCTGCATTTTTTAGGACACTGGTGACTCTTTTTCTGAGGTCTGTGTACATTTTCGGTATCGCCTGCCTAGAGAAATGGAACCTAGATGGTATTTGGTACCGGGGACACAGTACCTCCAACAAGTCTCTAGTTGGCTCTGCAGTAATGATGGATACCGGAACCACGTTTCTCACCACCCAGGATGCCAAGGCCTCAGTTATCCGCTTTGCAGTAGGATGACTGCTGTGATATTTCATCTTCCTCGCAAAGGACTGTTGAACAGTCAATTGCTTACTGGAAGTAGTACAAGTGGGCTTACGACTTCCCCTCTGGGATGACCATCGACTCCCAGCGGCAACAACAGCAGCGCCAGCAGCAGTAGGCGTTACACGCAAGGATGCATCGGAGGAATCCCAGGCAGGAGAGGACTCGTCAGACTTGCCAGTGACATGGCCTGCAGGACTATTGGCATTCCTGGGGAAGGAGGAAATTGACACTGAGGGAGTTGGTGGGGTGGTTTGCGTGAGCTTGGTTACAAGAGGAAGGGATTTACTGGTCAGTGGACTGCTTCCGCTGTCACCCAAAGTTTTTGAACTTGTCACTGACTTATTATGAATGCGCTGCAGGTGACGTATAAGGGAGGATGTTCCGAGGTGGTTAACGTCCTTACCCCTACTTATTACAGCTTGACAAAGGGAACACACGGCTTGACACCTGTTGTCCGCATTTCTGGTGAAATACCTCCACACCGAAGAGCTGATTTTTTTGGTATTTTCACCTGGCATGTCAACGGCCATATTCCTCCCACGGACAACAGGTGTCTCCCCGGGTGCCTGACTTAAACAAACCACCTCACCATCAGAATCCTCCTGGTCAATTTCCTCCCCAGCGCCAGCAACACCCATATCCTCCTCATCCTGGTGTACTTCAACACTGACATCTTCAATCTGACTATCAGGAACTGGACTGCGGGTGCTCCTTCCAGCACTTGCAGGGGGCATGCAAATAGTGGAAGGCGCATGCTCTTCACGTCCAGTGTTGGGAAGGTCAGGCATCGCAAACGACACAATTGGACTCTCCTTGTGGATTTGGGATTTCAAAGAACGCACAGTTCTTTGCGGTGCTTTTGCCAGCTTGAGTCTTTTCAGTTTTCTAGCGAGAGGCTGAGTGCTTCCATCCTCATGTGAAGCTGAACCACTAGCCATGAACATAGGCCAGGGCCTCAGCCGTTCCTTGCCACTCCGTGTGGTAAATGGCATATTGGCAAGTTTACGCTTCTCCTCCGACAATTTTATTTTAGGTTTTGGAGTCCTTTTTTTTCTGATATTTGGTGTTTTGGATTTGACATGCTCTGTACTATGACATTGGGCATCGGCCTTGGCAGACGACGTTGCTGGCATTTCATCGTCTCGGCCATGACTAGTGGCAGCAGCTTCAGCACGAGGTGGAAGTGGATCTTGATCTTTCCCTAATTTTGGAACCTCAACTTTTTTGTTCTCCATATTTTATAGGCAGAACTAAAAGGCACCTCAGGTAAACAATGGAGATGGATGGATTGGATACTAGTATACAATTATGGACGGACTGCCACGGTTAGGTGGTATAAAAAAACCACGGTTAGGTGGTATATATTATAATAATAATACAATTATGGATGGACGGACTGCCTGCCGACTGCCGACACAGAGGTAGCCACAGCCGTGAACTACCGCACTGTACACTGGTTGATAAAGAGATAGTAGTATACTCGTAACAACTAGTATGACACTATGACGACGGTATAAAGAATGAAAAAAAAACCACGGTTAGGTGGTATATATTATAATAATAATACAATTATGGATGGACGGACTGCCTGCCGACTGCCGACACAGAGGTAGCCACAGCCGTGAACTACCGCACTGTACACTGGTTGATAAAGAGATAGTAGTATACTCGTAACAACTAGTATGACACTATGACGACGGTATAAAGAATGAAAAAAAAACCACGGTTAGGTGGTATATATTATAATAATAATACAATTATGGATGGACGGACTGCCTGCCGACTGCCGACACAGAGGTAGCCACAGCCGTGAACTACCGCACTGTACACTGGTTGATAAAGAGATAGTAGTATACTCGTAACAACTAGTATGACACTATGACGGTATAAAGAATGAAAAAAAAACCACGGTTAGGTGGTATATATTATAATAATAATACAATTATGGATGGACGGACTGCCTGCCGACTGCCGACACAGAGGTAGCCACAGCCGTGAACTACCGCACTGTACACTGGTTGATAAAGAGATAGTAGTATACTCGTAACAATTAGGATGACACTATGACGGTATAAAGAATGAAAAAAAAACCACGGTTAGGTGGTAGGTATATAATAATAAATAATACAATTCTGGTCGGACGGACTGCCTGCCGTGTGCCGACACAGAGGTAGCCACAGCCGTGAACTACCGCACTGTACACTGGTTGATAAAGAGATAGTAGTATACTCGTAACAATTAGGATGACACTATGACGGTATAAAGAATGAAAAAAAAACCACGGTTAGGTGGTAGGTATATAATAATAAATAATACAATTCTGGTCGGACGGACTGCCTGCCGTGTGCCGACACAGAGGTAGCCACAGCCGTGAACTACCGCACTGTACACTGGTTGATAAAGAGATAGTAGTATACTCGTAACAATTAGGATGACACTATGACGGTATAAAGAATGAAAAAAAAACCACGGTTAGGTGGTAGGTATATAATAATAAATAATACAATTCTGGTCGGACGGACTGCCTGCCGTGTGCCGACACAGAGGTAGCCACAGCCGTGAACTACCGCACTGTACACTGGTTGATAAAGAGATAGTAGTATACTCGTAACAATTAGGATGACACTATGACGGTATAAAGAATGAAAAAAAAACCACGGTTAGGTGGTAGGTATATAATAATAAATAATACAATTCTGGTCGGACGGACTGCCTGCCGTGTGCCGACACAGAGGTAGCCACAGCCGTGAACTACCGCACTGTACACTGGTTGATAAAGAGATAGTAGTATACTCGTAACAATTAGGATGACACTATGACGGTATAAAGAATGAAAAAAAAACCACGGTTAGGTGGTAGGTATATAATAATAAATAATACAATTCTGGTCGGACGGACTGCCTGCCGTGTGCCGACACAGAGGTAGCCACAGCCGTGAACTACCGCACTGTACTGTGTCTGCTGCTAATATAGACTGGTTGATATTTAAAGAGATATTAGTAGTATACAACAATACTATACTGGTGGTCAGGCACTGGTCACCACTCCTGCAGCAAAAGTGTGCACTGTTAATTAATATAATTGTACTCCTGGCTCCTGCTAACAACCTGCAGTGCTCCCCAGTCTCCCCCACAATTAATTATAAGCTTTTAATTTATACATTGATGACTGTGCAGCACACTGGGCTGAGCTGAGTGCACACAGACTGAGTCACACTGTGTGACTGACTGTGCTGTGTATCGTTTTTTTTTTCAGGCAGAGAACGGATATAGCAGAGAGAAGTGAACGGATATATTATATTAAATAAAAGTTAACTAGCTGCTGCACTGGTCACTGACTGTGGTAAACTAACTCTGTCTGCGACTCTGCACAATCTCTCTCTATCTAATCTATCTATCTCTATTCTAATGGAGAGGACGCCAGACACGTCCTCTCCCTATCAATCTCAATGCACGAGTGAAAATGGCGGCGACGCGCGGCTCCTTATATAGAATCCGAGTCTCGCGATAGAATCCGAGCCTCGCGAGAATCCGACAGCGTCATGATGACGTTCGGGCGCGCTCGGGTTAACCGAGCAAGGCGGGAAGATCCGAGTCGCTCGGACCCGTGGAAAAAAAAGTGAAGTTCGTGCGGGTTCGGATTCAAAGAAACCGAACCCGCTCATCTCTAGTAATATTCTGCCATACTACACCTAAAAGACTCTGAGAATCCTTCCACTAGCATGATACTGTACTTTAATTTATTTTATTGCCGAAAAGGCATTTAAGCTTATCTCTTGGAATCATTATTTTTTACTACACTTAGTATGTTTGGTTTCCCTGAGTCTTTTAAAGGGAATCAGTCAATTGACCGCCAGCAGGATACCAATGCTGAAATTCCGACACCAACTGAAATACAGGCACAACCCAAGGGGTAATAGAACCCCCCTTTGGTGGTGTTCGCCCAAAGCGTGATGAACACAGCGAGCCTGCAAGGGGACACTCTACGCTCATTGCCAGGATCCTGGCTGTTGGTATCCCTGCGTCGGTCTCCTGACCGCCGGGATCTCATACTGATCCCCTTTTATTGAACTTATAAAGACAATGTACGTCCAACCTCTCACACAACTCTCCTGTAATGGTTACCTCTCCCCTACTTTTACTATTCAAAGAGGAACAAGACAGGGATGCTAATTGTCTCCCTTGCTTTTGCTGTTGCCATAGAACCACTTGCCATTACCCTACATTCTTCGACAGTGTTTCAGAGTATTCACATTGGCAAAGTTGATCTTAAACTGGCACTTTTCACAGATGAAATGCTTTTTATTGCTGACTCCTTAATTTCTTTACCTAAAATATTTAATATTGATGTTGACCACTTAACACGCATTATATCTTAATTCCTATGGCAGGAATCGTGTTCTCCAGGCTGATGGCAACTCATTGGTCAGTGGGGATGGGCATCCCAGACCTATCTTATTACTCTCTATATGTATGTTTCTGCTCTATTTGCAACTGGTTACAGGGAAAAAGTATCTTCACTGACTGGACATTGATTTGTGCTCTAGTCACCCCTTATTCTCTCCTAGCACTCTTTTACATACTAATCCTTCTGACCTACAGTACCTCAGCAGTTACTTGTTCATATTATATTTTGTGACTATTATTTCTCCTGGACCATTATAAACAAAAAAAAATCTTTGTAGCCACCTTACTTAACACACCCTTCATTTATGGGGAAATCCTTATTTCCGCCTGTTCATGGATAATGCTACGTTCCTTGCTTTGCAAAATAAGGGAAATAGTTTGCCTCAAAGGTATTAGAGCTAAGAGGAATCATTATTTTCATTCCAAGCTTTACAGCAGACATATTATTTGACTAACCCCCCCCCCTTTTTATGTATTTACAAACCAAACCAGACACTTTATTTCTCTGCTACCTTTCCTACAACTCAGCAACCTAATCAGCCAGTCCATATACTCTCTTTATTGCAACTATTTCCATTCCCTACAAAACAAGATACTGTCTTACCTCACGGATCTAAGCCTATCGCTTGTCTATGGACAAACTTGGGGCGTTGTGGAAAATAAATATCCCTTCCATTTGAGATTCTGAGGATCTGCTGAGGCATTTTAATTCCACACTGCAGATTCTTATATTCTACATATTTTCAAGAAGTCCATGTTAGAACAATACATAGAGACTATGGGGGGGTATTAGATTATCTCTGGCATTTTCGGAGCTATCAAATTTACCCCCCTGCGTATTCAATTGCGGGACGTTTTTGCCTGTTTTTAAGGCATTTTCGTCAATGCCTTTTCACTTCTTTTTTTTTTTTTTTTTGTGAAAAGGCATTGATGCCTCAAAATCTGCAAAAACGGTCTGTGTTTTCACCGGCGCAGGTGCAAAAACACATGGATTTGCTGATCCACGTGTTTTTCAATCCTGCCGAATGTGTTACCTAGGTGAAAAACCGGCCCTGCTATTGCATGGGGCGAATCCCCATTCGCCCTAAAAAATAGCAGAAAGTGCATTTTTTTTCACCTATGTGAAAAAATGGCACTAATTAAATACCCCCCTATCTGTCCCCTCTCCAACATAAGCATGTGGTTCCCACAAAATCAGGTACATGAAATGTTCTTCATCTAATGCTGATTTCATACATTGTGTCTGGGACAATGTAAGATAAACAGGTTCTGGAATAAACTTATATGTCAATGGAATTTTTTTCCCTTCAGCTTTGTCCTGATCCATTAGCTTGCCTTTGCTCAAACTTTACCAAGTGGCCTTTGTCCCTGGTAAGAAGGGGTCCATACCATTGCTTTCATTGTTAGTAAAAGTAGGTAAAAAGATAATTTTAATACATAAGGGGGTAATTCAGAGTTGATTGCAGCAGCAAATTTGTTAGCAGTTGGGCAAAACCATGTGCACTGCAGGGGGGGCGGGGCAGGTATAACATGTGCAGAGAGAGTTAGATTTAGGTGGGATATTTTGTTTCTGTGCAGGGTAAATACTGGCTGTTTTATTTTTTCACTGCAATTTAGATTTCAGTTTGAACACACCCTACCCAAATCTAACTTTCTCTGCACATGTTATGTCTACCCCCACCCCACCCCGAGGTGCACATGGTTTTCCCCAACTGCTAACAAATTTGCTGTTATGATCAACTCTGAATTAACCCCAAGATCTCTAATTCTGCTCCCTCTCTTAACGAGGTCAAACAGAAAATGTTTGACAGACGTGCCACCTTCCTTGATGTTGAGAGAGGCTAGGTATGCAATTAGGTCCGTTTTTTTTTTGCCTAGGAGAAAAACTAGACTTTTCGCTATTTTTAGGGTGAATGGGTATTCACTAGAGATGAGCGGGTTCGGTTCCTCTGAATCCGAAACCGCCCGAACTTCAGGTTTTTTACACGGGTCCGAGCAGGCTCGGATCTTCCCGCCTTGCTCGGCTAACCCGAGCGCGCCCGAACGTCATCATCACGCTGTCGGATTCTCGCGAGGCTCGGATTCTATCGCGAGACTCGGATTCTATATAAGGAGCCGCACGTCGCCGCCATTTTCACACGTGCATTGAGAGTCATAGGGAGAGGACGTGGCTGGCGTCCTCTCCGTTTAGAGAAGAGAGAGACACAGTATTTTCGGGGAGCATTATTAGGAGGAGTACTACTGTATACTACTATAATACTACTTGCTGAAGTGATATTTTATTTATAGATTAGATAGTGTGACTGTAAGTGTATTATCTGACTTGTGGGGGAGACACTGACAGTGGGGAGCAGTTAGAGTCTGAGAGCAGGACTCAGGAGTACATATAACGTACAGTGCACACTTTTGCTGCCAGAGTCAGTGCCACACTGCCATTGTTGTGACCACACTGACCACCAGTATAATAATATATTTTGTGATTGTCTGCTTAGGCCTCGGAGTACTAGTTGTAAGTTGCAACGTGACCTGTCCTGAAGTGACCACCAGTTTAATAATCAATCACCACCAGTTTAATATATATATATATATATATATATATATATATATATATATATATATATATAATTGTATATAATATATATATATATATATAATATTGTATACTACCTACCCGTGGTTTTTTTTTTTCATTCTTCTTTATACATACTACTATAGTAGCTTACTGTAGCAGTCTGCGGTGCTGTGCTGACCTGACAGTGTCCAGCAGGTCCGTCATCAGTCATTACATAATAAATATATATAGTACCTGTCCGGCTGCAGTACTAGTGATATTATATTGATTTCATCTCATTATCAATAATTTATCATCCAGTCTAGACTCTATATTAGCAGCAGACACAGTACGTTAGTCCACGGCTGTAGCTACCTCTGTGTCGGCACTCGGCAGTCCATCCATAATTGTTTACCACCTACCCGTGTTTTTTTTTTTTTTCTTTCTTCTTTGTACATACTACTATAGACTGAGTATAGTAGCTTACTGTAGCAGTCTGCGGTGCTGCTGAGCTGACAGTGTCCAGCAGGTCCGTCATCAGTCATCATTACCTAATAAATATATTATCTACCTGTCCGGCTGCAGTACTAGTGATATTATATATACATACATATATATATTGATTTCATCTCATTATCAATCATCCAGTCTATATTAGCAGCAGACACAGTACGTTAGTCCACGGCTGTAGCTACCTCTGTGTCGGCACTCAGCAGTCCATCCATAATTGTATACCACCTACCCGTGTTTTTTTTCTTTTTCTTTCTTCTTTGTACATACTACTATAGTATAGTAGCTTACTGTAGCAGTCTGCGGTGCTGCTGAGCTGACAGTGTCCAGCAGGTCCGTCATCAGTCATCATTACCTAATAAATATATTATCTACCTGTCCGGCTGCAGTACTAGTGATATTATATATACATACATATATATATATTGATTTCATCTCATTATCATCCAGTCTATATTAGCAGCAGACACAGTACGTTAGTCCACGGCTGTAGCTACCTCTGTGTCGGCACTCGGCAGTCCATCCATAATTGTATACCACCTACCCGTGGTTTTTTTTTTCCTTCTTTGTACATACTACTATAGTATAGTAGCTTACTGTAGCAGTCTGCGGTGCTGCTGAGCTGACAGTGTCCAGCAGGTCCGTCATCAGTCATCATTACCTAATAAATATATTATCTACCTGTCCGGCTGCAGTACTAGTGATATTATATATACATACATATATATATATTGATTTCATCTCATTATCATCCAGTCTATATTAGCAGCAGACACAGTACGGTAGTCCACGGCTGTAGCTACCTCTGTGTCGGCACTCGGCAGTCCATCCATAAGTATACTAGTATCCATCCATCTCCATTGTTTACCTGAGGTGCCTTTTAGTTGTGCCTATTAAAATATGGAGAACAAAAATGTTGAGGTTCCAAAATTAGGGAAAGATCAAGATCCACTTCCACCTCGTGCTGAAGCTGCTGCCACTAGTCATGGCCGAGACGATGAAATGCCAGCAACGTCGTCTGCCAAGGCCGATGCCCAATGGCATAGTACAGAGCATGTCAAATCCAAAACACCAAATATCAGTAAAAAAAGGACTCCAAAACCAAAAATAAAATTGTCGGAGGAGAAGCGTAAACTTGCCAATATGCCATTTACCACGCGGAGTGGCAAGGAACGGCTGAGGCCCTGGCCTATGTTCATGGCTAGTGGTTCAGCTTCACAGGAGGATGGAAGCACTCAGCCTCTCGCTAGAAAACTGAAAAGACTCAAGCTGGCAAAAGCACCGCAAAGAACTGTGCGTTCTTCGAAATCCCAAATCCACAAGGAGAGTCCAATTGTGTCGGTTGCGATGCCTGACCTTCCCAACACTGGACGTGAAGAGCATGCGCCTTCCACCATTTGCACGCCCCCTGCAAGTGCTGGAAGGAGCACCCGCAGTCCAGTTCCTGATAGTCAGATTGAAAATGTCAGTGTTGAAGTACACCAGGATGAGGAGGATATGGGTGTTGCTGGCGCTGGGGAGGAAATTGACAAGGAGGATTCTGATGGTGAGGTGGTTTGTTTAAGTCAGGCACCCGGGGAGACACCTGTTGTCCGTGGGAGGAATAGGGCCGTTGACATGCCTGGTGAAAATACCAAAAAAATCAGCTCTTCGGTGTGGAAGTATTTCAACAGAAATGCGGACAACATTTGTCAAGCCGTGTGTTGCCTTTGTCAAGCTGTAATAAGTAGGGGTAAGGACGTTAACCACCTCGGAACATCCTCCCTTATACGTCACCTGCAGCGCATTCATAATAAGTCAGTGACAAGTTCAAAAACTTTGGGTGACAGCGGAAGCAGTCCACTGACCAGTAAATCCCTTCCTCTTGTAACCAAGCTCACGCAAACCACCCCACCACCAACTCCCTCAGTGTCAATTTCCTCTTTCCCCAGGAATGCCAATAGTCCTGCAGGCCATGTCACTGGCAATTCTGACGAGTCCTCTCCTGCCTGGGATTCCTCCGATGCATCCTTGCGTGTAACGCCTACTGCTGCTGGCGCTGCTGTTGTTGCTGCTGGGAGTCGATGGTCATCCCAGAGGGGAAGTCGGAAGACCACTTGTACTACTTCCAGTAAGCAATTGACTGTCCAACAGTCCTTTGCGAGGAAGATGAAATATCACAGCAGTCATCCTGCTGCAAAGCGGATAACTGAGGCCTTGGCATCCTGGGTGGTGAGAAACGTGGTTCCAGTATCCATCATTACTGCAGAGCCAACTAGAGACTTGTTGGAGGTACTGTGTCCCTGGTACCAAATACCATCTAGGTTCCATTTCTCTAGGCAGGCGATACCGAAAATGTACACAGACCTCAGAAAAAGAGTCACCAGTGTCCTAAAAAATGCAGCTGTACCCAATGTCCACTTAACCACGGACATGTGGACAAGTGGAGCAGGGCAGGGTCAGGACAATATGACTGTGACAGCCCACTGGGTAGATGTATGGACTCCCGCCGCAAGAACAGCAGCGGCGGCACCAGTAGCAGCATCTCGCAAACGACAACTCTTTCCTAGGCAGGCTACGCTTTGTATCACCGGTTTCCAGAATACGCACACAGCTGAAAACCTCTTACGGCAACTGAGGAAGATCATCGCGGAATGGCTTACCCCAATTGGACTCTCCTGTGGATTTGTGGCATCGGACAACGCCAGCAATATTGTGTGTGCATTAAATCTGGGCAAATTCCAGCACGTCCCATGTTTTGCACATACCTTGAATTTGGTGGTGCAGAATTTTTTAAAAAACGACAGGGGCGTGCAAGAGATGCTGTCGGTGGCCAGTAGAATTGCGGGACACTTTCGGCGTACAGGCACCATGTACAGAAGACTGGAGCACCACCAAAAACTACTGAACCTGCCCTGCCATCATCTGAAGCAAGAAGTGGTAACGAGGTGGAATTCAACCCTCTATATGCTTCAGAGGTTGGAGGAGCAGCAAAAGGCCATTCAAGCCTATACAATTGAGCACGATATAGGAGGTGGAATGCACCTGTCTCAAGTGCAGTGGAGAATGATTTCAACGTTGTGCAAGGTTCTGATGCCCTTTGAATTTGCCACACGTGAAGTCAGTTCAGACACTGCCAGCCTGAGTCAGGTCATTCCCCTCATCAGGCTTTTGCAGAAGAAGCTGGAGACATTGAAGGAGGAGCTAACACGGAGCGATTCCGCTAGGCATGTGGGACTTGTGGATGGAGCCCTTAATTCGCTTAACAAGGATTCACGGGTGGTCAATCTGTTGAAATCAGAGCACTACATTTTGGCCACCGTGCTCGATCCTAGATTTAAAGCCTACCTTGGATCTCTCTTTCCGGCAGACACAAGTCTGCTGGGGTTGAAAGACCTGCTGGTGAGAAAATTGTCAAGTCAAGCAGAACGCGACCTGTCAACATCTCCTCCTTCACATTCTCCCGCAACTGGGGGTGCGAGGAAAAGGCTCAGAATTCCGAGCCCACCCGCTGGCGGTGATGCAGGGCAGTCTGGAGCGACTGCTGATGCTGACATCTGGTCCGGACTGAAGGACCTGACAACGATTACGGACATGTCGTCTACTGTCACTGCATATGATTCTCTCACCATTGAAAGAATGGTGGAGGATTATATGAGTGACCGCATCCAAGTAGGCACGTCACACAGTCCGTACTTATACTGGCAGGAAAAAGAGGCAATTTGGAGGCCCTTGCACAAACTGGCTTTATTCTACCTAAGTTGCCCTCCCACAAGTGTGTACTCCGAAAGAGTGTTTAGTGCCGCCGCTCACCTTGTCAGCAATCGGCGTACGAGGTTACATCCAGAAAATGTGGAGAAGATGATGTTCATTAAAATGAATTATAATCAATTCCTCCGTGGAGACATTGACCAGCAGCAATTGCCTCCACAAAGTACACAGGGAGCTGAGATGGTGGATTCCAGTGGGGACGAATTGATAATCTGTGAGGAGGGGGATGTACACGGTGATATATCGGAGGATGATGATGAGGTGGACATCTTGCCTCTGTAGAGCCAGTTTGTGCAAGGAGAGATTAATTGCTTCTTTTTTGGTGGGGGTCCAAACCAACCCGTCATTTCAGTCAGTCGTGTGGCAGACCCTGTCATTGAAATGATGGGTTGGTTAAAGTGTGCATGTCCTGTTTATACAACATAAGGGTGGGTGGGAGGGCCCAAGGACAATTCCATCTTGCACCTCTTTTTTCTTAAATTTTTCTTTGCGTCATGTGCTGTTTGGGGAGGGTTTTTTGGAAGGGACATCCTGCGTGACACTGCAGTGCCACTCCTAGATGGGCCCGGTGTTTGTGTCGGCCACTAGGGTCGCTTATCTTACTCACACAGCTACCTCATTGCGCCTCTTTTTTTCTTTGCGTCATGTGCTGTTTGGGGAGGGTTTTTTGGAAGGGACATCCTGCGTGACACTGCAGTGCCACTCCTAGATGGGCCCGGTGTTTGTGTCGGCCACTAGGGTCGCTTATCTTACTCACACAGCTACCTCATTGCGCCTCTTTTTTTCTTTGCGTCATGTGCTGTTTGGGGAGGGTTTTTTGGAAGGGACATCCTGCGTGTCACTGCAGTGCCACTCCTAGATGGGCCCGGTGTTTGTGTCGGCCACTAGGGTTGCTTATCTTACTCACACAGCTACCTCATTGCGCCTCTTTTTTTCTTTGCGTCATGTGCTGTTTGGGGAGGGTTTTTTGGAAGGGACATCCTGCGTGACACTGCAGTGCCACTCCTAGATGGGCCCGGTGTTTGTGTCGGCCACTAGGGTCGCTTATCTTACTCACACAGCTACCTCATTGCGCCTCTTTTTTTCTTTGCGTCATGTGCTGTTTGGGGAGGGTTTTTTGGAAGGGACATCCTGCGTGACACTGCAGTGCCACTCCTAGATGGGCCCGGTGTTTGTGTCGGCCACTAGGGTCGCTTATCTTACTCACACAGCTACCTCATTGCGCCTCTTTTTTTCTTTGCGTCATGTGCTGTTTGGGGAGGGTTTTTTGGAAGGGACATCCTGCGTGACACTGCAGTGACACTCCTAGATGGGCCCGGGGTTTGTGTCGGCCACTAGGGTCGCTTATCTTACTCACACAGCTACCTCATTGCGCCTCTTTTTTTCTTTGCGTCATGTGCTGTTTGGGGAGGGTTTTTTGGAAGGGACATCCTGCGTGACACTGCAGTGCCACTCCTAGATGGGCCCGGTGTTTGTGTCGGCCACTAGGGTCGCTTAGCTTAGTCATCCAGCGACCTAGGTGCAAATTTTAGGACTAAAAATAATATTGTGAGGTGTGAGGTATTCAGAATAGACTGAAAATGAGTGTAAATTATGATTTTTGAGGTTAATAATACTTTGGGATCAAAATGACCCCCAAATTCTATGATTTAAGCTGTTTTTTAGTGTTTTTTGAAAAAAACACCCGAATCCAAAACACACCCGAATCCGACAAAAAAAATTCGGTGAGGTTTTGCCAAAACGCGGTCGAACCCAAAACACGGCCGCGGAACCGAACCCAAAACCAAAACACAAAACCCGAAAAATTTCCGGCGCTCATCTCTAGTATTCACCCTATTCAATAGGAGGGCCGCTTTTTTGCCTAGGCAAAAAATTCAGCAGGAGCAAAAAACATGTGGATTGTCGAATTCACATGTTTTCTCACCTGCTCTGGAAAAACACGGCCCGCTTTCTAAGATTTTGAGGCATTTTTTTCACCAATGTCTTTTGACTAAAAAAAGGGTGAAAAGGCATTAGTGAAAATTTCTCCAAAAATCGGGTGAAAACTACCTCAATTGAATAGGCAGGGGGGTTGAAATCAATAGCTCCGCGATTACGGGAGCAAATTGCATACCCCCCATAGGGCCGGATTAAGGGCAACATGGACCTGGGACTAAAAATGTTGAAGGGCCTATACTGATAATGGGAGGAGCTGTGACCAGTGCTGTGTGGGTGATGTGTGACAAGTGTCACATAGGTGTTTACATGCCCCATACTATTAGCTCCATTCTCTACCCTAAACACATAAAAATACAAAAATCACAGATTTTTGTGAGAAAACCAGAAATACAGTTTAATCACTTTTGATATATTGACATCAAAGCAGCTGGTCATCACCATACTGCCAAGATGATGGGCCTATATTTATGTCGAGGCCTGGAGCTGGAGCTCCATCCCCTCCATTGTTAATGTGGCCCTGACCCCCATAGTCCAATTCTGCAGAAAATGGGGCCCATATCACGTGCAAATGGATCAGTATACCCAAGAGCGTATATATAACTTTTTTGACACCAGTGAGTGAGTGAGTGGTTCCTTCACCGTAAATTACTGCTTAGTGAAGATTGACGTTAGTACTTATCAAATATATGTGTAACTATGTTTTAAGTTTAACCACCAATGCTATTTCAAATACCAGCTTTTAGTTGTTTAGCTGTAAGTTCGTTCTACATAGATCAGTAGTGGAAATTTTAACACTCTCCCCTCAACCCCACCGCCCCCTCCAATCCCTTTCCCTCCTACCCCCTCTTTCATTTCATCTCATTGTACATATTATCAGATGTTCCTCTCCCTTTGCTCTTTTATTATTTAGCATGGCTATTTTCTGAATAGATTTTAAGTTATGTTTTTTCTTTTTCTATAGTTCCAAAAATTAATCAACGGTATTGAAGTATTACTAGGTAAAACAAATCAGATCACAATTGCTACCAATTTCAGCTATTGTTAATTATTACTAGGTAAATCTATTCAGATCACAATTGCAGTGAATTTCAACTCTTGTTAATTAAGTATTACAGGTTGAGTATCCCTTATCCAAAATCCCAAATGTTTGGGTCCCCTACTGAGATAATGACATATGTATTATTTACATTATCTATAAATATATTTATAAATAATATATAGAATATTTATGCTATTATCTCAATAGGGGCCCTACAAGTTTGAGATTTTGGATGAGGGATACTCAACCTGTAATACTGTAGGTAAACCTATTCAGATCACAATTGCAGCCAATTTCAACTATTGTTACTACCGTAGGTAATTTGATCAATTAGTGCTATCAAGGGATTTAAGTAATCTGTGTTTTTATATCATAGCAGTGATTGCATTGCATAGTTAAAACTTTATAAATCTGATAGAAGTGGATTTATATCTGTACAATGTTAAGAACTTTTGAGTGTGGTTTACGGTCAGTACATTTAAGGTCATTACATTTGTTAGATCTGATTAACACCTTTTGCTGGAGGTTGCTGTGTGGGGGTTGTAATTAGGATGAACACGTTTCAGTAATCCTATTTATTCAGTCTAGGTTAGGACGCTACAGTGCCTAGTATATGAAGTGGCTAGTTATAAAGTGGCAGCTTAAAATCAATAATAGCGTTATACCTGCATTAAACACGAAGGAAAACCGTAAGCAAACAGACAACAAACCAACATTACTACTAAAGGACTGCCTTACAACCTCAAAGCTCATACTCTAACCCTCAACATAAGCAGAGAGCTATGGGCGAGAGCACCAGGAGCAGGCTCAGCAGTGACATTTCCATCAGACTTGAGTGTGCTCCCCACATTCTCTTACCCACCCGTTCTGCTGAGACCAGGGCATTCATAGTTTTATCAAAATAATGTTATCCTAATTTTACCCCTCTGGTTACCTGCAAATGCTTTTTTACCATGTGTTTTTATTTTTCTTTCTCTCTTCCATCCCACTGTGTGCTATTCCTGTAATGTGTACCTCCACTGTATGCACACCCTGCCACTGTGAATTACGCAGTGCACCCCAGATGGTGGCCTCAGATGGTTTGTCCGCTGGCAGGATGTTCTTCATGTGGATCTTTCCAACCAGGGTATCATACTACTACACAAGTGTCAGTTTTCCAATGTATGCATTGGGCCACCCACAGTGTAACCTTCGTAGTACACCCAACATGGCTGCCACATCTGGTATGCTTGTGGATGGGATGAGAGCTGACTTTTTCGTTGGGACCCTACTCTTAGCATTAGGACGCTGAAATCACCACATTTTGTGTCATCTCTACTAGGGATAGACTATTCCACCCAGGGTAATCCTACACAGTATGCCCAAGATGGTTGCCTCACCTGGTACCTGTCTGGGTGAAATACACAACCCTTGGAAGTTGTTATCCTAAATGCCTACACCAATCCTGCATTATGCGTACTGTGTGCTCAAAGTTTTCTTTTTATGTCTGTGTGGCTTGTCACTTGCCGTATTACTTAAATCTTCTGTATTATGTATATTGTTTTTGATGAAGTGCCTTGAGTCCTGTTGAAGAAAAAGTGCTATATAGATAACTTATTATTATTACCCCTACCTTGGTTCTAAATTTTTTGAGATGTATATATTTTGCTGAAGCATGTTGAGATTCATCTAGTTAACATATACACTTCTGTTAGTTTTACTTTTCATGATTTGTATTACAGTATATTTATTTATTACCAGTTATTTATATAGCGCACACATATTCCGCAACACTTTACAGAGAATATTTGCCCATTCACATCAGTCCCCTTCCCGATATGTTAGGAAGCTGAAATTTAACATAGGTATTCTTCAGGTGGAAAATAGTAAAATTATGTAATTAGAATTTTAATAAACCTTCCCTAAGGGGATGAAAAGGGGGTTGACCTACTGATGTTATTATGGATGCATGGCTTGCATTGTGTGAACGATAACGCCCAAACAGACACACCCCTTTTATGTGGCACATGCCTCTAGTGTGCGGTGTCTCTATTATACGGTATAGGAGGGAGAGCACATATTTAGAGTGCATCTGGAAAGTATTCACAACGCTTCACTTTTCCCACATTTTGTTATGTTACAGCCTTAATCCAAAATTTAATAAATTAATTTTTTCCCTCAAAATTCTACACACAGTATTCCATAATGACAACGTGAAAAAAGTTTTTTGAGGTTTTTGCAAATTTATTAAAAATAAAAAACTAAGAAATCACATGTACATAAGTATTCACAGCTTTTGCTCAATACTTTGTTGATGCTCCTTTGGCAGCAATTACAGCATCAAGTCTTTTTGAATATGATGCCACAAGCTTTGCAGCACCTCTCAAGCTCCATCAGGTTGGATGGGAAGCGTCGGTACACAACCATTTTCAGATCTCTCCAGAGATGTTCAATCGGATTCAAGCCTGGGCTCTGGCTGGGCCACTCAAGGACATTCACAGAGTTGTCCTGAAGCCACTCCTTTGATATCTTGGCTGTGTGCTTAGGGTCGTTGTCCTGCCGAAAGATGAACCGTCGCCCCAGTCTGAGGTCAAGAGCGCTCTTGAGCAGGTTTTCGTCCAGGATGTATCTGTCTTTCGTCCAGGCTGCATTAATCTTTCCCTCTATCCCGACTAGTCTCCCAGTTCCTGCCGCTGAAAAACATCCCCACAGCATGATGCTGCCATCACCATGCTTCACTGTAGGTATGGTATTGGCCTGGTGATGAGCGGTGCCTGGTATCCTCCAAACATGATGCCTGGCATTCACGCCAAAGAGTTCAATCTTTGTCTCATCAGACCAGAGAATTTTGTTTCTCATGGTCCGAGAGTCCTTCAGGTGCATTTTGGCAAACTCCAGGCGGGCTGCCATGTGCTTTTTACTAAGGAGTGGCTTCCGTCTGGCCACTCTCCCATACAGGCCTGATTGTTGGATTGCTGCAGAAATGGTTATCCTTCTGGAAGGTTCTCTCTCCACAAAGGAATGCTGACTAGGGTCCTTCTCCACAGATTGCTCAGTTTAGATGGCCAGCCAGCTCTAGGAAGAGTCCTGGTGGTTCCAAACTTCTTCCATTTATGGATGATGGAGGTCACTATGATCATTGGGACCTTTAAACCAGCAGATATTTTTCTGTACCCTTCCCCATATTTGTGCCTTGAGACAATCTCGGAGGTCTACAGACAATTCCTTTGACTTCGTGCTTGGTTTGTGCTCAGACATGCACGGTCAAGTGTGGGACCTTATATAGGGGGTCATTCCGAGATGATCGTAGCTGTGCTAAATTTAGCACATCTACGATCATTCACACTGACGTGGGGGGACGCCCAGCACAGGGCTATCCCGCCCCGCATGTCAGTGCCGCCCCCCCCCCCACAGAAGTGCAAAGGCATCGCACAGCGGCGATGCCTCTGCAATTCAAGAGTTGCTCCTGACCAGCGCAGATTTAGTGTGCTGGTAGGGAGCTACTCATCGCTCCCTGGCCCGCAGCAGCTGCATGTGACATCACGCAGCCACTGCGGCCCGCCCCCCATTCGGTCTGGCCATGCCTGTGTTGGCCGGACCACGGCCATGAAACGGCGGCCAAACGCCGCCGTTCGGCCCCCATGCCCAGTGACCTCCTCTGCCTGTCAATCAGGCAGAGAGCAACCGTGGCGGCCCAGTGACCTTTGGCCATCTGCCATGCGCCGGTGCACTGCGGCGCCAGCGCATGCGCAGTTCTGACCCGATCACACTGCTGCGATAAACTGCAGCGTGCGATCGGGTCAGAATGACCCCCATAGACCGGTGTGTGCCTTTCTAAATCATGTCCAATCAACTGAATTTACCACAGGTGGACTCCAATTAAGCTCTAGGAACCTCTCAAGGATGATCAGTGGAAACAGGATACACCTGAGCTTAATTTTGAGCTTCATGGCAAAGGCTGTGAAAACTTATGTACATGTGATTTCTTAGTTTTTTATTTATAATAAATTTGCAAAAATGTCAAAAAAACTTTTTTCACCTTGTCGTTCTGGGGTATTGTGTGTAGAATTTTGAGGGTAAAAATGAATTTATTCCATTTTGGAACAAGGCTGTAACATAACAAAATCTGGAAAAAGTGAAGCGCTGTGAATACTTTCCAGATGCACTGTACAGTTTGCACTCTACAATCGGCCCTGGGTATAACATTAACTTAGGCACTACTATGGGGCATAACATCAACTAGGACACTACTATGGTTCAGAAAATGAACTAGGATACTATTATGGGGCATACAATTAACAACTGCTGCAGAAAGGTGTCTCTCTACAAGCAATGGGTCAGGGGCTCATTCAAAATGTTGCTATGGGGCCCACAAAGTTACCCTTGGTGATGATGCCTGTAGAGTGGTACTGTACTTCAAATATTTGTGTGTTAAAATTTTCGTTAAAGTGGCTTAGTTATATTTAAAACTCCAGTTAATTTAAAAAATGCATTGTGGGTCTGTGATATACGTTAGGGATATGCTTAATGTGCTATATGAGTATGTCAAATCAAAGGTGTTTGATTAATCTATGTAAAAATGTTATCTACAGGGGTGGATTGGGATCGAACACCAGCCCGGGAAATTTATGGAAGCAGCCCTAATGGGGGCAGAGTCTGTTGAGGGGTAGGGGTCTGCTAAGAGGGTGGGGTCACTCCTTAGAGGTCCTGATTCTGAGATAGACATAGTTGGGTCCTCCTTTGCTTTACGTTATGTTAATGTTTACCTGTGACTTTATGCATATGCTGCTACAATGCCCTTCCCTGATGTACATCCAAATATACGAGGACTGATATGCCCACTTTCAGTGTCTACTTCTGATTTTATTGATTTTTCATTCTACAAACCCCTTTTTTTTTTTACTGTATATGTTTCAAAGTGCAAGGAGGGGGAGCATACACTACATACAGCACAGTACAGGAAGGGAGCACGCACTACATACAGTACAGTACAGGGAGGGGGAGCATACACTACATACAGCACAGTACAGGAAGGGAGCACACACTACATACAGCACAGTACAGGGAGGGAGCACACACTACATACAGCACAGTACAGGGAGGGTGAGCACACACTACATACAGCACAGTACAGGGAGGGAGCACACACTACATACAGCACAGTACAGGGAGGGAGCACACACTACATACAGCACAGTACAGGGAGGGAGCACACACTACATACAGCACAGTACAGGGAGGGAGCACACACTACATACAGCACAGTACAGGGAGGGAGCACACACTACACACAGCACAGTACAGGAAGGGAGCACACACTACATACAGCACAGTACAGGGAGGGAGCACACACTACATACAGCATAGTACAGGAAGGGAGCACACACTACATACAGCATAGTACAGGGAGGGAGCACACACTACATACAGCACAGTACATGGAGGGGGAGCACACACTACATACAGCACAGTACAGGGAGGGTGAGCACACTACATACAGCACAGTACAGGGAGGGAGCACACACTACATACAGCACAGTACAGGGAGGGAGCACACACTACATACAGCACAGTACAGGGAGGGAGCACACACTACATACAGCACAGTACAGGGAGGGGGAGCACACACTACATAGAGCACAGTACAGGGAGGGAGCACACTACATACAGCACAGTACAGGGAAGGAGCACACACTACATACAGCACAGTACAGGGAGGGAGCACACACTACATACAGCACAGTACAGGGAGGGGGAGCACACACTACATAGAGCACAGTACAGGGAGGGAGCACACACTACATACAGCACAGTACAGGAAGGGAGCACACACTACATACAGCACAGTACAGGGAGGGGGAGCACACACTACATACAGCACAGTACAGGGAGGGAGCACACACTACATACAGCACAGTACAGGGAGGGAGCACACACTACATACAGTACAGTACAGGGAGAGGGAGCATAAACTACATACAGCACAGTACAGGAAGGGAGCACACACAAGTAGTGTAACACAGACACGGGGGACTAGTGCAGCAGAATCTGTCCCAGTAGCCTATCCGCCCCTGATTACATACATAGCCACCACATTATTACAGGAATTGCACCACATTACACGAATAGCACTGCATCACACGTATAGCACTGCATTACACAAATAGCACCACATTACATGTATAGCACCGCACTACACATATAACACTGCATTATACAAATAGCACCACATTACACATATAGTACCTCATTATACAAATAGCACCACATTACATACATAGCCACCACATTACACACGCAGTCACTGCATTACATACGTAGCAACCGCATGACATATGTAGCCACTGCATTACATAAATAGGCCATTCATCATGGACAGACATTGGGCAGCTATAGGGCTGAAGGACTTTGCATAAGAGATTGTCCCAGGGCTGGCTGTGAGTGGTACCTAGTCAGCTGGCATCCTGAGAACAAAGTACATCCTGCTCCTGTCCAGTCCCCAAACCATACACTGTGACTGGGGATGCCCTAACCCTTACATCAACATGATAATGCAAATAATGTCATTAAAAATAACCTCTCTGCCGGGTCCCCTTCAGTGCTCAGTCGCCGCTCTGACCAGTTCAGTGAGAGTCCGGTAGCTAAGGTGGCGGCGGGTGTAGTGAACCCGGCTCCGACCATCGCTATGCTGCTGCTCCTGGGCCGGGCTCATTGAAGAGACCTTTGGCCAGGGCCAGGGAGAGAATGCTTCTGGGCTGGTTAACTTTCTTCAGGTCCGCCGTTGGTAGAACAGCTTCACCACTTTTCATGGCTAGCGGCACTAGGAAGTCCTTTCTAGCCTAACTTCCGGATTGTGTTCCAATGAACCGCAAGTAATGGAAGCAGTGTAAGCCAGCCCAGCCTGAGTGTGATTCGACCTGGCTGAGGGGGATATGGTACCAGCCCATAGGAATCTGTCATGGTGTCCTGGTGGGCCAATCCGCCCCTGGTTATCTAGATATATATATATATATATATATATATATATATATATATGTATGTATGCGAAAGCCCTCACTCACTCACTCACCACTAATTCTCTTACTTCCCAATATGTTTGGAAGCTAAAATTTAACATAAGTATTCTTCAGGTGGGAAATAAAAAAAATATGTAATCGGAATTTTAATAAAGCTCTCCTAAGGGGATGAAAAGGGGGTTGACATAATGACATCATTACCAATGCGTGGCTTGCGTTGCATGAACGATAACGCCCAAATGGACAATCGGATCAAAGTTTGGATTGCATCTCCAGTGGGTGGAATTTAATAAACTACAAAAATACTCCTGTCACTTTTTACCAAATCTGCTACGGGTGCTCCACGGGTAACGCCAAGAACCATGGATTAATATTTACTTACATTAAGACGTCTCAAATTTACATCTCTGTAGATTTACCAAACTTTTAACGCTCATTTATATTTACAACCGTGAAAATTAGAAACTCCCGTGCGAAGAACAGGTAGAACTAATGTTTCTATAATCCCTACATGTCACCAGATTTTCTCTCTTTTCTTTTACACAAGCGTTTGACAGTCATAAATAACCTTTGGCATGTTTTCTACTATGGCAATTTAATCCTGTTTTACAGCGTTTGACCTGTCAACACCCTGAGTTTTTATTCAGTGTTCTATCTTCTCTTCTTTTTCCTCCACTATGGCAAATCCATTCAGAAGAATATCTTTTTTGCTAGATGAGCTGTTCTCCCATTTACCATCTTAAATAGGAAATGTATAAATATTTCAGCATTGTTGAATTTATCTTCTTACTCTCTATATGTATATTTCCGCTGTATTTGCAACTGGTTACAAGGAAAAAGTACCTTCACTGTGAGGCATTTTTCACCAATGCCTTTTCACGAAAAAAAAAAGGTGAAAAGGCTTTGGCGAAAAATTTCCAAGTGAAAACTGCTTCTATTGAATAGGCGGGGGGGGGGGGGGGGGGTGTAGGAATCAATACCTCAGAGATTACCGGAGCTAATTGCATACCCCCCATAGTTCAGTTCTACAGAAAATAGGTTCCATATAATGCGCAAATGGATCAGAATCGTATATTAACATTTTTTGACACCAGTGAGTGACACCTTCACCGTAAATTACTGCCTAGTGAAGATTGATGTTAGAAATTATCAAATATACCATATGTGTAAGTATGGTTTAAGTTTAACCACCTATGCTATTTCAAATACCAGCTTTTATTTCTGTAAGTTCATTCTACATAGATCAGTAGTGAAAATTGTAACACTCTTTCTCCCCTACCCCCCCCCCTTTCCTTTCCCTCCTACACCCTCTTTCATTTCATCTCATTGTACATGTTATCAGATATTTTCTCCCTTTGCGCTTTTATTAGTTAGCACGGCTATTCTCTGAATATATTTTAAGTTATGTTTTTTCTTTTTTATAGTGCCAAAAATTTATCAAGGGTATTGCAGTATTACTAGGTAAATCTATTCAGATCACAATTGCAGCCAATTTCAACTATTGTTAGAACATACCTCCCAACATTTCTCTAATAGAAAGAGAGACCTTTATGCTCAGCAAAGCCACGCCCACCCAAAATGGGCATGGCCTTGGGAAAAGGGGGCACGGCTTCACAGGAATGCTGCGACCGCTTGCCACGTCTCCCGTTTTTGTCACTGGGGGAGCATGCCCAGCTCTCTGTGAGCTGCTGACATGCCCTCTCTCCCTCTGTCTCTTGTGAATAGATGCTGTGTGCATGCGCACAGCATCTATTCACCGCTGCTCTGCTAAGCAGAGCAAAGAGTGTCAGAACCTCCCAACTGCCCCCCCTCACCCGGGACAGTGCTGCCCGTGGGTGGGACAGCGGGACAGTCCCAGTAAAATGGGACTGTCCCATGAAAATTGGGACAGTTGGGGGAGGTATGGTTAATGAAGTATTACTAGGTAAACATATTCAGATCACAATTGCAGCCAATTTCAACTATTGTTAATGAAGTATTACTAGGTAATTTGATCAATTAGTAATTTCATGGAATTTAAGTGATCTGTGTTTTTATATCATATCAGTGTTGTATTGCATAGTAAAACTTTAGAAAGCTGTAAAGGCCCATATAGACGGGCCGATGCGGGAGAGATGTGTGCTGAGTGAACCGCTCAGCACACATCTCTCCCGCCGCTCAACACAGCGCGATGTGTGCTGAGCGTGCAGGGGGAGACGAGGGGGGGCACTCACTTCACCCAGGCAAATCTAGCAGCAGTGATAGCGATGCGCGGGGCTGCGCATCGCTGTCGCTGTAGGGGGTACACATTGAGCGATAATGCTGAAATTCTAAGCAATCTAGTCAGATTGCTTAGAATATCGCTCTGTGAGTACCCCCCTTTGAAGTGGATTTATATCTACTGTATACTATGTTAAGAACTTATAGGGTGTGTGGTTAACTGACCTTATATTTGTTAGATTTGATTAACACCTTTTGCTGGAGGTTGCTGTTTGTGGGTTGTAATCAGGATGAACACATGTTTCAGTAATCCTATTTATTCAGTATAGGTTAGGATGGGTATAGTACGGCTGACCGGCGGTCTCCTGACCGCCGGTCAGCTTACCGACGCCGGGATCCCGGCAGCATACCGACGCAGGGATCCTGGCGGGGAGGGGCGAGTGCAGCAAGCCCCTTGCAGGCTCGCTGCGCTCGCCACGCTGCACTCGCCACGCTGCGGGCTCGGTGGCGACCTACGGTCGCCACGGGTTCTATTCCCACTCTATGGGTGTCGTGGACACCCACGAGTGGAAATAGACCCTGTTGGTCGGCATGCCGACCATCGGGACAGTGACCCGTCGGGCTGGTGGAGGAGGTCATGTGACTGTTGGTCAGCTGACCGGCGGTCACATGAATACCACCCGTTAGGATGCCACAGTGCCTAGTATATGAAGTGGCTAGTTATAAAGTGGCAGCTTAAAATCAGTAATAGCGTTATACCTGCATTAGACACGAAGGAAACAGAAAGCAAACAAACAACAAACCAACATTACTACAGAAGGACTGCTTACAACCTCAAAGCTCAGATTCATTATGTGGCCACTCTACAACTCTGCAATGAGAACTCCAGGACCAGGCTTACCACCCTTCCGGCTGAAATATCAGGTCTGCCCCCAGGCCTAGCTCTCAACATAAAAAGGGAGCTATGGGGGAGAGCACCAGGAGTAGGCTCAGCAAGGACATTTCCATCGGATTTGAGTGTGTTCCCCACATTCTCACACCCAACCGTTCTGCTCCCATGAGACCAGGGCATTTATAGTTTTATCAAAATAATGTTATCCTAATTTTTCCCCTCTGTTGGTTACTACACAAGTGTCAGTTTTCCTATGAATGCATTGGGCCACCCACAGTGTAACCTTCATAGTACACCCAACATGGCTGCCACATCTGGTATGCTTGTGGATGGAATGAGAAATACATGGAGCTGACTGTTTCGTTGGGACATTACTCTTCGCATTAGGACATTTAAATCACCCCATTTTGTGTCATCTCTACTAGGGATAGACTATTCTACCCATGGTAATCCTGCACAGTATGCCCAAGATGGTTGGCTCACCTGGTATCTGTGAGGGTGGAACACACAACCCTTGGAAGTTGTTATCCTAAATGCCTACACCAATCCTGCATTATGCGTACTGTGTGCTCAAAGTTTTCTTTTTATGTCTGTGTGGCTTGTCACTTGCTGTATTACTTAAATCTTCTGTATTATGGGGGTAATTCAGACCTGATCGCAGCAGCAAATTTGTTAGCAGTTGGGCAAATCCATGTGCACTGCAGGTGTGGCAGATATAACATTTGCAGAGAGAGTTAGACTTGGGTGGATTATTTTGTTTCTATGCAGGGTAAATACTGGCAGCTTTATTTTTATACTGCAATTTAGATTTCAGCTTGAACACACCCCACCCAAATCTAACTCTCTCTGCACATGTTATATCTGCCTCCCCTGCAGAGCACATGATTTTGCACAACTGCTAACCAATTTGCTGCTGCAATCAACTCTGAATTAGGCCCTATGGGGGTCATTCAGACCCTATCGCACGCTGCATTTTTTCTCAGCCGTGCGATTGGCTCTGAACTGCACATGCGTGTGACCCAAAAATCGCAGGCGCGTTGGCCACCATCGCCGGGCAGCAGCGGACGTTGCCGGGTAGTGACAAATCTTACAAAGAAATCGATCACACCGGTGATCACAAGAAGATTGACAGGCAGAAGGCGTTCATGGGCGGCAACTCACCGTTTTCTGGGAGTGTCCGGAAAAACGCAGGCGTGCCCGCCAGTTTCCAGGGAGGGTTCCTGAAGTCAGCAAGATCATGGATCGTCGCAGTGGCAGTGCAGAAACTGCACAAACTTTTATTTGATAGAGAAATAGAAGAGGAGATTCGAATTGCCCTATAGTCGTGCACTGTTATGAACACTTAATATATAACTTTTGATTATCACATATACAATAAAACCAGCGAATATTAAAAGGAAAGGTAAGTGAGAATGAGAGAAATAGTGATTAAATTTGTATATTCTGCGCACTAGATGTCACTGGATTTGCTCTTATTGTTATCATATATTATTTTTCAAAGCATAAAGACAATGTCTCATTCTTTTATGTCAAATGGATAGGTTAATATTCCTGTACGATCGTTTGTTGTTTGTATCACATTAAATTTTATTAACACTATTTTATCCACAGAAAGAGCCCTTTGAGATTGCAGCGACCTAGGATATATTATTATTATTATGGCCCTCCCGGGACTATAAATATCTACTGTAATAGGTCGCTTCATATATACTGTTCACATAGGAATAGCATCCCATCAAAACAATCTCATCATTTATTGTATGAATCAGTATGTGAATATTGGTCTGTTAAATGCTATATAATATGTTTTTATGCCCAAATTTGCCTAAGTGAAAAGAATATCACGTTGCCACATTATTTGTCAATGAATGTTAATGTGCCTCAAAAACCATTGATACTGTTGTATCCACTCCAGAAGAGAAACATGTATCCACCCAGATATAATGTTTCCATTTGTGTTTTATTCTCCCCTTAACTAGCAGATGTCAATTGGAATTACTGTGGCCAAATATATATCAATATTATAGCCCCTCCAGGACTACAGATATTTACTATAATGGGCCAATTGTTACCAAATTATCAGTATACATCAAAAAGTATCTTATTCGGATCTCATATGTGGCATTTTACGTATATTATTAACATTAGGATATCATATATGCTCAGTCAGGGCAATATCAAAGTTCTCATTCCCATGAGGGCTGTGTGGTATATTTTTATATCCAAGTATACCCAAGCAATGTGTGTATCATCGTTGTCACATTTCTATAGATCAGATGTTCATGTATTCCAGGGAAGCGCAGACACTTATTTTATCCTCCTTTATTAATAGCATATATTATCACAGTTCCTGTAATTATGTTGAACAATTATATATATAGCGGAATATTCGGCAGGCACTCACGGCAAACAAACGACAGTACTCAGCTCTGTGGCCAACGTTTCAATGTTATATGGTCAACATTTTCGTCAGGGAATCACCAATACAATACATAAAATACCTTTATACCTCCTCCGGTCCGTCCATGATGCCGGCCGCCCGAGCGTCCCGCTCCTTCAAATGACGTCATCACGACGTGCCCAGACACTGGCATTACGGAGGGACAGGAGCACCAAAATTGTTACAAGTGCAAACTCTAAAATGCAAAGTTATAAGCATTAAAAGACAGTACATATACACATACACAAACACAAAAGATAAAGCAAAATTGCATACATAGGATACCAATGAAGCATATAAACATTAGATGCAGTTATGTCCACAAATGGTGTCACAGCACGACAATGCTACCCTAATACAAGGTGTCACTGTCGGGCATAGTGTAACCAATCAGACAGCGTTAGGCCAAAATACCAATCAAAACTGGTGCATATGCCACTTATTATACTAATAAGAGTGGATAAACCACCCCGAGCACGTCCACAATAGCGAACTGCCATGCAATATCAATGTTCCTCACTTTATATAACATATACATAACAATGAAAGTGGCATCCTGCACCAGAATGGCATATGCAGCACATACCACCATAGAGAACAAAAAGAACCACACTAGAAGTATCAAATCATGCAATGATTAACGCATAGAGACAAGCACATCAGCTTACTGGTTACAAAAAGCAGGCCAATCCCAATTGATCATTCAATCCCCTAAGGGATATTGTGTCAAGAAGGAAGATCCACTTTGACTCAGCTTGTAGTAAACGAAGACCCCTATCTCCTCCCCGTCGTAGCGGGGGGATATGATTAATTATCCCATGGCGTTATGTCGCCAATGAATGGCGTGCTTCAGCAAAATGTCTAGATACCGGTAAATCACTTTTGCCTGACTGCAGTGCTGCCGAGGAATGGTGATTTGCCATGCGTTCCTTAAAAGTGCACTCAGTTTTGCCCACATAGTGGAGACCACATGGGCAACTGAGTAAATACACAACAAATTTCGTACTGCAAGTCACCCGGTGGCGGATCTTAAACTTCTTCCCAGTGTACGGGTGATAAAAAGTATCCCCCGCAATCATATGACTACACGTCGTGCAACCTAGGCACTTAAAACATCCCTTACGAGATTGATTAAGGAATGTTCCACTCTCTATACTCGATGTACTAGGGAATTGTATATCAGATCTGACCACAAAGTCACGAATATTCTTTCCCCGTTTATATGCTGGCATTATACGGGTTGTCGATAGGTTGGAAAGGGCAGGGTCTGACTGAATAACAGGCCAAAAGGATTTGGTGATTTTACTGATATCAGAACTAGCAGTATTAAATTTATTAACCCATACAAATTTGGACCCACTCTCTTTAACTGTACTAACCAGGGATTTAGATCTTGGGGTGTTTAATACCTTCCTTTTGGTATGCGCTAGTTCTCTCAGACAATAACCTCTGTTTTTAAATTTTATCACCATTTTGTCAAGAGCCTTTTCCACCTGTGTGGGATCACTAACTATTCTCCGGACTCGCAACATCTGGGAGAATGGAAGGCCTCTCTTAAGAGATCAGGGTGATGACTTGAAGCTAACATGATGTTGTTGCGATCAGTAGGTTTGCTAAACAGATTAGTCACAATGCAGTTGTCCACTAAGCTAATGTTGACATCTAGGAAATTGATGCCATGGTCATCAATCACATAAGTAAATTTGACTGGTGAATCAGTACAATTATACTCAGTGATGAGGCACTCCAGTGCCTTCCTCGAACCTGTCCACAGTACCAACAAATCATCAATGTATCTAAGATACAATAAAACATTGGATTTCACCTCCTCCTTTGAGAACAACAAATCACCCTCTATGCCGAACATATAGCTATTAGCAAACGAGGGGGCCACATTGCTACCCATGGTGCAGCCCTTAAGCTGCAGATAGTTTGTATTGTTAAATACAAAATAATTGCGCTCTAGTGTAAGTCATAGTAATTTAATAAATAGCTCAACCCTTGGACCACTATAGAGGGGATTATTTTCAATCACAGATACCCTCCCCTGCAGATACCTGCCTTTATACCCTCCCCATGGGTGATACAGGTGTAAAGACTCTTGACATCTATAGTTGCAAGTAAGCAACCTGGTGGAACCGTTGTAATAGTGGCCAATTTGTTCAATAATGTAGTAGTGTCTTTCAGAAAATATTTATGGGCCTGAATGCACGGTTGGAGAAAGTAATCCAAATACATAAATATTCTCTGAAATAATGATCCCCTAGCGGAGATTATGGGGCGTGCTGGAGGAACCCATTTATCCTTGTGGATTTTGGTAATAGAATATAGCAGTGGTGTCACTGGATGTGAAACCACCAATGATTCAAATATATAATTTGAAATATCACGTCACCCACCGCTTGGAGCAAAATAGAATCCAATTCTCTTTTGTACACCGACGTGGGATCAGACCGGAGGACACAATAGGTTGATGCATCACCCAATTGTCTATTGAGTTCTGATACATAGTCCACTGTATTCTGTACAACTATGGCACCACCCTTGTCCGCCGGTCTGATCACCACGTCATCGTATTTACTCAAAGCAATCAAAGCTTGCCATTCATCACTAGACAGATTACTAGAACGGTGTATACTAGGTTCAGGTATTCTCTGAACCTCTTTGTCAATAGTACAGGAAAACTATTTGATGGCAGTATTCGAAGAAACAGGGTCAAAAACAGATTTTTTTTCTAAATGGACATGCAGACACATCAATGGTGGCACCCTGATTGTCCCCAGACTTAAAAAAATTCTTTAAGGCGTAGCTGTCTCCCCAGTTTATATTGCTCAATCTTCCATTCAAAGGGGTCAAACCAATTGGTGGGAACAAAGTTCAGACCTCTTGACAGTACCTTATTTTTACTTGGGGTCAGGACACGATCAGAAATATTGTGGATCAATTCCTCTTCTGTATGGGAGGCCGTCTTCCGCCACGACCTTTGGTTTTGGCCCCCCGCCTCGTGAACCTCCTCTTGGGTCTGCTAGTTGGGCCCTCGTCTGAACCCCTAAAGGGTGACCACCAGAGAAATTGTTGCCATTGTCCGCCTCACTGGCTGAAGCTGTACCATCTGTAGAAGTGTCCGTGTCAAAAGGAACCCTATTGTATCGGTTAGGCACGCGTCTTCTCTGGGCCTTAAACTGTGGGGTAGTACCCGTTAGCCATGGGTATACTTGTTTTCTAACATAGTCCTGATTGACTTTATCTAATTTATGATGTTTGTATTGAACCAGATCTTTCCGGTATTTGTCAATCTGTACCGACAATTTCTCATACCAACTGGATGAGGCATCCGACACTAATGAGGGCTTATGAGTTAATTCAAACGTGTCAATCTGAGATCTAATAGACGACAGTTCTGTTGTGACCTCCTTGATCACTAACAACATGAGGTCATATGAACACTTGTTCAAAATGGCTATCCACTTCTTACAGAAGGTGGCATTCAGCCTGCCAATCGTCGGTGTATTCCTGATTCTGAACCCACGTGGTATTTTGCCTTCCCTGTGGTAATCAGACAGTGTTACCCCATGATAATAGAAGTCTTGTTCTTGTTTCTTAAGTTTTAGTAGTTCTCTAAAGAGATTCACATTTTCTACATCACCTCCAGCAACAGACAAATTTTCTTTAAAGCGGATATTCATAGCATCATTGTCCGAATAGCTAAATGTTTCTCCTTGGGTCACTTCAAACCCTGCTACTAATGCACCAACATCCGTATCTATGTCCGTCGCCATATTGAAATGAACCACAGAGCTGCAATATAGCCAATATTCTATATAGAACACACGTGCACACCAAGTGCCACCAATAGATCACCAGTAGAAAAAGATGCTACAGCAAGCACCCATATACAACCTGATGTAGGTGGAAATACAAGCGGGGGGTGCCTTCAATAAACGAACAGTCCTCAGACCAGTCATTCCATATGCATGCACAGTCCAGCGGCACTCCTCCCTAGCATGGATAGCACAAGTGTAAGCGCCGGTGCCCTCCGTAGGAAACAAGCAGCTCCCCAATCACAGCGGTATATTCGGCGGCACTCACGGCAAACAAACGACAGTACTCAGCTCTGTGGCCAACGTTTCAATATTATATGGTCAACATTTTCGTCAGGGCATCACCAATACAATACATAAAATACCTTTATACCTCCTCCGCTCCGTCATGACGCCGGCCACCCGCGCGCCCCGCTCCTTCAAATGACGTCATCACTACGCGCCCGGACACTGGCATTACGGAGGGGCAGGAGCACCAAAATTGTTACAAGTGCAAACCCTAAAATGCAAAGTTATAAGCATTAAAAGACAATACATATACACATACACAAACGCAGAAGATATAGCAAAATTGCATACTTAGGATACCAATGAAGCAGAGGCAGAACTCTGGGAGGCAACGGAGTCAGCTGCCGCCGGGCTCATGCTCTATTACCTAAATGTACTTGCTCTATTGCTTTGAATGATAAGTTCTCTATCACAACGGGTACATTGTTTTTGATGTCTGTGACGTGCCTTGAGTCCTGTTGGAGAAAAAGTGCTAACTAATTAAAATCTATATGTATATATATATATAAATGCGATCAATCACTAATTCTCTTATTTCCCGAAATGTTAGGAAGCTGAAATTTAACATAGGTATTCTTCAGGTGGAAGATAGAAGAATTATGTATATGAATTTTAATAAACCTCCCCTAAGGGGATGAAAAGGGGGTTGACCTAATGATGTCATTATGGATGTGTGGCTTGCATAGTGTAAACGATAAGGCCCAAACTGACACACCCCTTTTATGTGGCGCATGACTCTGGCATGTGGTGTCTCTTTTATAAAGTATAGGAGGGAGAGCACATATTTACAATGCATCCGGAAAGTATTCACAGCGCTTCACTTTTTCCACATTTTGTTATGTTACAGCCTTATTCCAAAATGGAATACATTCATTTTTCCCCTCAAAATTCTACACACAATATTCCATAATGACGTGAAAAAGTTTTTTGCAAATGTATTAAAAATAAAAAACTAAGAAATCACATGTACATAAGTATTCACAGCCTTTGCTCAATACTTTGTTGATGCACCTTTGGCAGCAATTAAAGCCTCAAGTCTTGTTGAATATTATGCCACAAGCTTGGCACACCTACAGTATCTTTGGGCAGTTTTGCCTATTACTCTTTGCAGCACCTCTCAAGCTCCATCAGGTTGGATGGGAAGAATCGGTACACAACCATTTTTAGATCTCTCCAGAGATGTTTAATCGGATTCAAGTCTGGGCTCTGGCTGGGCCACTTATGGACATTCACAGAGTTGTCCTGAAGCCACTCCTTTGATATCTTGGGTGTGTGCTTAGGGTCGTTGTCCTGCCGAAAGATGAACCGTCACCCCAGTCTGAGGTCAAGAGTGCTCTGGAGCAGGTTTTCATTCAGGATGTCTCTGTACATTGCTGCATTAATCTTTCCCTCTATCCTGACTTGTCTCCCAGTTCCTGCTGCTGAAAAACATCCCCACAGCATGATGCTGCCACCACCATGCTTCACTGTTGGGATGGTATTGGCCTGGTGATGAGCGGTGCCTGGTATCCTCCAAACATGACACCTGGCATTCACGCCAAAGAGTTCAATATTTGTCTCATCAGACCAGAGAATTTTGTTTCTCATGGTCTGAGAGTCCTTCAGGTGCATATTGGCAAACTCCAGGCGGGCTGCAATGTGCTTTTTACTAAGGAGTGGCTTCCGTCTAACCACTCTACCACACAGGCCTGATTGGTGGATTGCTGCGGAAATGGTTATCCTTCTGGAATGTTCTTCTCTTTCCTCAAAGGAATGCTGTAGCTCTGATAGAATGACCATCAGGTTCTTGGTCACCTCCCTGACTAGGGCCCTTCTCCACAGATCACTCAGTTTAGATGGCCGGCCAGCTCTAGGAAGAGTCCTGGTGGTTCCGAACTTCTTCCATTTACGGATGATGGAGGCCACTATGCTCATTGGGACCTTCAAAGCAGCAGATATTTTTCTGTACCCTTCCCCAGATTTGTGCCTCGAGACAATCCTTTCTCGGAGATCTACAGACAATTCCTTTGACTTAGTGTTTGGTTTGTGCTCAGACATGCACTGTGGGACCTTATATAGACAGGTGTGTGCCTTTCCAAATCATGTCCAATCAACTGAATTTACCACAGGTGTACTCCAATTAAGCTCTAGGAACATCTCAAGGATGATCAGTGGAAACAGGATGCACCTGAGCTCAATTTTGAGCTTCATGGCACAGGCTGTGAATACTTATGTACATGTGATTTCTTAGTTTTTTATCTTTAATAAATTTGCAAAAATCTAACCCTACCCCCCCCCCCCCCCTTTTCTCACCTTGTCATTATGGGGTATTGTGTGTAGAATTTTGAGGGTAAAAATGAATTTACTCCATTTTGGAACAAGGCTGTAACATAACAAAATGTGGAAAAAGTGAAGCGCTGTGAATACTTTCCAGATGCACTGTATAGTTTGCACCCTACAATCGGCCCTGGGTATAACATTAACTAAGGCACTACTATGGGGCATAACATCAACTAGGGCACTACTATGGTTCAGAAAATAAACTAGGATACTATTACGGGGCATACAATTAACAACTGCTGCAGAGAGGTGTCTCTCTAGAAGCAATGGGTCAGGGGCTCATTCAGAATGTTGCTATGGTACCCACAAAGTTCTTGCTACGCCTCTGCAATGATAAACCTACCCTTGGAGATGGAGATGATATCTGAACATGCCTGTAGAGTGGTACTGTACTTCAAGTATTTGTGTGTTAAAATGATCGTTAAAGTGGCTTAGTTATATTTAAAACTCCTGTTACTTTAAAAAATGCATTGTGGGTCTGAGATATATACGTTCGGGATATGCTTAATGTGCTATATGATATGAGTAGGTCAAATCAAAGGTGTTTGACTTAATCTATGTAAAAAATGTATCTATATATATCTATATATATATATATATATATATATATGCGAAAGCCTCCACTCACTCACTCAATCACTCACTCACTCACTCACTCAATCAATCAATCAATCAATCAATCAATCAATCAATCACTCATCACTAATTCTCTTACTTCCCAATATGTTATGAAGCTGAAATTTAACATAGGCATTCTTCAGGTGGGAAATAGAAAAACTATGTAATCAGAATTTTAATAAACCTCCCCTAAGGAGATGAAAAGGGGGTTGACATAAAGACGTTATTACCAATGCGTGGCTTGCATTGCGGGAACGATAACGCCCAAACGGACAATCGGATCAAAATTTGATTTGAACCTCCAGTGTATAGAATTTCAGAAACTGCAAAAATGGTCCTGTTACTTTTTACCGTATCTGCTCGGGTAACACCAAGAACCATGGATTAATATTTACTTACATTAAGAAGTCTCAAATTTACATCGCTATAGATTTACCAAATTTTTAACACTCATTTATATTTACAACTATGAAAATTAGAAACTCCCGTGCGAAGAACAGGTAGAACAACTAGTGTTTCTGTAATCCCTACATGTCACCAGATTTTCTCTCTTTTCTCTTCCACAAGCGTTTGACAGTCATAAATAACCTTTGGCATGTTTTCTACTATGGCAATTTAATCCTGTTTTACAGTGTTTGATTTGTCAGCAACCTGCGTTTTTATTCAGTGTTTTATCTTCTCTTCTTCTTCCTCCACTATGGCAAATCCATTCAGAAGAATATCTTTTTTGCTAGACAAGTTGTTCTCCCATTTACCATCTTAAATAGGAAATATACAAATATTTCAGCATTGTTGAACTTATCTTCTTACTCTCTATATGTATGTTTCCGCTCTATTTGCAACTGGTTACAAGGAAAAAGTACCTTCACTGTGAGGAATTTTTCGCCAATGCCTTTTCTCTAAAAAAAAAGGTGAAAAGGCATTGGCGAAAAATTTCCCTGGTGAAAACTGCTTTAATTGAATAGGAAATAGGAAATGTATAAACATTTCAGTATTGTGTGTGTGTGTGTGTGTGTGTGTGTGTGTGTGTGTAGAGGAATCTTGCGCGTGTGTGTAGATTAATCTTTTGTGGGGGAATTTGTTATTTTTTATACCTCTCAGATCTGTACTTGAATAATGTATGAGAACATTGTTTAACTACATGTCCTAGACCGGGCTGGCAGGGCATGCTGTGATTTGTGGTCCTACAACAAGTAATCTTGATATACACACAATATATAGGGGTTAAAGTTTCATCAGATTATAACGAGATTAGATATCTTTGAGGAGTTTCATGGTGCATGTTTGGAGACTGTATATAGTGATCTACCTAACTAGGTGTAATCTCCTTGCAGCTGGAAGAGGTGGGCATAACACAGTGATGTCATCCCCCTGTCCACCATGGAGGAAACACTGCAGAGAAGCATAACAATGGTGTGCGCTACAAGATAATGGATACCAATTTACTGGAGGTGTGTGCTACTTTATTGAGCATGTGTGCTGCATTACAGAGTGTGTGGTGCATTGCAAGGGATCTGTCATCTGTTCCCAAATATGTGTGCTACTTTACAGGGGCTCTGTGTGGAAAAACCTGGTTGAAGGAGGGTCATTTAGGATGCTAGAGAACAGCAGAGTGCAACATGTGTTTAATGCAATGTAACAGCTTTGGGGCTTATTTACTGTAAAATGGATCTAAGCAGGGTATGTAAAATGTAAAGGGAATTAGTGTTCACTCCATAGTGTGCATGCCCTGGAAAGGGGGTGTGGTCATTCAAAAAAGGGCATGTACTTGAATATATTGTGGGTTCAGGGTGTGTGGTGCTGGGCATACATACACCTATGAGTGCACAACATTTTCAGCGCCACTCTCATAGGTGTTGTACTGTATTAACAATCTTCCTGATATTAGGCAAGTATAGTAACAAGATATTAATGGTACTGTGCTTATCAATACAAAAAAAGTCTGTTTTGGCTGAAATAATATTAACTTGTATATAATACAGAAAATAACATTTATTTGTTATTATGTATTTGTTAATTCTCTGAATAACACAGCATGTAGTAAGCAATCGATTAAAAATGCCTTATTCAGGTTTGTTAGGAAACCAAAAAGGCACACTAATGGGCAAAACCATGTTGCACTGCAAATGGAGCACATGTAACATGTGCAGAGTTGGGTGGGTTATATTGTTTCTGTACATGGTAAATACTGGCAGCTTTATTATACACTGCAATTTGGATTTCAGTTTGAACACACCCCACCAAAATCTAAATCTCTCTGCACATGTTATATCTGCCCCTCCTGCACTGGAGTGTAGTTTTGCTCATTAGTATGCTTTTTTTTAGTTTGCAAACAAATCTGAATAAGGCCCATGATACTGTATAAAATAGCTTTAAAGATTAAGGGGCTAATTCAGTAAGGATCGTAAAAAGTACAAATTAGCAAAAACTGCGATCAATCGCAAAATTGTGAAGGCATGCCCAAACGGAAAATCTGCAACACTAATTTAATGTTACAAAAAAAAGGTGGACTTGTCAAATTTGCAAATTTTGCGATTAGATTTAAAAATCCGTGTCGCATTTTTTGCATAAAGGTTTCTGATGTCACAATTTAACATCAGCCACACATAACATTGAACCAACCATGCCTACTGACAGGATGCGTCGAACAACAAGACGAGCTACTTCTGCTGATGAACCCACAAACGCAGGCGGAAAAAGGAAAAAAAAACGTTTTTTTAATATTGAAAGTTTGCATACATGACATATTTCTGGGAGGATACCTGGGATTGGTTTGTTGGTTTTAAAATTAATGCAATCACTCAATGCCCCCCCCCATCCCAGCCCCCACAATAACTCGCCCCCCTCTCTGGGCAGGTGGGATGGCGGATCAGCTTGCGGAGGGCTGCGGGTGGTAAAGTGAGCTGCAGGTGCGGGCTGTCAGGGTGGCATGATGGCTGACCTCTGACATCATGTCACACTGCGCATTGCACACAGCCGGGGGTAGGGGGAGCCGGGCAGCATCTGAGCCGTTTGCTGAATATGCTCAGTATTGCTCGGCATTAAAAAAAAACAGCTGGTAGCTAATCCCGAAATTCTAAACTCCAATCCCGGACAATTTTAGGCCAAAATCCCAGGATTGGCCACCCTATCAACAGGTAATCTTTCTTGTTGCGAAAGTGGATTGAGGAACAATATAACTCCTTATGGTATAACTTCACAATATTAATATTAATGAAACACTTTTTAACACTTTCATTGCTACCTATGTAACACGTTTTGTCACCTATGCCTCTTAATACTGCAACACTTAACATTTACACTGCTACTTCTCACTTGTGTTATGCCTTGGGGCAGTTGGGCTGTGCTGGCCCAGGGGTCCCATGTTGTGAACCTGAATATTATGAATGTTAGGAACCCACCTAATGAGGAATAGGAGGGCCCATATATTTTTTGGGCAAAAATTATGCTATGAACCTCAGTTTTACTCCATGTTAAATTGCAGAGTTTATTAAAATGCCTCTGATTGTCAGTTCTTATAGGCCCTACACACTGGCCAATAATTCTCAAAGATATGAGCGATCTCGTTCATTATTGAACGCAATAACGTTCATATCTTTGAGTGTGGAGGCACCAGCGATGAACGATGCGCGGCCCCGCGCTCGTTCATCGCTGGTGCCGTCGGCTGTGCATGCAGGCCAATATGGACAAGATCGTCCATATTTGCCTGCACTTCTATGGAGCCGGGTGACGGGGGAGTGAAGAAACTTCACTCCCCCCGTCACTGCCCCACCCCCCCGCCGCCGAGTCGCCCGTCGGCCGTATCCGCCGTCGGGCAGCTCGGTGGCGGATCGGTCAATGTGTAGGGCCCTTTAGTTTTTAGAGTGCACCGGCATGTTCTCTCTTTTTTGTGTGTAATGTGAAATACCTACTCTTCCAGGAGTGTGGGAGACTACCCAAAAATCTGTAGGTACTGTAGGTATTGTAAGTAGATTTGCACCCATTGCATTGCAGCATGGTTTGTCCAAGTACAAAGTTACTGTACTGTACTTTTAATTTTAAATTTGCTTCCAATTCACAATGAACCCCACAGTGTTCTAGCTCTAACCAAAAGTTTATTATTCAGTATTTAGTTTTCATCTAGTGCTGTTTATCCCTGTCTAGTCAAGTTTCCTATCTAACTTATGGTGATTGGGAGAAGAAGCTGACACCAGCGCATCTTTGTGTTGGTCAGTGTTCTTAACCTTTGATATATTTCTCCATATTTAATTAAATAAAAAAAAATTGAGTTATGCAAGGGCATCTGTAATGGAAGAGCTTGCGGCTACTGTGTCTGTTGAAGAGTAATAAAAGCTATTTATTGCACATTTGCTGTAATGTTTCAAAGCAGATGTCCCTTTTTTAATCTATACTTCAGAAAAATAAATAGCAGAAATTAGAATCAGATGCTCTAAATTAAGGAGAGGGCTCTGCTGTGTTCAGCTCCAAAAGTAAAGCAACTTCCAGTAACAGTGCTCCTGATTTAGCTTACTGCATCCTGGACAGGATCAGAGTAGTGGAGAAGCCGCTCACAGCCGACCTCAGAATAAATCACATTTATATGTGCATACCTTGTATGAATAATTAACTTTTTTTTTATAGATTCCAGTTAAACCTCTGTGTATTAACTGGAAGCTCAGCTATTCAACCACATTGTATTTGTTGGTTCAAATTTAGATGTTTCAAAAATGACTCATTTTGTAAAAACAATGGTAATGCGATCTTGCTACAATATCTCATTAAAATGAAATGATGAGGTTTATGGCCTATTGGAAAGCTATCTACAACCATCTCATAAAATTGAAAGAGTCATCGGTTATTGCATAGTTGAAATATTTTGTGAGACAGAAATGTGAATTTTAGTGGCTGTGCACCCACCATTTGTATGTGCCAAATTAGGATCAGCCTGTGCTTACTGGATACAGAGTGTGGGTCTGATTGGAGATACGGCCGCAATGTCAATGTTGTACGCATCAGAGCGATTTTTGGCCACTGCACATGCATCACAGCCGCATTGCGCACATGCAGTGATTGATTAGCAAAGACAGAGCCAGTAAGGTGTGTTTGCAAAGTGAACATCATTTAGTGATTGTTTGGGGGAGGTAATGGGGTAGATATAAAAATGCAAGTGAGTTACCACTGTTTTCTGGGTGTGTTCTAGTCAGCCACTGTGAATTGTTCACAGTTGGACTGCCCTGGTGTTCCCAATGTTGCTCCTTTTGTATGTAAGCAGTGAAATTAAGACACTGAGGTAGGGATCTCTACACAAGACAGCTGCTGAGTCATTAGCATATTTACACAAGTGCACCGATTCAGGAAACTGCTCTTCTGATCAGGCCCTATATGAGAAGGTACAATTCATCCCTATTAAAAGCATTACTGATAGTTCTACTTGGTATTTTATTTGTCCACTTAGAGTTCCTTATGACTACAGTATGTGCCTTAGCAAGAATAAGGTGAGGATTATGTGGTTGATTGCAGCTCATACTGTAAGTACCGCCAATGCATACAAAGTACTATCGCACACAGTCCTAGTGCTGAGGAAGACAACAGCTGTTTATTTGTAACTTACAGTTGTGCTCATAAGTTTACATACCCTAGCAGAATTTGTGATTTTCTGGCCATTTGTCAGAGAATATGAATGATAACTCACAAACTTTTCTTTCACTCATGGTTAGTGGTTGGGTGAAGCCATTTATTGTCAAACAACTGTGTTTACTCTTGTTAAATCATAATGACAACAGAAACTACCCAAAAGACCCTGATCAAAAGTTTACATACACTGGAGATTTTGGCCTGATAACATGCACACAAGTTGACACAAATGGGTTTGAATAGCTACTAAAGGTAACCATCCTCACCTGTGATCTGTTTGCTTGTAATCAGTGTGTGTGTATAAAAGGTCAGTGAGTTTCTGGACTCCTGAAAGACCCTTGCATCTTTCATCCAGTTCTGCACTGACGTGCCTGGATTCTGAGTCATGGGGAAAGCAAAAGAAGTGTCAAAGGATCTGCGGGAAAAGGTAATTGAACTGTATAAAACAGGAAAGGGATATAAAAAGATATCCAAGCAATTGAGAATGCCAATCAGCAGTGGTCAAACTCTAATTAAGAAGTGGAAAATGAGGGATTCTGTGGAAACCAAATCACGGTCAGGTAGACCAACAAAAGTTTCAGCCACAACTGCCAGGAAAATTGTTCGGGATGCAAAGAAAAATCCACAAATAACTTCAGCTGAAATACAGGGCTCTCTGAAAAAAAGTGGCGTGGTTGTTTCAAGATGCACAATAAAGAGGCATTTGAAGAAAAATGGGCTGCATGGTCGAGTCGCCAGAAGAAAGCCATTACTACGCAAATGCCACAAAGCATCCCACTTACAATACTCCAAACAGCACAGAGACAAGCCTCAAAACTTCTGGCACAAAGTCATTTGGAGTGATGAGACCAAAATTGAACTTTTTGGCCACAACCATAAAAGTTACATTTGGAGAGGAGTCAACAAGGCCTATGATGAAAGATACACCATTCCTACTGTGAAACACGGAGGTGGATCGCTGATGTTTTGGGGATGTGTGAGCTACAAAGGCACTGGAAACTTGGTTAAAATTGATGGCAAGATGAATGCAGCATGTTATCAGAAAATACTGGAGGAAAATTTTCACTCATCAGCCCGGAAGCTGCACATGGGACGTACTTGGACGTTCCAACATGACAATGATCCAAAACACAAGGCCAAGTCGACCTGTCATTGGCTACAGCAGAATAAAGTAGTGATGAGCTGGTTCGGTTCTCGGAAACCGAACCCCCCCGAACTTCACGCTTTTTACACGGGTCCGAGGCAGACTCGGATCTTCCCGCCTTGCTCGGCTAACCCGAGCGCGCCCGAACGTCATCATCCCGCTGTCGGATTCTCGCGAGGCTCGGATTCTATCGCGAGACTCGGATTCTATATAAGGAGCCGCGCGTCGCCGCCATTTTCACACGTGCATTGAGATTGATAGGGAGAGGACGTGGCTGGCGTCCTCTCCGTTTAGAATAGAAATAGATAGTGAGAGTGAGACACTTGATTTACTGGAGCTTAGGAGTACTCAGAGAGTGCAGAGTTTACTAGTGACTGACCAGTGACCACCAGTGCAGTTTTATTATTATTTAATATAATCCGTTCTCTGCCTGAAAAAAAACGATACACAGTGACACAGTATACCATATCTGTGCTCAGCCTCAGTGTGCTGCATCATCTATGTATATCTGACTGTGCTGAGTGCTCACTGCTCACACAGCTTAATTGTGGGGGAGACTGGGGAGCAGTTATAGCAGGAGTACATATATTTAACAGTGCACACTTTTGCTGCCAGAGTGCCACTGCCAGTGTGACTGACCAGTGACCAGTGACCACCAGTATATTGTGATTGTCTGCCTGAAAAAGTTAAACACTCGTCGTGTGGTGTTTTTATTCTATAAACGCATTCTGCTGACAGTGTCCAGCAGGTCCGTCATTAATTATATAATATATACCTGTCCGGCTGCAGTAGTGATATATATATATATATTTTATATCATTATCATCCAGTCTATATTAGCAGCAGACGCAGTACGGTAGTCCACGGCTGTAGCTACCTCTGTGTCGGCAGTCGCTCGTCCAAAATTGTATACCTACCTGTGGTGTTTTTTTTTTTTTTCTATCTTCTTCATACTAGTAGTTAACTTTAGGAGTCTGCAGTGCTGACAGTGTCCAGCAGGTCCATCATTATATAATATATACCTGTCCGGCTGCAGTAGTGATATATATATTTTTTATATCATTATCATCCAGTCTATATTAGCAGCAGACGCAGTACGGTAGTCCACGGCTGTAGCTACCTCTGTGTCGGCAGTCGCTCGTCCATCCATAATTGTATACCACCTACCTGTTGTGTTTTTTTTTCTATCTTCTTGATACTAGTAGCTTACTTTAGGAGTCTGCAGTGCTGACAGTGTCCAGCAGGTCCGTCATTATATAATATATACCTGTCCGGCTGCAGTAGTGATATATATATATTTTTTATATCATTATCATCCAGTCTATATTAGCAGCAGACGCAGTACGGTAGTCAACGGCCGTAGCTACCTCTGTGTCGGCAGTCGCTCGTCCATCCATAATTGTATACCACCTACCTGTTGTGTTTTTTTTTCTATCTTCTTGATACTAGTAGCTTACTTTAGGAGTCTGCAGTGCTGACAGTGTCCAGCAGGTCCGTCATTATATAATATATACCTGTCCGGCTGCAGTAGTGATATATATATATTTTTTATATCATTATCATCCAGTCTATATTAGCAGCAGACGCAGTACGGTAGTCCACGGCTGTAGCTACCTCTGTGTCGGCAGTCGCTCGTCCATCCATAATTGTATACCACCTACCTGTGGTGTTTTTTTTTTTCTATCTTCTTGATACTAGTAGCTTACTTTAGGAGTCTGCAGTGCTGACAGTGTCCAGCAGGTCCGTCATTATATAATATATACCTGTCCGGCTGCAGTAGTGATATATATATATTTTTTATATCATTATCATCCAGTCTATATTATCAGCAGATGCAGTATGGTAGTCCACGGCTGTAGCTACCTCTGTGTCGGCAGTCGCTCGTCCATCCATAATTGTATACCACCTACCTGTGGTGTTTTTTTTTTCTATCTTCTTGATACTAGTAGCTTACTTTAGGAGTCTGCAGTGCTGACAGTGTCCAGCAGGTCCGTCATTATATAATATATACCTGTCCGGCTGCAGTAGTGATATATATATATTTTTTATATCATTATCATCCAGTCTATATTAGCAGCAGACGCAGTACGGTAGTCCACGGCTGTAGCTACCTCTGTGTCGGCAGTCGCTCGTCCATCCATAAGTATACTAGTATCCATCCATCTCCATTGTTTACCTGAGGTGCCTTTTAGTTGTGCCTATTAAAATATGGAGAACAAAAATGTTGAGGTTCCAAAAATAGGGAAAGATCAAGATCGACTTCCACCTTGTGCTGAAGCTGCTGCCTCTAGTCATGGCCGAGACGATGAAATGCCATCAAAGTCGTCTGCCAAGGCCGATGCCCAATGTCATAGTACAGAGCATGTAAAATCCAAAACACCAAATATCAGTAAAAAAAGGACTCAAAAATCTAAAATAAAATTGTCGGAGGAGAAGCGTAAACTTGCCAATATGCCATTTACCACACGGAGTGGCAAGGAACGGCTGAGGCCCTGGCCTATGTTCATGGCTAGTGGTTCAGCTTCACATGAGGATGGAAGCACTCAGCCTCTCGCTAGAAAAATGAAAAGACTCAAGCTGGCAAAAGCACAGCAAAGAACTGTGCGTTTTTCGAAATCACAAATCCACAAGGAGAGTCCAATTGTGTTGTTTGCGATGCCTGACCTTCCCAACACTGGACGTGAAGAGCATGCGCCTTCCACCATTTGCACGCCCCCTGCAAGTGCTGGAAGGAGCACCCGCAGTCCAGTTCCTGATAGTCAGATTGAAGATGTCAGTGTTGAAGTACACCAGGATGAGGAGGATATGGGTGTTGCTGGCGCTGGGGAGGAAATTGACCAGGAGGATTCTGATGGTGAGGTGGTTTGTTTAAGTCAGGCACCCGGGGAGACACCTGTTGTCCGTGGGAGGAATAGGGCCATTGACATGCCTGGTGAAAATACCAAAAAAATCAGCTCTTCGGTGTGGAAGTATTTCAACAGAAATGCGGACAACATTTGTCAAGCCGTTTGTTGCCTTTGTCAAGCTGTAATAAGTAGGGGTAAGGACGTTAACCACCTCGGAACATCCTCCCTTATACGTCACCTGCAGCGCATTCATCATAAGTCAGTGACAAGTTCAAAAACTTTGGGCGACAGCGGAAGCAGTCCACTGACCAGTAAATCCCTTCCTCTTGTAACCAAGCTCACGCAAACCACCCCACCACCAACTCCCTCAGTGTCAATTTCCTCCTTCCCCAGGAATGCCAATAGTCCTGCAGGCCATGTCACTGGCAATTCTGACGAGTCCTCTCCTGCCTGGGATTCCTCCGATGCATCCTTGCGTGTAACGCCTACTGCTGCTGGCGCTGCTGTTGTTGCTGCTGGGAGTCGATGGTCATCCCAGAGGGGAAGTCGTACTCGTAAGACCACTTTTACTACTTCCACCAAGCAATTGACTGTCCAACAGTCCTTTGCGAGGAAGATGAAATATCACAGCAGTCATCCTGCTGCAAAGCGGATAATTGAGGCCTTGGCATCCTGGGCGGTGAGAAACGTGGTTGCGGTATCCATCATTACTGCAGAGCCAACTAGAGACTTGTTGGAGGTACTGTGTCCCCGGTACCAAATACCATCTAGGTTCCATTTCTCTAGGCAGGCGATACCGAAAATGTACACAGACCTCAGAAAAAGACTCACCAGTGTCTTAAAAAATGCAGTTGTACCCAATGTCCACTTAACCACGGACATGTGAACAAGTGGAGCAGGGCAGGCTCAGGACTATATGACAGTGACAGCCCACTGGGTAGATGTATGGACTCCCGCCGCAAGAACAGCAGCGGCGGCACCAGTAGCAGCATCTCGCAAACGCCAACTCTTTCCTAGGCAGGCTACGCTTTGTATCACCGCTTTCCAGAATACGCACACAGCTAAAAACCTCTTACGGCAACTGAGGAAGATCATCGCAGAATGGCTTACCCCAATTGGACTCTCCTGTGGATTTGTGGCATCGGACAACGCCAGCAATATTGTGTGTGCATTAAATCTAGGCAAATTCCAGCACGTCCCATGTTTTGCACATACCTTGAATTTAGTGGTGCAGAATTATTTAAAAAACGAGAGGGGCGTGCAAGTGATGCTGTCGGTGGCCAGAAGAATTGCGGGACACTTTCGGCGTACAGGCACCACGTACAGAAGACTGGAGCACCACCAAAAACGCCTGAACCTGCCCTGCCATCATCTGAAGCAAGAAGTGGTAACGAGGTGGAATTCAACCCTCTATATGCTTCAGAGGTTGGAGGAGCAGCAAAAGGCCATTCAAGCCTATACAACTGAGCACGATATAGGAGGTGGAATGCACCTGTCTCAAGCGCAGTGGAGAATGAGTTCAACGTTGTGCAAGGTTCTGCAACCTTTTGAACTTGCCACACGTGAAGTCAGTTCAGACACTGCCAGCCTGAGTCAGGTCATTCCCCTCATCAGGCTTTTGCAGAAGAAGCTGGAGACATTGAAGGAGGAGCTAACACAGAGCGATTCCGCTAGGCATGTGGGACTTGTGGATGGAGCCCTTAATTCGCTTAACAAGGATTCACGGGTGGTCAATCTGTTGAAATCAGAGCACTACATTTTGTCCACCGTGCTCGATCCTAGATTTAAAACCTACCTTGGATCTCTCTTTCCGGCAGACAGAAGTCTGCTGGGGTTCAAAGAACTGCTGGTGACAAAATTGTCAAGTCAAGCGGAACGCGACCTGTCAACATCTCCTCCTTCACATTCTCCCGCAACTGGGGGTGCGAGGAAAAGGCTCAGAATTCCGAGCCCACCCGCTGGCGGTGATGCAGGGCAGGCTGGAGCGACTGCTGATGCTGACATCTGGTCCAGACTGAAGGACCTGACAACGATTACGGACATGTCGTCTACTGTCACTGCATATGATTCTCTCCCCATTGAAAGAATGGTGGAGGATTATATGAGTGACCGCATCCAAGTAGGCACGTCAGACAGTCCGTACTTATACTGGCTGGAAAAAGAGGCAATTTGGAGGCCCTTGCACAAACTGGCTTTATTCTACCTAAGTTGCCCTCCCACAAGTGTGTACTCCGAAAGAGTGTTTAGTGCCGCCGCTCACCTTGTCAGCAATCGGCGTACGAGGTTACATCCAGAAAATGTGGAGAAGATGATGTTCATTAAAATGAATTATAATCAATTCCTCAGTGGAGACATTGACCAGCAGCAATTGCCTCCACAAAGTACACAGGGAGCTGAGATGGTGGATTCCAGTGGGGACGAATTGATAATCTGTGAGGAGGGGGATGTACACGGTGATATATCGGAGGATGAGGTGGACATCTTGCCTCTGTAGAGCCAGTTTGTGCAAGGAGAGATTAATTGCTTCTTTTTTGGTGGGGGTCCAAACCAACCCGTCATTTCAGTCACAGTCGTGTGGCAGACCCTGTCACTGAAATGATGGGTTGGTTAAAGTGTGCATGTCCTGTTTATACAACATAAGGGTGGGTGGGAGGGCCCAAGGACAATTCCATCTTGCACCTCTTTTTTCTTTCATTTTTCTTTGCGTCATGTGCTGTTTGGGGAGTAGTTTTTGGAAGGGCCATCCTGCGTGACACTGCAGTGCCACTCCTAGATGGGCCAGGTGTTTGTGTCGGCCACTTGGGTCGCTTATCTTAGTCATACAGCTACCTCATTGCGCCTCTTTTTTTCTTTGCGTCATGTGCTGTTTGGGGGGTGTTTTTTGGAAGGGCCATCCTGCGTGACACTGCAGTGCCACTCCTAGATGGGCCAGGTGTTTGTGTCGGCCACTTGGGTCGCTTATCTTAGTCACACAGCTACCTCATTGCGCCTCTTTTTTTCTTTGCGTCATGTGCTGTTTGGGGTGTGTTTTTTGGAAGGGCCATCCTGCGTGACACTGCAGTGCCACTCCTAGATGGGCCAGGTGTTTGTGTCGGCCACTTGGGTCGCTTATCTTAGTCACACAGCTACCTCATTGCGCCTCTTTTTTTCTTTGCGTCATGTGCTGTTTGGGGGGTGTTTTTTGGAAGGGCCATCCTGCGTGACACTGCAGTGCCACTCCCAGATGGCCCAGGTGTTTGTGTCGGCCACTAGGGTCGCTTATCTTAGTCACACAGCTACCTCATTGCGCCTCTTTTTTTCTTCTTTGCGTCATGTGCTGTTTGGGGAGTAGTTTTTGGAAGGGCCATCCTGCGTGACACTGCAGTGCCACTCCTAGATGGGCCAGGTGTTTGTGTCGGCCACTTGGGTCGCTTATCTTAGTCTTACAGCTACCTCATTGCGCCTCTTTTTTTCTTTGCGTCATGTGCTGTTTGGGGGGTGTTTTTTGGAAGGGCCATCCTGCGTGACACTGCAGTGCCACTCCTAGATGGGCCAGGTGTTTGTGTCGGCCACTTGGGTCGCTTATCTTAGTCACACAGCTACCTCATTGCGCCTCTTTTTTTCTTTGCGTCATGTGCTGTTTGGGGTGTGTTTTTTGGAAGGGCCATCCTGCGTGACACTGCAGTGCCACTCCTAGATGGGCCAGGTGTTTGTGTCGGCCACTTGGGTCGCTTATCTTAGTCACACAGCTACCTCATTGCGCCTCTTTTTTTCTTTGCGTCATGTGCTGTTTGGGGGGTGTTTTTTGGAAGGGCCATCCTGCGTGACACTGCAGTGCCACTCCCAGATGGCCCAGGTGTTTGTGTCGGCCACTAGGGTCGCTTATCTTAGTCACACAGCTACCTCATTGCGCCTCTTTTTTTCTTCTTTGAGTCATGTGCTGTTTGGGGAGTAGTTTTTTGAAGGGCCATCCTGCGTGACACTGCAGTGCCACTCCTAGATGGGCCAGGTGTTTGTCTCGGCCACTTGGGTCGCTGAGCTTAGTCATCCAGCGACCTCGGTGCAAATTTTAGGACTAAAAATAATATTGTGAGGTGTGAGGTGTTCAGAATAGACTGAAAATGAGTGGAAATTATGGTTATTGAGGTTAATAATACTTTGGGATCAAAATGACCCCCAAATTCTATGATTTAAGCTGTTTTTTAGGGTTTTTTGAAAAAAACACCCGAATCCAAAACACACCCGAATCCGACAAGAAAAATTCGGTGAGGTTTTGCCAAAACGCGTTCGAACCCAAAACACGGCCGCGGAACCGAACCCAAAACCAAAACACAAAACCCGAAAAATTTCCGGTGCTCATCACTAGAATAAAGTGAAGGTTCTGGAGTGGCCATCTCAGTCTCCTGACCTCAATTTCATTGAGCCACTCTGGGGAGATCTCAAATGTGCAGTTCATGCAAGACAGCCCAAGAATTTACAGAAACTGGAGGCTTTTTGCGAAGAAGAATGGTCAGCTTTACCATCTGAGAAAATAAAGAGCCTCATCCACAACTACCACAAAAGACTTCAAGCTGTCATTGATGTTAAAGGGGGCAATACACGGTATTAAGAACTGGGGTATGTAAACTTTTGATCAGGATCATTTGGGTAGTTTCTGTTGTCATTATGATTTAAAAAGAGTAAACACAGTTGTTTGACAATAAATGGCTTCACCCAACCACTAACCATGAGTGAAAGAAAAGTTTATGAATTATCATTCTTAATCTCTGACAAATGGCCAGAAAATCACAAATTATGCTAGGGTATGTAAACTTCTGAGCACAACTGTACATTCTCCAGTAGATAGACTCATTAATAGTATAAAAGAAAGGATCATTGGGAGACCACAAGAAGGACTACATGGTCAGGAGTGTTGGATGAGCTCCAAACCCTGGTGGATGAGAACCACAATCTTTGACAACTGGTGGAGTACACAAGGGCAATGCTCTAATGAAATCAATGCCCTCTCTATGTGAGGGTCAAGGGTTGAATGAATTGCAAGGAATGAGGGGTTCAATCATACAGTAAACCCTCATAATTACCATTATTTGATTGAAAGTTGACAGAAAAACATTTTCCTAGAATACTGATAACTAAGAGATGCAATCTCCATCCATACTTTCCATTGATGGTAGCAACCTATCAAATGAAAACCATTGATGGTTCAGATTATTAATGGGCACTAGTAGTGGCATCACGTGACTGATCTGGGGCTAAGTGCTGTGCAATAATAATAAAAAAACAGCATTGCCATTGGACCTCTACCATCAATGGCAAAACCATAGACCATCAATGTCTGCTATATCTTGATGGTTGATGGTCAATCCTAAACTGTTATCAGTGGTGGCTCAAGGTGGTGCCTGGCTGGGCTATTGCCTGGGGTGCTGCGGTTTGAGGGCACAGCGTCATCACCCTGCCAGCACTGGGATGGGATGCTGGCTGATGGGTTGCCAGCAGTCAGAATACCGACCATGTCATCCCAAAGATCAGAATTCCAACAAGGAAAGGTAAGCCTAAACCTAACCTTCCTCCTCCCCGGGGGTGCCTGAACCTAACTCCCCGCATGCTAACCCTAACCCCTCTGTCCTGCAGCCTTACCCTAACCCTCCCCCCACAGCCTAAACCTTACACACACACAGACACACACACACACACACACACACACACACACACACACACACACACACACACACATGCACCCCCCGCATGGCTTACCTCTCCAGCGACCCAGCAGTGTATTGTTTGGACCCCGAATTCTACTGTCTGTATTTTCACAGCCCAGATCCCGACTGCTGGGATCGTGACTTGATCCCAGAGCACTGCCTGTGTGTTCTAATGGCCAACAGCCACCAGGCACTAGGATCAAGTGGCTCTCCAAGGGGGCACGACCTTTGACATGCATAGTTGAAAAGAAGAGGTGCATGAAGAGGAGACTCATGAAGGGCAGGCAAGGGGAGCTGGGAGGAGCCTGCCCAGTGTTGTGCAGTGGAGCCAAGAGGCTAAAACAGCCTGCCCGCTGCCTTGCTGCTGACGTGTGAATAGATGCTGTGCGCATGCATACAGCATCTATTCACTTTAAAGGGAGAGCTTGGGGGAAGCTCAGCACCTCCGTAGGTGCTGAGCACGCCCCATCAGTGACGTAGACAGCTGGGGGACATCCCCATTAGTGACTTTGAGGGGGCTTAATCACCCCCAATAGTGACGCCTGGTCTTAATGACATTGGTTATATTCCTACACAGGCATCTTCTGAACCATGTGACCTCCTACATGAATAGTTAATACCGACTGATGACCCTATCTGCTCAAGGAGGATCACTTTCTTCAGAAGTTCCCCATTGCAGAGAAGCCACCAGATAGGTAAGGTGCATTTTTATTTAGTACACACACAAACAGTATAGTCTTTTTTTTTTTTTAATTAAGGGTGGCACCAAAGGGGCTTTTAGCCCTGGGCACCACTCTGTCTAGAATCGGCCCTGACTGCTAACAAGCTAGAAGTCCCAGCAAGACTGATGAAGTATGCTGGTATTTATTCTCATCCACTCAGCGCATTCTCATTCATTTCTATGACGAGTGACCTCTCACTCTGTGGCGCAGCATTTCACTGTATCCCAGTTGTCTTTCTTGTTATACAAGATCATGGATGTTACAGGGATTGAAGAGGAACAGACTACTGGATTTTGTGAGTATTACAGTGGAGAACAAGTGCTGTGCCGGAGAGTGGTTATTTAATGAAAATATATGATACTGTGTGTCCTGTCTTTATTATTATTATTATTATTATTATTATTATTATTATTTTACAGGTGCACTACAAGTGCCAGCAGGCCCATTTGTGGTTCACCAAGTGCCATCATGCTGGGGTCACAGACTCCCTGACAAAGGCCAAGATGGGCCGATACACGTAGGAGCAGTGCTACAAACTCCTTTTTGTACAATCAAACATTATCATCAACCGAGCTCTTTAAACACCCTCTGAAACAATGTACAACTAGACACTGGAAGAAGACCGAGGGCTGGGAGCCACGATCATGTGACCGCAACTCCAGAACCAGGAAGTGAGCACCACAGCAGCAGCTGCACAACGTGCAGTGAAGAAGCGGCGGAAGCAGACGCTGGGACAGAAGCTGCGGAGACTCAGGTAAGACTCTTTAAGAGAGCTCGGTGGGTAGTCCTTTTTTTGAGGTCTCAAAGCCATTGCTCTCCCCCCCCAGACTGTGACCGCATCCCAGCATTCCTGGGAAGGGGAGAGCGCTTTAAACAAGGCGAGCTCTGCTTCATAAAGGCACTCGTAGAGAGCGATAAGTCCGGAGTCCCCACACCATGCTTCTCTGTATTAGTCCCCCGCCTACAGATGTAGGGGTACCCCGCATGCTGTTCTAGTGCACTCACCCCTCTTTTTGGCCTCCCAGACATCTGTTTACTGTTGTATCAACAAGCTCAACACAATACAGGTTGAGTATCCCTTATCCAAGTATCCCTTATCCAAATTATTCCGAAAACTGTAGTTTTCAGTATGCAGATTTTGAAAAAAAAATTATGCTGCACTCGTCCGTTCCCTGCCCCGGCTGATTGATCAGTGCTGCTGCCTGCTGTGGACGTGGCTCCTCTTTGTGTGTTTGTGCATATGTAATGAGTGGCGGAGCGTCATGCCGCTCATTACAATATGTACAAACTGTGCTGGGGCAGGAGGACACTCGCCAGTCACCACTAGCATGTAGCAGGAGACACGTCTGAGCAGGTGGGCCGCTCCCCGCCTCCCCATTGACGCCAGTGGAGGTCAGTTCATCTCTAGGTATAAACAGTATATGTTGCTTAGAAACACATACTGTTTATACCAAGGACCATAGATTGCGCTTGCAGAGTGCGGGTGTGATGTGGGCGGCGCAGAGACTGCTGCAAGTGATCACTGAGAGCGGGGGCGAGCACCAGCAGTGACTGATCACCTTGCCCGCCTTTCATCTCCCTCCTTCACAGCTGCCTATCAGATTGGCTGGAGGGATGAGAATGAAAGGAAGCGCCAGACTCCAGTCCTACATTCAGGGATGCGCAAGTGGCCGAATTGTGTACTATGATGAGGACTCTGGTCACCATGCTTCCCTGGCTGCAAGGTGTATGTGTCACCACTTCACCCCACCCCCCACTCACCCCCTCCAGGACCCAGTATGACAAGTGTGTGTGTGTGTGCGTCCTCCCAGGCCCCAGTATGTGTATCATTGTGCCTCCCTCCCAGGCCCCAGTGTCATTATGTCAATGCCTCTGCCTCCAGGACCCAGCGTGTTTGTGTGTGTGTCACCATGTCCCCAGGACCCTGTGTGTGTGTGTGTGTGTGTGTGTGTGTGTGTGTGTGTGTGTGTGTGTGTGTGTCCTCTCAGACCCCAGTATGCGTATCACTGGGATCCGGTCTCTAGGTCGACAGTAACTAGGTCGACACTATCTAGGTCGACAGTAACTAGGTTGACAGGATTTCTAGGTTGACAGGATCTCTAGGCCAACATGTTCTAGGTCGACAGATCAAAAGGTCGACATGAGTTTTCACAAATTTTTTCTTTTTTTAAACCCTTTTCAGACTACGATTGGAACGGTGACCTGTGCCGAGCGAAGCGGCAGCTGAGCGAGGCACCTTGCCCTTCTTGCGAGGGGACACGGTGCACTAATTGGGGTTCCCGGTCACTCTACGAAGAAAACGACACCAAAAAAACATAAACTCATGTTGACCTTTTTTTTGACCTGTCGACCTAGACCATGTCAACTTAAAGACCCTGTCGACTTAGTTACTGTCGACCAATAGTGGTCGAACTAGACACTGTCGACCTAGTTACTATCTACCTTCCATACCACACCCTGTATCACTGTGCCCCCCTCCCATGCCCCAGTGGCCGTCTTAACATCAGTGTAGGCCCCTACCCATCCTGCAGTGGTAGAGGTGGGAGGTGCTATCAGCGGCAGCTTTGATGTCCCGTGAGCGGTAGGGGGTGTTCTATCTTCCACTCAGAATGTAGGACCTGGAGCGGTAATTTCTACTAATTACTCTTTTACTGCACAGATGGTGGAAGATGGGGCAGGAGGGGGAACACTTAACTGTAGAAGGGGGCATTGGGCTGAATGAAGCGGCCCTGGTACATGACTTCCAGGGTGGTATGGGTTGTTTAATATGCAGGGGAGGGGTGGATAATAGAGTGGGCTTAATATTCATCATTTTCCAGTGGGAGGGCAGCTTGCTTGACTGCAGATATCTCCAGTTCCTGGAAATAGATTTCTTAGCTTTCAATGGAATAAAAACTAGAGGCATCGCCACGTGCAGCTGTCGAAATCGACAGCTGCAGGTGCACATATCGGGCTGCTATCTTTTAGATAGCAGCGCCGATATGGACAGGGGCACTGATACCACTTCTCCCCCATCACAAGGATTAATACATTTACCCCTATAGCACAGGTCTCTGATGGGTGTGGGCACATCACGGCATTAGGCCACAACCCCTATATACCCGCGAATCGTGGCATTGCTTTAATTTGCTGTTTGGATACGGACAGGCTGGGGCAATGGTTACTGAAGCGTGGCCATCCTCGATGGCTGCAGTCTCCAGCAAGGGGTTTGCTACTGGCAGCTGCCATTCTGTCCGGCAGGTGGAGTGGTGGGACCCGGAAGCAGCCCGGGCCCTATAGCAGCTGCACCCATGGTAGTTATGGCACTGGAAGGCGGTCTTGGTCAGATGGCTCTGGCAGGCTGTAACGGGAAAAATAAATTTTCCTGTGTACACCTGCACAGCAGATCCTGTGGGAAAATAGGAGGCCCTGTTAATCCGGCCCTGCTGCCTAATAGAACACGCCAAGATGGGTTGTTTCTGCCGTAGATCAACGGAGGTTTCAGTTTAGACAACAAAATTGCAGCTTTGTAAATGCTAAACTTCAACAAAGTGCAAAATGACAGCAGAACACAATATACAGGGCCTGATTTATCACTGCAGAACAATGCAATTATTTATGGAGTTGAGAGATTTTGTGTTCCTGTGCGAAAATCTCAAAATTCTCTTATGGCGCAAGCTTTCCACAGAAAGCTTGCTGTTGTGATTAAGATGCACGGTTACATAAATGTCTGGGCATTCTAGTGCGGTGACTGGGAGGTGGTGAAACAGATGCACGGAGATGACCCATCTAATAGGCAAGTTGTAGGAGTGCTGCAGGCGTGTCACCGAAGTGTTTGCGTACTAAGACGTTTAATCGTTCACATGGAGGCATAAATGTACACCAGGGAAGGACTTTGTAGTGACATTTACATAAAGTCACAGATGGACGACCGCTGAAAGACTCAGATGCAGCCAGATCTGCGTTTCCTGAATTATAACCACACTATATTAATCTCCTGACATTTTTCCCTATATGCATTACATCATCTTACTGTACATAATCAAAGGCTGACACTGCTCCTCACCTCTATTGGTGGAATTTAAGTGTTTTTTCCACCAGCGGCCTCTAGTTGGCACCTGTTGCTCCAGGTGCACACAGCCGCTGGCGCTGACATTACTTGTTATGTTCTTACATTGTTATGTTGTTCCGTCATTGTGACAGGCTTGTAACTAGTCAGGTATAAAATGCTTAAACCTTGTAATGTGAATAACGTGCTATATTGTAGAAACTTGCTTTTCAGCAAAGCTAACAGAAATTCTGCAGAGCAGTGACTGGATTACGATGTGACAGCTTTTTTATGATTGTGCGTTTGTGTAAAAAAAATAAAAAATATTTATTTTAGACACTAGGTGGCGGTCAAGCACTAAGAAAAATATTTACCATTAAAAACCTATAGACTAGAAGCTATTTATTCTGCTCTCCATATAAAAGAATTACATTTAAAAATACATGATAGCTGCATCTACAAAATGGAATGAAACTAACATTTTTATTATATACCTTTTGCAAATCGTACATATACTGTACTAAAGGCAAATTTGATGGAAATTTACTAAAAACAAAACTCGCCTCTAGACAGCAATAAACCATTGGTGCAAACATTGATTCATTTCAATAGACAGTAACAGATACCTTGGATTTACTAGATGCAGGGTTAATAAACATTATAGAAGCCACAGAAACATCACAGCAGAACAGTATAAAAAAAAAAAAACAGACCTGGCTGCGAGAAGCGTGCGCCTGAAGCACTGCACAGACCATACTGATCTGTGGGGGTGATTCAGACCTGATCGATGGGCTACTAATTTTGCTGTCCTGCGTGCAGATATTCGGCGTGCAAGTGTGCGATCGCATGTGTACGCCGAGCTGCACAAATCCAGTGTGTGCAGTCTCTGCGCAGCCCAGGACTTACTCCTACAGTGCAATAAGAACAGGATCACCGAGGCCGGAGCTGATGTTCGACACCCTTCCTGAAAATGCTTGGGAATGCCTGCATTTTTCCGGACACTCACAGTAAACAGTCAGTTACCACCAGGGCTTAAAGTGGTCCAGGAGAGGTGGTGGAACTCATTTCCTCTACCCCCCCGACACACACACACACACACACACACACACACACACACACACACACACACACACACACACACACACACACACACATACGAAGTGCCGTAGTCACACAATAGTGCCTCAAATTCAAATTATGCCACTCAGTAGCACAGTCTTATTCCCATTACACCACGTAGTAGTGCCCCTTATTCATATTACATCACTCTGTAGTGCCCCTTATTCACATTACATAACTCTGTAGTGCCCCTTATTCCTATTACATCACTCTGTAGTGCCCCTTATTCACATTACATCACTCTGTAGTGCCCCTTATTCCTATTACATCACTCTGTAGTGCCCCTTATTCATATTACATCACTCTGTAGTGCCCCTTATTCCTATTACATCACTCTGTAGTGCCCTTTATTTGCATCATGCTACCCAGTGGTACCACTTATACACATGGAATTACTGTGCAAGGCTGTGGAGGAGGTGGAACTAGTTCCACCTACAATTACAGGTGGTGGAACTCAGTTCCACTTCGTTCCCCCCCCCACACACTTTAACCCCTGGTTACCACCCACAAATGGCCTCTTCCTGTCAATCACCTTGTGAATGCCTTTGCAAATGTAAGTATTACACCATCCTGTCGCTGACCGACTGTTATGCACACCAGTGCCTGCAGGAATGTACTGGTGTCAGAACTGTTATGCACTCCAGTGCCTGCAGGAATGTACTGGTGTTTGAACTGTTATGCACACCAGTGCCTGCAGAAATGTACTGGTGTCTGAACGGATAGGTATGCAAAACAAATGAACTCACAGACAGACTGGGGAATATGACATTACGTACACAGAAGGTGATAGGGTAACAAAATACACACAAAGTGAACAGAGAAGCCCAGAGGCTAAGGAACTGGGTGTCTCCCTAGTATTAGTAATGCTCAGATGGGAAAAGCAAGATGTTGTGTTTTAATACATAGAGAACCCGAAATGCTGTTGCTAAGGGCAACAGCAAAACCCTAAAGGGTTACCAACGGGTGTGGCAGTAAACTCCTTGGTCAGAGATGGAATGATAGACACAAGGAGAGTCTCCACAATCCTAATTCTCACTTGCAGTGCACAGGTTCAGCTTACTGCCACTAAACTGACACCTGACACCTTGCACAGTGAGACAGGATTTAGGCAGGCAAGTCTTAGAATTCAGCCGCAAACTTGCTAAGTTCACAGAGTAGTAAAAGAACCCCAGCAAGCTAAACGACTGACTCCAGTCTTACTGCTAGGTCTGGATTGGCAGAGTGTAGTACCAAATCCCCAGGCCTATTTGCAGTAAGCAACAACAAATACAAAGCTACACAGTACTGGCTAACTTTCAGGAACTGACTAACCAACAAAGATTCAGCAGCATCTGCTTAACCTGAGAAGAGGCCTTATAAAGCAGGTGCTGTCCACGCCCCACTCAGACCTCACAGACTGTGAGCACAAAAACCAGCACCGGATCCCCTGTCGTGCACAGAGCCTGTAACCACTGCACAGCAAAAGACCCGAACCGGAGTATCAGCTGCGCTCAGGTTACTCCGCTAGCACTTGTCTCCCGGTTGCCATGACGACGTGGCAGCACAGGGCAGGAGACCCTAACACCGACGATGCCCATTTTTGTTGGCCGACCCGCATGCGCATTGCGGTGCATACGCATGCGCAGTCTTTTGCTGATTGCCCACTGTGCGAAAACGCACAGCAGTGATCAGGTCTAAATCACCCTCCCCCAAAGAATAAATGGTTAATGAAAAAAATATATATGGGGTCCCCCCCAAATCAATAACCAGCCCTAGACCTCTCAGCCTGAGCTAGTGTGTGACAGAGGCGTAACTATGGTTTTTAGAGCCCAGGCAAGATGACAAATGGCAACCCTCCCCCCCCCGACCACCACCACACCCCCAAAAATGTATCCCTGAGCGCACTCCTGTAAAGGGGCATGGCCAACCAGGGAGGGGGCGTGGTTCCACAATGGTAGAGCCTCATAATAGCATCAACCCGCCTCCACACCTGGCACATGGCAGAGGGTGATGGGAGAGGAAGACAGTGAGAGGCAGTGGCTGACAGGGAGACGATAACAGCAGTGGGTAATGCCAAGAAGAAGGTGATGCCAGGGAGCGGATGACAGCAGTGCAGGGCCGGATTAAGCCTTGGGTGTGCCTGGGGCACTTTAGACAGGGGGGGCCCCGGTGGTAGGGGGGAAGGGCTGTGTATAATATTGTGCATACCTCCCAACATGACCCATTCCAGGAAGGACAACATGCTCTTTACATGGACTTCCCTCTTAATTTATGATTGTAGTCATCTATGTTAAACTATTTCATTGATAGGAAAGGTGTTTCAATTCAGGTGATTGCAATCATAACTTAAGAAGGAAGTCCAGGTAGAGAGCATTTTGTCCCTGCTGGAATGGGTCATGTTGGGATGTATGGATTGTGTATGTTAAATGTAGCCCAATGGTGTATATTAGATGTAAACTAATAGTTTAATAATGCCTGGGATAGCTCCACCTAATTGAAAGACATCTATTTTTATAAAATGTTCTTGTAGCGGAATAAAGACAACTTAAACAACCTTAAAATACACAAAGAAAAATAAAATCTATAATTTATCATGTCACATGCAAAAATAGCAGTAGCCTCTGTACTACTTACACACTGGGACAGGACTCAGGAGGTCTCTGAGTGTGTGTGTGTGTTTCTCTCTAGACCCTCATTAGATAACAAGTAACACAGTCCTCCCACCCAGGTGTGTCACATACAGCTCTCTCCACTCTCCTATCTGTCCTCTGGTCAGTAAACTACATTGATAGTCCATGAAATCTGATACTGCTGTGTCTCTGCCTGCACTGCGTACTGTCCTGATCACATTCTGGCTGTCTGGTTCTGCTGATGCATAAGAGGGAAGCTAGTGATGTCAGTGTGCTCTGGTTGGGGGGCCCCCTGACAGAGAGGGGCCCAGGGTACAGTATGCCCTGTCTCCCCCCCTTAATCTGGCTATGCAGCAGTGGGTGACGCCAGGGAGTGGGTGACACCAGGGAGTGGGTGATAGCAGAGGGTGATGCCAGGGAGGGTGACAGAAAGAGGGTAACAGCAGTGGGTGACACCAGTGAGAGGGTGATGCCAGGGAGGGTGACAGAAAGAGGGTAACACAGTGGGTGACACCAGGTAGAGAGTGACAGGGAGAGGGTGACAACAGTGGGAGATGTCAGGGAGAGGATGATAACAGGGAGAGAGTGACAGCAGTGGGTGACTCCAGGGAGAGGGTGATGCCAGGGAGAGTGTGACACTAGTTAGACAGGGAGAGGTTGATGTCTGGGAGAAGGTAACAGCAGTAGGTGATGTCAGGGAGAGGGTGACAGCAGTGGGTGACAGGGAGAGGGTGATAGCAGTGGTTGATGCCAGGGAGTGGGTGACAGAGAGAGGGTGACGTAAGGGAGAGGGTGACAGCAGTGGGTGACACCAGGGAGCGGGTAACAGAGGCGGGTGACACCAAGGAGAGGGTGATGCCAGGGATAGGGTGTCACTAGTGAGCGGGTCACAGCAGTGGATGATGCCAAGGAGAGGGTAAGAGGGAGACACCAGGGAGAGAGTGACAGCCATGGGCAATGCTAGGGAGAGGGTGACAGCAGTGAGTGACACTAGGGAGAGGTGACAGCAGTGGGTGACACCAAGGAGTGGGTGACACAAGGTAGAGGGTGACCACAGTGTGTGATGCTAGGGAGAGGGTGACAGAAGTGGGTGACTGAGAGAGGGTGACACCAGGGAGAGGGTGACAGCAGTGGGTGATGCCAGGGAGAGGGTGACAGCGGTGGGTGATGCCAGGGAGAGGGTGACAGCAGTGGGTGACAGGGTGAAGCTGATAGAAGTGGGTAATGGTCTGGAGAGGGTGACATTGGCAGGGGTCCAAGGGAGAGGGTGACAATGGCGAGTGACACCAGAGAGAGAGTGACAGCAGTGGGTGATGCCAGGGAGAGGGTGACAGCAGTAGAAGATGCCTGTGAGAGGCAGAAACAGTGGGTTATGCTAGGGAGAGAGTGACAGTGACAGGGTGACAGCAGTGGGTGACACCAGGGAGAGGGTGACAGCAGTGGGTGTTGCCAGGGAGAGGGTGACAGCAGTGGGTGATGCCAGGGAGAGGGTGACAACAGTGGGTGACGCCAGGGAGAGGTTGACAACAGTGGTAGATGCCATGGAGAGGGTGACAACCGTGGGTCACGCCAGGGAGAGGATGACAGTGGTGGGTGATGCCAGGTAGAGGGTGACAGCAGTGGGTGACAGGGAGAAGGTGACAGCAGTGGGTAATGCTAGGGAGAGGATGACAGGGAGAGTGTGACAGTGGCGGGTGATGCCAGGGAGAGAGTGGCAGCAGTGGATGACGCCAGGGAGAGGGTGATGCCAGGGAGAGGGTGACAAGAGGGGGTGATGCCAGAGGCATCACTGATTGCAGTGACACCCGGTGTGGGGTGGAATGTTAAGTGCATGGCGAAGCCTTACTGGCAGGAAGCGTGACCTCACAGCCTGGAACCCCCGTTTCATCACTCTGGGTGTTCCGGAGATGCGGGCTGACCCCGGGGATCAGTGCAAGTGCAGTGCCGACTCCTTCACAGTGACAGGAGCAGGATGGTGCACGTAATTTCACAGTGCAGCACTCGGAACCTATCACTGAGGACTGCACCCCTGTTGTGACGCCACTGGGTGATGCCAGTAAGATGGTGACTGTGGTTGGTGACAGGGAGAGAGTGACATCGGTAGGTAACAGGGGGAGGGGGAGGTCAGGGAGAGGGTGAAAGCAATGGATGACAGGGAGAGGGTAACAGCAGTGAGTGACCAAGGGAGAGAGTGACAGTGGTGGGTGACAGGGGGAGGATGACCATGATGGGTGATGCAAGGGAGAGGGCGATGACAGGGAGAGGGTGATGACAGGGAGAGAGTGGCAGTAGGTGTTGCCAGGGAGAGGGTGACATCAGTGGTCGATGCCAGGGAGAGGGTGACAGCAGTGGGCGACACCAGGGAGAAGGTAACAGCAGCGGGTGACAGTGGTGGGTGATGCTAGGGAGAGGGTGACAGCAGTAGCACTGGGTGACAGGGAGAGGGTAACGGGGGCAGGCAGTGAATGACAATTACAGTAAATTGAAATTCACTTACCTGGTCCTGGGCCCAGAACCGCAATGCGGGGACGTTCCCAGGAGCAAGAACAGCCTCAATAGGAATCAGGGCCAGAGGGAGAGGAGAGGGGAGGAGCCGGAGGCAGAGCGGATCATGGCCCCTCCTCTCCCCTCTGGCCAGACTGTGACAGCAGCCTGGTCAGTGTCAGGCTGTTGCTCAAACTTCTTGTTACTGGTGGCGCAGTGCAGGACAGAGATGGGCAGTGCGGCGCAATGGTGGCAGATGGGTGGGCATTTAGTACGGGTACAATGCCCTGGTCGTCGGTGGCCCCACTGTTGGGCCTTTCGTGGTGAATAGGGCACGCACCCTGCTTCCCCAGCCCTAGTTACACCATGTGTTATCTCCCTTATTTCTGCAGCGTGGTACACTGGGGTTCCACAGGGATAACATCGGGGTGTAGAGTTGGATCTTGATCCGAGGCACCAACAGGCTAAAAGCTTTGAAAAGAGCTTTTAAGAAGACAGAAGACTTCAATGGCTATTCTGACATATGCTACAGCTCCCTCGACTCCCCCGGCGGCTCTGTATACTCCCGCGCCCTGGTTGCTGGAGCACCGGTTTCCACTAGGGCACACAAACTTGCCGCTGCTCTCCTGGATCGCGTGGCCACATCAAGGGAGGAGGGGGAGGTAACAGGGTCCCCCAGGCGGAACCCGCTGCAAATCGCGATCCGGCACAGTCTTTAGAAGACGGACTGCGCACACTGGCGTGGACACTGTGGCCGTACCGGGACCCCACTAGACCACCAGGGCAAGGGCACAGGTCGAATTACCTCATAATCCATTTTACTAAGACCCGCAGTACCCAGTGATGAAGTCCAGCAAGGATAAGGCTCTGACCTGTAGCCCCTCCCCCAGCCCCAGGCGCCATTTACTGCTAATGTTCCCGCCCTGGAGCTGCATCTCTCTGTCTCCCTCACTTCCTGTCAGCGTTTGGGCGCCATTACACACATGCTGAGCTGACTTTGGGACTGCTGGGTAATGTCTCCTCTGTAAAGCCACCTGCATCATCAGTGCTGAGCATTTACAGGACACTTAAGTATTCTACATGTCATTTAGACAGTGTTAGTTAAGAACAATGGAACAAATAATTTACCACCCTTTATTTCAGGCGCTTCTCAATCAACCGTCAAGTGAATGTTCAATCTCTATGATTACAGGGATAGATGCCCTTAAAAGATAGAACATAACACAGACATAGCATAATACTGTGACAGCAAGAGAGCACACAATTAAATGAAAGGTCCAGACTCGTACCGCAAGGGGTGGTCTACTGTTAGTAGACAAAATCGCTTTTTATGGAGCGGATCACCGACTTGGGAGTGTTCTGGACTTTCTTAATTAGTAGAAGATTTTTCTTTCTTGCTTCAACCAATTTGCACATATAAAGGAAATGGTACTAGGATAGTGTATTACCATAAAAATTTATTTCCACAAACAACACAAGATCTCTAAAAGATGGGTTCTCACCAGACTGAGTGGTCTACACAAGAGTAGACAAAAGCGTTTGTTTAAGATTACAACCAGGCGTCCCCAGGAGTGATCATCCACAGCCAGGCGAGAAATCCACATACGTCCTGCTACCTTCACCGACGCGTTTCGATAACAAAGGTTATCTTCCTCAATCTTCCTTAAGAACAAGTGTATACATTCAGGGCTATTTAGTACAAGTACCCTGGGATATACATTCAGTCTTTACTGTGCATTGTTATAACTATATACATATATAGTATTACTTTGTAGTGCAGTTACTTAGTATTGCTAGTACAGTGCAGTTTTATTGTTGCTTGTTATAATTTCTGCATTGTACATGTGACTGTGTGTGTGCCAATAGCTACTGTGTGATTTCCATTCCGTGTACAGGGGCAAACGCAGGATTTATCGAGAGGGGTTTCTGTATGTGTGTGTGTGTGTATACTGTATATATATATATATATATACAAACACAGACACACATATATGTACGTATGTATGCATGTCTCGCTCTATATGTGTATATATACAGTCAGTGTGTATATATACCACTGTATATATATATATATATATATATATATATATATATACTGGTCCAATTCAGCCGGCACTCCTCGCTGCAATGTCAACTGGTCCTGGTGCCTTTAGCAGGGACATCCATATATCAATACAAAAGCAGCAAGGCACTCAAAGGACTCTTATGCAAACACCTTTAATGATGGTGTGTTAGCTAACACACCATCATTAAAGGTGTTTGCATAAGAGTCCTTTGAGTGCCTTGCTGCTTTTGTATTGATATATATATATATATATATATATATACATTGCTCAAAAAAATAAATGGAACACTTAAACAACACAATGTAACTCCAAGTCAATCACACTGTGAAACTGAAATCAAGCTGTCCACTTAGGAAGCAACACTGATTCACAATCAATTTCACATGCTGTTGTGCAAATGGAATAGACAACAGGTGGGAATTATAGGCAATTAGCAAGACACCCCCAATAAAGGAGTTGTTCTGCAGGTGGTGACCACAGACCACTTCTCAGCTCCTATGCTTTCTGGCTGATATTTTGGTCACTTTTGAAAGCTGGCGGTGCTTTTACTCTAGTAGTAGCATGAGACAGAGTCTACAACCCACACAAGTGGCTCAGGTAGTGCAGCTCATCCAGGATGGCACATCAATGCGAGCTGTGGCAAGAAGGTTTGCTGTGTCTGTCAACGTAGTGTCCAGAGCATGGAGGCGCTGCCAGGAGACAGGCCAGTACATCAGGAAACGTGGAGGAGGCCGTAGGAGGGCAACAGCCCAGCAGCAGGACCGCTACCTCCACTTTTGTGCAAGGAGGAACAGGAGGAGCACTACCAGAGCCCTGCAAAATGACCTCCAGCAAGCCACAAATGTGCATGTGTCTACTCAAACGATCAGAAACAGACTTCATGAGGGTGGTATGAGGGCCCGACGTCCACAGGTGGGGGTTGTGCTTACAGCCCAACACCGTGCAGGACGTTTGGCATTTGCCAGAGAACACCAAGATTGGCAAATTCGCCACTGGTGCCCTGTGCTCTTCACAGATGAAAGCAGGTTCTCACTGAGCACGTGACAGACGTGACAGAGTCTGGAGACGCCAAGGAGAACGTTCTGCTGCCTGCAACATCCTCCAGCATGACCGTTTTGGCAGTGGGTCAGTAATGGTGTGGGGTGGCATTTCTTTGGGGGGCCGCACAGCCTCCATGTGCTCGACAGAGGTAGCCTGACTGCCATTAGGTACCGAGATGAGATCCTCAGACCCCTTGTGAGACCATATGCTGATGCGGTTGACCCTGGGTTCCTCCTAATGCAAGACAATGCTAGACCTCATGTGGCTGGAGTGTGTCAGCAGTTCCTGCAAGATGAAAGCATTGATGCTATGGACTGGCCCGCCCATTCCCCAGACCTGAATCCAATTGAGCACATCTGGGACATCATGTCTCGCTCCATCCACCAACGCCACGTTGCATCACAGACTGTCCAGGAGTTGGCAGATGCTTTAGTCCAGGTCTGGGAGGAGATCCCTCAGGAGACCATCCGCCACCTCATCAGGAGCATGCCCAGGTGTTGTGGGGAGGTCATACAGGCACGTGGAGGCCACACACACTACTGAGCCTCATTTTGACTTGTTTTAAGGACATTACAGCAAAGTTGGATCAGCCTGTAGTGTGTTTTTCCACTTTAATTTTGATTGTGACTCCAAATCCAGACCTCCATGGGTTAATAAATTCGATTTCCATTGATCATTTTTGTGTGATTTTGTTGTCAGCACATTCAACTATGTAAAGAACAAAGTATTTAATAAGAATATTTCTTTCATTCAGATCTAGGATGTGTTATTTTAGGGTTCCCTTTATTTTTTGAGCAGTGTATGTGTATATATATATATATATATATATATATATATATATAAAATATGTATTCTTTTATTTTTTGCCACTATACAGTATATCACACACACACTTTCCACATACATACATGCAAACATGCTTAACATTCTGCATACGCACTATAAACATCATACAATACAAACTTGCATATATACATATACAAGCAGACATACCCAGGGCTGTAAAGAGGAGACTGGTGGCCATGGTACTGTAAGAAGCCGATAGCGCTCAGTACCTTGTGCAGGGAGCTCAGCAGATGAGAACTCCCTGCAGTAGCAGCAGCAGTAACTGGGATCGCGATCGCGGTAGCGGTCGCGATCGCGGTTTGTGTTGAGACAGAGACAAAGCTGTCTCCGTCTCTAAAAAAATAAAATTTGGCCTATATCCTGTACCCTGAAGGGGGCTAAGTGCTTCAGGGTTCTCATATAATATAGTGTTTCACAGGATATACTCTTGTGGTATTTTCTCTCTGTATTACAGTCACCATATACCTCTTAAATCTTCCGTGTGTGCTCTGCTTGCAGTCACACTATACAGGGGGATCTCTGCCAGGTACTTTGTCTGCTTATGGTGGTCATTCCGAGTTGTTCGCTCATTGTCGATTTTCGCTATGCTGCGATTTGTTGCTAAATGCGCATGCGCATGGTACGCAGTGCGCATGCGCTTAGTTATTTAACTAAAAACTTAGCAGTTTTGCTGCTGTTCGTGCGGCGCTTTTCAGTCGCACTGCTGATCGGTAAATGATTGACAGGAAAGGGGCGTTTCTGGGTGGTAACTGAGCGTTTTCCGGGTTGTGTGCAAAAAAACGCAGGCGTGTCAGGGAAAAACGCGGGAGTGTCTGGAGAATCGGGGGAGTGGCTGGCCGAACGCAGGGCGTGTTTGTGACGTCAAACCAGGAACTAAACGAACTGAGGTGATCGCAGTCTAGGAGTAGGTCTGAAGCTACTCAGAAACTGCAAAGAATTATTTAGTAGCAGTTTTGCTAATCTTTCGTTCGCTATTCTGCTAAGCTAAGATACACTCCCAGAGGGCGGCGGCCTAACGTGTGCAATGCTGCTAAAAGCAGCTAGTGAGCGAACAACTCGGAATGAGGGCCCATATTGTACTATTTTGCCCTATGGTTACGCTTTCATATAATGTCAGCTAAACAGGGTGATAATTCTATGGCTGATCCTGCAACATGCAGTGCACTGCCATGGATGTCTCTGAGGAGAATATTGCAGCTGAGGGTTCAGGTACTGGGGGTTTTACAGCAACGGGGGCAAATCATGACCGCGGGTCATGGGCTACATTTTCTAATTTACTGACTACGCTGGTAACTAGACTTGCACCCCCTATGGGACCTCCTGTGCCATTACAGCCACATATTGTCCCTGCAGTTAATCCGCTATGGGCATAGGGCTGGCGCTTCCATTAGGCAGCTTTAGGCAGCTGCCTATGGGCGCCAGGACCTGAAGGGAGGCCCGCTGAGGCTGCCTGGGGGAAAAATGAAGGTCTTCTTCCAGACACCCGGTGATGGCAGACTGTACTCAGTCTGATGAGTGTGCGCCCGCCCATGTCTTTTCCTATTTGACAGAGGTGGTCAGCGTGTGTAGGTCAGGTGGTCGTGTCACCCCCCTCCCCAAGTACCTTGCGCTCCTCCACTTCCGAGGGCAGGCTGGACAGCCACTTCCACCGACATCCCTCCTGCATGATGACCGCGCTGATGGGTCCCTGCAGCTCTTCGGCCAGCACGGCAGCAGGGGCACCGACAGGAGACCCGTGGATACATGGTGAGTCAGAGTGTGATTATGGCAGCGCCGGCGTTTCTTCCCTGGAGCCTGGCCTGGCTCTGTAGTGCCGGGCTGCTGTGTATGTATGCAGGACCAGATTATAGGAAAGACGGGGCGGTCATCCAGGGGACCCCACAATGTGGCAGCAGGGGAATGCATTGCCGCGATTCGCAGGTGGAAGGGGGCGGTGCCTAATTCCGTGACTTGCCCGCTTCCATCAGAGACATCCCCTGATGCCTAGCAAAGCTGGAACAGGTAGTGTGTCTTTCCTCATCCCTCTCTCTCTCTCTCTCTCTCTCTCCCCCCTCTCTCTCTCTTCCCCCCTCTCTCTCTGTCTTCCCCCCTCCCTCCCTCTATCCATCTCCCTATCGCTCCCCCTCTCTATCTCCCCCCTCTCCCTCTCCTCTCTCCCTCCCCCCCTCTCTCTCTCCCTTCTCCCTCCCTCTCTCTCTCTCCCTTCTCTCTCCCTCTATCACTCCCCTCTCTCTCCCTCTATCGATCCCCTCTCTCTCCCTCTATCAATCCCCTCTCTCTTTCCCTCTATCGCTCCCCTCTCTCTCCCTCTGTCGCTCCCCTCTCTCCCTCTGTCGCTCCTCTCTCTCTCCCTCTGTCGCTCCTCTCTCTCCCTCTATCGATCCCCTCTATCACTCCTCTCTCTCTCCCTCTATCACTCCTCTCTCTCTCCCTCTGTCACTGCTCTCTCTCTCCCTCTATCACTCCTCTCTCTCTCCCTCTATCACTCCCCTCTCTCTCCCTCTATCGATCCCCTCTCTCTCCCCCTCTATCTCTCCTCTCTCTCTCTCCTCTATCGCTCCCCTCTCTTTCTCCCTCTATCGCTCCCCTCTCTCTCTCCCTCTATCGCTCCCCTCTCTCCCTCTATCACTCCCCTCTCTCCCTCTATCACTCCCCTCTCTCTCCCTCTGTTGCTCCCCCTGTCTCTCACTCTGTCACTTCCCTCTCTCTCCCTCTGTCACTTCCCTCTCTCTCCCTCTGTCACTCCCCTCTCTCTCCCTCTATCCATCTCCCTATCGCTCCCCCTCTCTATCTCCCCCCTCTCCCTCTATCTCTCCCCACTCTCCCTCCCTCTCCCCACTCTCCCTCTATCACTCCCCACTCTCCCTCTGTCTCTCCCCTCTATGGCTCCCCTCTTTCTCCATCTATGGCTCCCCTCTCTCTCCCTCTATGGCTCCCCTCTCTCTCCATCTATGGCTCCCCTCTCTCTCCCTCTATGGCTCCCCTCTCTCTCCCTCTATCCATCTCCCTATCGCTCCCCCTCTCTATCTCCCCCCTCTCCCTCTATCTCTCCCCACTCTCCCTCCCTCTCCCCACTCTCCCTCTATCACTCCCCACTCTCCCTCTGTCTCTCCCCTCTATGGCTCCCCTCTTTCTCCATCTATGGCTCCCCTCTCTCTCCCTCTATGGCTCCCCTCTCTCTCCATCTATGGCTCCCCTCTTTCTCCATCTATGGCTCCCCTCTCTCTCCCTCTATGGCTCCCCTCTCTCTCCCTCTATGGCTCCCCTCTCTCTCCATCTATGGCTCCCCTCTCTCTCCCTCTATGGCTCCCCTCTTTCTCCCTCTATCGCTCCCATCTCTCTCCCTCTCTGTCTCTCTCCATCCTCTCTCTCCCTCCCCCCTCTCTCTCTCCCCCTCCATCTCCCTCTCTCCCCCTCCATCTCTCTTTCTCTCTCTCCCATCCCGCTCTTTCTCTCCCTGATGCACGCTCTCTCTGCCACTCACTACCCCACCCATCTCTTTTGTTCCCCCCTCTCTGTCTCCCTCCTTTCCCGACACCCTCTCTCTCCCACTTGCTCCCCTCCCTCTTTGTCTCTCTCTCCCTCTTTCTCTCGCTGACACGCTCTCTCTCCTTGACACCCTCTGTCTCTCACTCTAGCTCACTCACCCCTCCCTCTCACTGGCTCTCCCCTCTCTCCCTGACACACGCTCTCTCTTGCTCCCCTCTCTCTCTCTCCCTGACACCCTCTGTCTCTCTCCCACTCACTCCCCTTCCCTTTCCCTCTCTCCCTGACACTCTCTCTCCCTCCTTTCTCTCCCCCTCACTCTCTCTTCCCTCTTATCTCTCTTTCTCCATCACTCTTCCCCCCCTTTCTTTCCTTCTCTCTTCTCTAACACCCTCTCTCTCTCCACTCTCTTTCTCTCATTCCCTCTCTCTCTCGACAGAAAAAAAAAAGAGAAAGAAACTCTTGTTGGGGCACTCAAGTCTATGAAAAAATGGATTTAGTTAACATGTAACTTTTATTAGTTCTAATTAGAATAGATATGCAATAGCCTCTGAGATACATTTTTCATGGGGCATAACTCTAGAAAGACATTTCTAGTGTTGGTGAAAATATCAGGAATAATTTTAAGAAATTTGAGTCCAATTACTCAATTCAAAACAGGGCACGCTGCTAACTCGGCTGCTCTTCATAGCTGCCCACTCTTCCTTCCTTCTATCCGGTCACAGCTGTGGCAGGACCCGCACTCTGCTGTCCACTGTGACTATACATCATACACAGCAGGCGGCAGCGGCTCTCCACAACCTCACCGGAACTTTGTTCTACCCCTCTCCAGCTCTATTCCTCTCCTCTGCCCACACCTCATCTCTCTACCTCTCCAATCCAAAGTGCTGTCATTGGATCATGTGTCAGCAGTGTCCCTGCACTGAATTTAATTAAATTCATCAGGGACAATCTGAATTTTTTTTCTAATAGCAGACATTCTGTATACCCCCGTCTCCTCTCTAGAGTGCCAGCTCTGCAGACACAGTCACTCTGTCATCACTGCGACCGTTTGCATGTGACAGAGCCGCAGCTGCCCTACAGAGCTCATACACTGTGAGACCTTCTTTTCTATCACCCCTGAGTGTACACATGCAGGGTTTTATTGTGGTAGATACTGTACATCACTGAATCTAAACTAATCAGTAATATTTTCACTGCACAACTTATACATTGTAACCATCTATGCAGCAGACTTATACATTGTATCCATCTATGCGGCAGACTTATACATTGTATCCATCTATGCGGCATACTTATACATTGTATCCATCTATGCGGCAGACTTATACATTGTATCCATCTATGCAGCAGACTTATACATTGTATCCATCTATGCGGCAGACTTATACATTGTACCCATCTATGCGGCAGACTTATACATTGTACCCATCTACGCGGCAGACTTATTTTGAACTGTACTTTAATGATTCTGATTTGTTTTTTTCATTACCCTTACACAGCAGTATTGTATCACATTAAGTTTTACATTGACACATTGTTATCCAGTTCAGCAACACACTATTGTTTGTTACCATATAGAGGGAATCTGTTAGCCATTAACATCCAGGTTATTGAGATGGACTGCATATGCCACTCATGTATTTTGTGACTGCATGCATGTGTTACTAATTTATTTTGTGTGTGTGTGTGTGTGTGTGTGTGTGTGTGTGTGTAAATAGCTTCGGCCTAATATAGTGTCAGTCTGACTTATAATTGATGAAACTCCTTATATCGATGCATCCGGCTTTTTATTATCTATATTTCAGGTTCTGGACAATTTTATAACAGTATCAGACTGTCATATTTATATAGGACTGCCTATATGTTTTGAATTGAGTCATTGAACTCCAATTCCTTAATATTATTCCTGATATTTTCGCCAACCCTAGAAACTTCTGTCTTGTGTTATGCCCGATGTGAAATTTATCTGAGAGCTATCATATATCTATTCTAATTCTGGGTGGTCTTCAGTATGCCGAATGTCGGGATCCCGGCGCACAGTATACCGGCGCCGGGATCCCGACACAAGGCATACCGACAGCTATTCTCCCTCGTGGGGGTCCACGACCCCCCTGGAGGGAGAATAAATAGCGTGGTGCGCGTAGCGCGCCACCGAGCCCGCAAGGGGCTCCTTTGCGCTCGCCACACTGTCGGTATGCCGGCGGTCGGGCTCCCGGCGCCGGTATGCTGGTCGCCGGGAGCCCGGCCGCTGGCATACCATACTACACCCCTAATTCTAACTAATAAAAGTTAAGTTTTAACTAATTCCATTTTTTCATAGACAAGAGTGCACAACAAAAGAGTTTCTTTCTGTCTTTTTTTCTGTTAAAACTATATTTATTCTCTGGGCATACCTCCACCTGCTATATTAAATATACGCTAGTTATTTGATGTTTTTTTGATGTGGACTGTTCTTTGACCCCTCTCTAACTACTTTGACTTAAATTGCTGTACCGCTGACTGTTTCCCAAAACCTCCCCTCTCCTTGGTTGACACCCTCTCTCTCCCTGATACCCTCTCTCTCTCTCTCTCTCTCGCTCTTCATATCTCTCTCTCTCTCCCTCTCCCTGACACCCTTTCTCTCTCTCTATCTCTGACACCCTCTTTCACTATCTCACTGTTCTCTTTCTCCCTGATAGTCTCTCTCACTCATCCCCCTCTCTCCCTTGCTCCCCCCTCTTTTTCTCTCTCCCTGAAACCCTATTTTTCACTCTCTCCTCCCCGTTCTGTCTTACAACCAACCCTCACACACCGTAACTCACCCCTCTCACCTTTCCTAGATGGAAAGAGGGTATTGGGAGGGGAGGGGAGGGGGGGGGGGGGGCAGTAGGCAGAAGTTTTGCCTAGGGTATTGAGAAACCTTGCACCGGCCCTGCATGGGCAGATACTCTGTCCTCTTAGTTACAGCAATTAAATCAATCTTTGGCTAAGCAAAATCCTAACCCTCGCCCGCCTAAGTCCAAGGGGTCATCTAAGCGGGCTATTACTTCCTCAAAATCCACACATGTTTCAGATACTTCATCTGATGAAGATGGCGCATATACTGACCCCTCAGACACTGATGCAGATGCTTCTGATGGGGAATCTATGACACAAGTGGATGTTCCTGACCTCTTGGAGGCTATCAGGCTGATTCTTCAAATTGATGATGACTAAGAACCTCCAGCAACCTCTAAGAAACCAGATAAGTTCAAGCATCAGACAGTTAATAAATTCGTTTTGCCCCACTCTGACCACTTAGTTGACATACGTCAGGAATCCTGGGATTCTCTAGGAAAGAAATTCTCCCTGTCTAAAAAGGTGCTACTCATTATTCCCTTCGCTGCAGAGTTAAGTAAAAATTGGGAAACACCACCGCCTGTGGACTTACAAGTCGCGCGTCTGGTGGTGTCCTCTGCTCTGCCTGTCATTACCGTCACATCTCTGAAGGAACCGACGGATAAGCGTGTGGAGGGTTGCTTGAAATCTATTTACACTCTTGCTGGAGCTGTGCACAGGCCTACTATTGCGGCCTCTTGGGCTGCTAAAGCTATTGAGGCCTGGGTTCAGGCAGCTGAAGCGGAACTACCGTCTAATTTTCCTGATAATGCTAGACAGTGTCTTTCATACATTATTGCAGAGTCTCATTATATTCAGGAGGCGGCTGTCAGGCACCGGAGCCATACCTCCAGCGGGTGCTCCCGGGGGTTGTTGTCCCGCTGGTTGGCGCGGCTGTGGCGGCAGGGAGCTGCTAGCGGCGGTTCCTCCTGGATGGATGTGCGGCTGCCGAGAGCTGGGGGTCTGGAGAGCCGGGCGCAGCGCGGGGATCACTGCGGTAATGTCCTCTAGTGTGACACAGTATAGTGTGTCAGAGTCAGAAGCTGGCTAAAGCTGTGTGCTAACAGCTGAGTATGCCTCCTGTGCTGGGGGCAGCCATGTTGCAGACCAGAGCATTACCAATTAAGTTCCAATTCTGTGTCCAGCCAATCCTGCGTGTTCTCCGCTTACAAAAGGGGGCTGGCTCAGAGGGAGATTGCCAGTGCTTCAAGTTACCTCCTTGTGAAAGGTTCTCCAGTTCTGTGTTCCCAGGTTACTTCTGGTGCCCTGGTCCTGGTTGCTCTCATCTATCGGTTACCTAAATGCTGCTGCAGTCCTGCTGTCTAAGTCCGTTGCCACTCGTGGAAGCGCTCACGGGGTTCCAGGTCGTAGAGGAGCTCCAGGTGCAAACGGCAGTTCTCGCAGATGTCTTCATTTCTTCAAAGTCCAAGTTCTTCAGCCTCGTCTTTTAATCACAAATCACAAGTCTTCATTTCTTCAAAGTCCAAGTTCTTCAGCCTCGTCTTTCAATCACCAATCACAAGTCTTAATTTCTTCAAAGTCCAAGTTCTTCAGCCTTGTCTTTTAATCACAGTCTTCAGTTCTTTACCGGAGTCCTTCAGCTTCACTCTTCAAGTCATTTAACCATAGACCCTAATTCTTCCAGTTTTGTCAATTTCTCCAATATTCGTTTACAGCCTGTTATTCATTAAAACTACAGTTACCTTCCTACGGAGTCCTCCTTTTTCCTTTACGCCCTCCGGCCAACGTTAACAATTAGTTTGGCCTCTACCCCATGTTTATTCTCCTCACAGGTAGCTGTCCCTTCAGCCAAAACTTGGTTGTCGAAACCCCAACTTACACCGAGCGTGACAGCGGCATCTGATGCAGGTATCAAAGCATCTACTACATCTGGTCTGGCTCGCCGGATCCTCTGGTTGCGGTCCTGGTCTGTACATCTGGACTCTAAAAAGACCTTGGAGGTGATCCCTTTTAAGGGAAACATACTTTTTGGGAAAGACCTCAATAAGATTGTTGCTGACTTAACATCGGCTAAGACTGCATGTCTACCTAGTACTACACCTTCTGCCCCGAAGGCTAAGCGTACTTCCTTTCGTTCCTTTCGACCTCCAGGTAAAGCAAAGGGTCAGGCATACCCGAAACAGGCTCGTACTTCCAAACCCACTAAGCCCATACCTAAACGTGCCTGGACTGTCCGTCAGCCTGCTTCCAAAACAGACAAGCCTGCAGCATGACGAGGCTGGCCTCCCTCTGGGGTATCCCAGGGTGGGAGGCCGACTTCTACGGTTTGCTCAAGTATCATCACAGACCACTTCGGATGCCTGGATAAGGGAAGTCGTCGCTCACGGATACGCCATCTCTTTCAAGAAACGTCCCCCTCACCAGTTTTGCTTAACAAATGTCCCTATGGATCCGGTGAAAACAAAAACTCTCCATCTGGTGGTGCTATCCCTCCTGGACATGGGAGTGATAGTGCTGGTGCCTCTGGCTCAGAAAGGCATGGGGTACTGTTCAATGATGTTCCTAGTTTCGAAGCCGAATGGTTCTTCCCGGCCCATTCTCAGCCTCAAGTCTTTGAACAAGTTTGTGAAAGTTTCCAAATTCCGTATGGAAACTCTTCGCTCTATTGTTCTAGTTTTGGAGCCCAAGGACTATATGGTATCCGTGGACATACAGGATGCTTACCTGCATATACCTATTGCAGTGTCGCATCAGCAATACATGCGGTTTGCTATTGGCAACCTTCATTTTCATTTCCAGGCCTTACCTTTTGGTCTGACCACGGATCCAAGAATTTTCACCAAAATCATGACGGCTCTACTCTGCCATCAGGGTGTCAGGATCCTGCCATATCTAGATGAGTTGTTGATCCTGTTGAACTCTCCAGAGGTTCTCCTCTGTCATCTGGAACTGGCGGTCCAATTCCTGCAAGCCCACAGGTGGCTCATCAACTGGAAGAAATCTTCCCTAGTCCCTGCTCAGAGTGAGGTGCACCTGGAAGCACTATTGGACACCCACAATCAGCGGTTGTTTTTGTCCCCGGAGAAGGTCCTGAAACTTCAGGACAAGATAAGATGCTTCCTCTCTCGCCCACATGTGTCGATACACTCGGCGATCCAAGTACTAGGCCTCATGGTGTCGGCTTTCGACATGGTGGAGTATGCTCAATTTCATTCCCACCCTCTGCAGAAGTTGACACTCTCCGAGTGGGATGGCCTGCCTCACCGGATCAGGACTCACATGGTCTCCTTGACTCCGGAGGTCCACCTGTCACTGAGCTGGTGGCTACAGGACCAGCAATTGAGCAGGGGTCGTCCCTTCTGGATCTGAAACTGGGTCCTTCTGACGACGGATGCCAGTCTGCGGGGCTGGGGCACGGTGTTGGAGCAACACTCTCTTCAGGGTCGGTGGACCAGGGAGGAATCTCCCGATAAACATTCTAGAATTGTGGGCAGTGTTCAATGACTCTAGCCCTGCCTCTGGTACAGAACAGGTCTGTTCAAGTTCAGTCAGACAACGCCACCACGGTGGTGTACATAAATCATCAAGGCGGCACTCGAAGCCGCATGGCAATGATAGAAGTATCAAAAATCCTTTGTTGGGTGGAACGCCATCTGCCAGCCATATCGGCAGTGTTCATTGCGGGAGTCCTCAACTGGGAAGCGGACTTCCTCAGTCGTCAGGATGTACACGCCGGAGAGTGGAGTCTTCATCTGGAAGTCTTTCAACTCTTAGTGGACAAGTGGGGCCTACCAGATGTAGACCTAATGGCGTCTCGACACAATCACAAGGTTCCGGTCTTCGGAGCAAGGACAAGGGATCCCCAAGCGGCATTCGTGGATGCCCTGGCAATTCCATGGAACTTTCGGCTGCCATACATGTTCCCTCTGGTGTCACTTCTGCCCAGGTTAGTAAGGAAGTTCAAACAAGAAGGAGGAATACTACTCCTAATCGCTCCAGCGTGGCCCAGACAGCATTGGTTCTCAGACCTTCAGGGTCTCTCGATAGAGCGTCCTCTTCTACTTCCGCAATGCCCAGACCTCCTCGTTCAGGGCCCTTGTGTTTCTCAGGATTTGACCCAGCTGGCTTTGACGGCATGGCTCTTGAAGCTTCCATACTGAGGGCCAAAGGATTTTCTGAGGCGGTCATTCAAACTATGTTAAAGGCCGTAAACCGGCGTCTGCTCGGATTTATCATAGGGTCTGGAATTCTTACTACGCCTGGTTTGCGACTAACCATTATGACACATACAAGTTCAGTACTGCCAAGCTTTTGGCTTTCCTGCAACAGGGCATGGACTTAGGCCTTCGTCTGGCCTCCCTCAAGGTTCATATTTCTGCCTTGTCGATATGGTTTCAGAGAAAAATTGTGACTCTGCCTGATGTTCATACATTCACTCAGGGTGTTTTACAGATTCAACATCTCTATGTCCCGCCTGTGGTTCCTTTGTATTTGTTGGTTGTTCTGGACGCCTTACAAGAGTCTCCGTTTAAACCTCTTGAGTCTGTGGACCTTAAGTGGCTTACTCTTAAAGTCTTGTTCTTGCTGGCTATTGCCTCTGCTAGAGGGGTTTCGGACTTGGGTGCCTTGTCCTGTCGGTCACCCTGTCTGATTTTTCACAGTGACCGGGCGGTTCTTAGAACTCGCCCTGGTTATTTGCCTAAGGTGGTGTCGTCTTTCCACCTTAACCAGGAGATTGTGGTTCTGGCATTTACCTCTCCAGGTTTGTCCTCCAAAGAGCGGTCTTTGGACGTGGTACGGGCTCTCCGTATTTATGTGAAGAGAACAGCTTCAATTAGGAGATCTGATTCCCTCTTTGTCCTTTTTGGTTTTCACAAACGTGGCTGGCCTGCTAATAAGCAGACCTTGGCCAGATGGATTAGAATGGTGATTGCACATGCTTATGTACAGACTGGCCTTCCAGCTCCTGCTACCATCAAAGCCCATTCTACTTGGTCTGTTGGACCTTCTTGGGCGGCCCGCCGTGGTGCGACCCTTGAACAATTGTGCAAGGCGGCTACGTGGTCCTCAGTGAACACGTTCATAAGGTTATATACCTTCGATACTTCCGCCTCCCAGGATGCCTCCTTTGGACACCGGGTTCTTGTGCCCACTACAGTGCATTCCTTCCAATGAGGAACTGCTTTAGGACATCCCCAATGTTATCCCTGTGGAACCCCAGTGTACCCCGCTGCAGAAAAAGAGATTTATGGTAAGAACTTACCTTTGTTAAATCTCTTTCTGCGAGGTACACTGGGCATGGGGACACAAGGACACATGCCATTAAAAGACTCTCAGGGACAGGCTGAGCGAGCTGAGCCAGGGAAAAAATGAGGACACCACATTAACACAGGAGAGATCAGAAAGGTGCCAGCAAATCTGGGGAGGGTGAAGATTGCTACAGTAGGGGTTGTTGTGGCACCCCAGAAAGTGGTGTTTGTGACTCTTTAAAATTAAACTTACAGTGTTTGCAGCGGAGAAGGTGAAGTGCTTGTATAGCAGGGGTTAAGGACGGACCCTGGTCCGATCACAAGTTCCAGATGGTGAATGTGGATTGGACAAGGCAGTCTGGGAGCAGAGGAGACTTGTATGAAAGAAGGAGGAGTCTGATGGAAGTGTTTGGAGGTTCTGGACACGCTAAGCGAGGAGCAGAGCAGGAGCTGAGTAACTGATGCAAACCGCATGGTCACACTGCAGAGCGGAAGCTTCGGGTGCTACCAGGGAGCAGAGAGCGAGTGTGAGACATTGCAGCCAGAGACCAGACACCGCCAGGCCTACTGAAAGGCACGGACGCCACGGCCATCTTTTGCAGTAAGGAACTGCTGAGGCAGGCCCAGCTAGTGAGTACATCTACTACAACAGGTTCTAAGTGAGTACACAGAGACTGTTATTATCACAAACAGGCAAACCAAGTACCAAGCCCAAGTATTCATTTGTTACATGCTGCACATTGTAAATGGAACAAGCAGTGTAATACAGCCCTACAATGCCACATTTTACCAACCAGCCCGTTTGAGTACAGCTATGACAAACACTCCCTATTTACATACTGTTGAGAGATATTTAGTGATCATGGAAGAAAAAGAGACTGAGTCATTTATGCAAGTGAAATTGAGTTGCTTTGTATGGAAAGGAGTGAGTTTATTTGCCCAAGAAATCCTTATTGCTAAAAAAGCTGTATTTGTTGAGAGACACTAATACCTTCGCTAGCTGTCAAAGTGACATTCTTACTAAACCAGGATTACTTGTGTTCGCATGTGCCATTCTCCCATTGCAAAACTGTGGCACCTTAGGATTTAAAGAGAGCTCCAATGTAATTTGCGAGTGCAGATTACCATAACTTGGTTAGGGAAAGTTAGGAATTTAGTGACTGTCATTGTGAATGGTATTTTTCATCACTCTTCACATGACCACATTATTGTTTAATATTGAAATACGTAAATATCTGTGATTTGATTGTCTTTTGCATTCTTGAATGATCCAATGTGATGTGAACTGTAGTCAATTGTCATTTCTTTATCCTCTTTTTATGTCCCATTCTTCTTGTTATGATCTAATATTTTTACCAATTAACCAGTCATCATCCTCAATCAATGAGTTCATTGCGACTCAATAATAAGACATCCTGGTGGAATTGCTGACTCACTCCTATTTTGTATCAATCTACCCTACCTCTCTGAGCAAGGTACTACAAACAAGGTACATGGAAGAACATTTCAAGGGGAAAGGACTGTCACATAGCCACCAGCACCTGTGATACCTCTCTCAACCTCTTATACATACCTGCCACCCCAGGGTGTGACATTGTGAGGACAATTGCTGTGCTGCACAGCCTCTACATTCCCCCATGTGCTGAGACACTGGTTCATTCGTTTCCTTCCTCTGTACGGGGACATTGATCCTCCCCTTTCTATTGCTACAGTGCCATTCCACATTCCTCTTGTTCATTATTCCACATCTTCCACGCGTCGCAGTGTAGTGCTGGCTTATATGATGTCTGAGTACAAACAACAAGGTAATTGGATCAAAAAAATCAATATGATGACATAGGTATTACGGAAACATGGTGGAAAGACTCCCACAACTGCGTTGCAAATTTGGAGGGATATACACTTTTTAGGAGGGATAAGGCTACCAAAAGGGGAGGAGGGTTATATATCTATGTTAAACAATCTCTAAAACCAAACTTGATAGATGTTATTTACGAGGGGACTGAAGATAACATGGAATTGCTATTGGTTGTGATCACAAGTGGGGGCACTGAAGCAAAAAAACTAGTAATTGGCACGTGCTACAAACAACCGGATATAAGCATACACGAGGAGGAACAACTATTACAGCAAATTGAAAAAGCTGCCGGAATGGGGGAAATCCTAGTGTTAGGGGATTTTAACTATCCTGATATAAACTGGAGTAACAATTCATGTGTAAAAGCTAGGAACAGCAGGTTTCTAAACACATTAAATGATTAATACTTATCTCAGTTAGTCGAGGACCCAACCAGAGGTAATAATAATCTGGACCTAGTTATTACCAATAATGTGGACATTATATCAAACATTACAGTTGGGGAGACCTTGGGAAACAGTGACCACTATTTGATCGCATTTGACATCAGTTTCAAGAAACAGCTATAAGGGATCAACAAAAACATTAAACTTTAGAAAAGCTAACTTCAATATGCTGAGACAGGCACTAAACAACATTAATTGGGAAGTTTTGTTTCATGGTAAGGACACTTTGGAAATGTGGGATGCTTTAAAATGGTTGCTTGATAGCAATATTAACAAATTCATTCCCATGAGCAGTAAACGCAGGAGTACTAAACACAAACCAATGTGGTTTAATAAGGTGGTCAAAAAAGAAATGGCTAAAAAGAGGCATGCTTTCTAAGCATTTAAATCAATTGGAGCGGTGGAGTCATTCCAGTATTATAAAGAATGCAATAAAAGATGCAAAAAAGTAATAAGAGCAGCTAAAATTGTAAATGAAAGGCAAATCGCTATAGACTGTAAAGCCAATCCTAAAAAGTTTTATAAATACATAAACAGTAAAAGATTAAAAAAGAAGAATGTAGGCCCATTAAAAGATGAACTGGGAACCTTGACAAATGAGGACAAAATAAAAGCAGATATTCTGAACAATTTTTTTCCATCAGGATTCACCAGGGAGGATCAGAAGGTGATAGAAGTGCATATCGATAGTGAAGGTAATAATTCTTGGCTAGATGCTTGTTTAAGTGAGGAAGTAGTCCTGGAGAGGTTGTCGAAGTCAAAAATATTACATAAAAAGAACATACAAACTACACACATTATGAGTCGATATACTTGCAAATACGCGCAGCGAGCACAGCAATATATGGTAACACACGCATTTACATGGACATGCCACATAGATGGATTCGACACTTATTTCATGCAGTACATAATTATAATAATATCAAGCGCCAGACATCATGATGATTTAAAATTATATAATGAAGTAATGTCATGTATGTGTATTATTTGAATGAAGCAAGATAGACCTGTCATATTTACTATTAAAGTAACCAGATTAATGTGTAGATTAATTTGATACTTGTTATTAAGTTGTAGGACATTGCAACAAGGAATTATGAGTAAATGTATAAAAGCTAAAATCACTTTGTATTAGAATAGATATTCCAAACAGGTAGTGGACGGGAAGCTCAAGCCAGCCCCTTTTGATGTCTGATTTGGCTGAACCTGTTTAGCATATACACAGACTAGTGACTCATCATGAATGAGAAAGTTCCCTCCCCCAAACTAGCTAACACATTGCTGATCACACAGGAAGCCAGTTGCTGTTTTGTACCAGAGGATGATGGAGTTGCTTTTAGACCAGATCCTGCATGATTTTACAGAGAGAGAGAGATATAAGATGCATTGAGGGAATGGTATTGTATGCTGGCCTGTAACTGTATGTATTTTGTATTAACTGATTACTGTGCTATTGTATCCATGTAACTATAGGTATACTGTACATTGTAATATATTTTCAATCCATATCCTTTTAAACCTTTGGAACTCAGATAATATGTGGGTGTATTGTTTTCTCTTATGGGATGCAGTGTTTTGCTATGTATAGTGCACATTCCTGGCACATGGTAATAAGAGGTGCAGACGTTTACAATATACATTAGAGCGGACATTTTAAATATTTGTGAGAAAGCAATTTGGCATTCACAGATGAGGGCTCTTACGGGATATCATGGTCTTAATGATGCACTGTACATTACAAACGCGGCTGTGATCGACCGGCTCCGATGGACGCATCGCGACGCTGATGAAAATAACATCCACGTGTATTGTTGTGATATCAGTAAGCTAATGATATGAAATTTCAAGGGACAATGCGTTTCTCATAATATTTAAAATGCTAAATTGTATTTTTATTGTTGCAAAACAAAGTTCAAATAAGTCATATTGTGTTTGATTCAGATTGGATTGTTTATCTGTTAAGTAGGTTAAAAAGTACATTTAAAAGTTGCTGTATAGCCTTGATATAGTTTTTTTTAACTCATGCCTAAAATAACTTCTGGTGCTTGTATGGTGTGTGATTTCTTTGTGACAAAGGAAGCCGCATGGTCTGTCCTCCATTTTGGGCTAGCCACATGGCCTGTCCACCATTTTGTGTAAACCTCATGGATGTGGAAGGGGGAGGAGCAGTGGCCATTTTGGGAAGGTCATTTTCTAAATAGCTGATTTTCAGTCTGCTCAGAACAATCAGTTTCCTTGATCACATCTCACCATTTATGAGTTACCAATGCATTTATTTAACCCATGCCATAATCAATTACAAATAGTTTCAATTGGGCCTAGTGAGAGTAAATGGTGAGATTAATACTTGGCTTGGTGTAAGAAATTGCACACAAAAAAAACAAAAAAAAAACTTTTTTTTCTTCTTCTTTCCCAGGATTTAGTTAATTCTCTGTTTGCTATAGGATAGCCATTGAAATGCAAATTAACCTGTGTAACTGCTTTTTCTTAGCAGTGAAAACCAAATAGCTTTGATATGCAAATAAGAGGTAAGGTGTCTCATAGGAGACCAGTGAATGGTACATATATATAATATTATATATTTATATCAGTGTATGTTCTGCAAGATAATTATCCAATCTGAATCATATCATTTAAATTATAGATTATTGCAGTCATTATAGATCTGTGTGAAATAGGATACATTTGTTGCTATATAGGTAAATTTGAAATAACAGTATTTTAAGGAAGTAAGTGTAAAGACACAAACGCAGGTCTGCATAAAAGTTTATACAGAACAAGTTGTGTCTAGTGGGCAATAGTAATTAGTATTGTTCACATTTATAGAGCTGTGTGATTTGTTTTATTGCGGACGCAGGGTTTTGTACATGTGTCTCGGTCAAGTACAGGGCTGCGCACGCAGCGTAAGAGACACGCACGGTCACGTGTTTACGCAAAGTGCGTAAGAGTGCGGGCGCGAAGTACAAATTACACAATAGTGTCATTTAGTTCAAAGGTGGGACAGTAGCCATGCTACAATAGCACAAAACTACTCGGTTTCTAAAGCAGATTAGTATAAAAATTTTGTTTAAACTGTATTGCCTCTGGGGGTAAAGCTGCCAATCTGAATGAATTAAAATTTTCTGTACAGAAAAACAAAGTGTATTTGAGTGAGCGAACGTAGGAGTGAGTAGATTCGAACCCCGGAATGCGGGATCCCATCGTTCGGTACACCAAGTGAGTGGAGGCTTGGTGGCGTGAGGCGGCTGACTCACGTTAGTATAAGGTTAAATACATAAGTCGTGAAGAGACTTACACAGGAGCATGGTAGGGAATTGTGAATTGTGACCCATATAGTTTTTTTGATACGCTCTGGCTGAGGTTTTGCAGCTTGTGATTCGATTCCAGTGGTCGTACGGCAGATAAGTAACAAGTACCTATACGCTGTGCGATTGGACAGCGCGTTTGTGGGTGCGATATATGGCGCAACTTGATACCCCTTTATGAGCTTTTGCATAAAACCGCGGTATCATTAGCGCTATATAGAGCATATGCAAGCGTGATTTGTGTATAAGTGCATAGGGAGTTTTCGCTGGTCTCTCTCAGGAAAATCTCCAGCGGTGGATATTTGCTGGAAAGGGTAAGTCACTCCTAGCACTTCCAGTTAACATAAACCAATTAGGTCGACCTCAATGGGTACGCGGTGGTCACTATTGGAGTGAGTCATGGTACTCAGCGGAGAAGGAGTGGGTGAAAGCGCTCTAAGAACTTTCACCGTCTATCCATGTCGGGCATTGGGGATTGCGTAAAAGGAAAAAGTCCGCGATGGGATCCAATTGCACAAGCGGTGGACGTATGGTAGCCAGGGTTCAGGTTGAAGAGCCGCGGCCCAAGGGGTCAGCAAGGTTTGTTATGTGTGGGAAATATGGTCCACACGCTGAAGACTTTTTGTCTGAATGGGTACGTATGACTGACAAAGATAGGGTACCATTCCCTAGGGTGGGCAGCTTTGAACCAGAGGTACTGCAGAATGTAAGCAGTAAAATATGTCTTTTAAATCCAGAAAACAAAGGGTCAGACATACAAAGTGTTTAAACCTGTGGCAGCAAGAGGGGTTGGTGAGTTTGATCCTAAGGTATTGCAGGTGGTATGTCTAACCAAAGTCAGATAAGACAAGAATGGAAATCTAAAAACTGTTTGAACTTGTAGCAACAATAAACAAGTAGGAAGAAAAAAAAAAAAGAATGCAAGTACACCGCCATATGTAGATGTGGAAGCAGTTACGGCCAGCATACAAACTATAGAAAATAACAAAAATATGAAAATTATGACTGTAACCTATCTATGTACTAATGAATGTTGAAGTTTTATTTAGGAGGAGAAGGTGACCTGATTGTTTTCAGCCATTTCTCAGGCACCCAGAGGACTATCCAACTGGTAAAAGAAGAGCAGTAGCCTGTGGGGGAAGTGGCTGAGACCAGTGGAACAGGTAAGTATGGTATCATTCGTGTTCATGTATAGTAAAACCCAAAAATAAAACAAAAAAATCAAGAAAGTAACGTCAGATATGAAGAAAAACCTGTCCGCACATTAGTATTTGCCAGTAGGAAAGCGGACAGAGACAAGGTAACCCCTGGGTATTTATTTCAGTTACCATATAAGAAGTATTCATTCCTAGTAATGCCCCTAGTCAAGATGAGCTCAGAAATGTTTGTTGGACCATGTACAGACCCTTAATACGGGATGAGAAGGATTGAATGAATACTTCGCATGACCAAGAAGCTTGTTAAACTTTTTTTTTTGTTTTTGTCTCTTGCAGTAATAGAAAACTCTCCATCTGGATAAGATCACTGGTAAACACTAATTCGGCAAATGGGAGGTGGCTGTCTCTGTGCTAATGGACGGGCTCAATAAGGCATTGAGGGTCAGGGTGCAGACTTCTTTGCAAAAGTGGAAAGGGGTCACAGTAGCTAATCTTAGATAGTGTGCTATTGAACATCACAAGAATAGTGCTAGGCGCAGAGAACAACAGGTGGAGAAGTTGAGTACGGTAAGTATACTGGCACATACAGGAAAGACCCAACAGTCCAAACTCCAGATCCCTAATGGTCAATAATATGTTACACTTGTAGGAAGGAAGGGCATTTTGCCAGAGATTGTAGGAGTAGTAGGACACATAGTCAATATAGATCCCCTAGACAGAAAACACAAGCCACATTATTAAACACATAGACGGGACCAAGGGACATATAGTAAGGAATCATAAGCCATATAGAAAACACAGATTCGGCTAATGGGAAGAACAAAATAAATACATCATTACCCTTTGACAAAACTTGCTGGGGTTAAGATGGTTCCGGTATGAATGGTCGACCATGTTATGGTCGACAGTCATTAGGTCGACCACTATTGGTCGACATTGACATGGTCGACATGGACACATGGTCGACACATGAAAATGGTCGACACATGAAAGGTCGACACATGAAAAGGTCAACATGAGATTTTTTACTTTTTTGGGTGTCGTTTTTTGCGTAAAGTGACTGGGAACCCCAGTTAGTGCACAGCGTCCCCTCGATTGGCTCGCTTCGCTCGCCATGCTTCGGGCATGGTGCCTTCGCTCCGCTACCGCTTCGCTCGGCACAGATTACCGTTCCATTCGTAGTCCACGTGGATCGTAAAGTATGGAAAATTTCCCCAAAAGAAAAAAAAGTAAAAAAACTCATGTCGACCTTTTCATGTGTCGACCTTTCATGTGTAGACCATTTTCTTGTGTCGACCATGTGTCCATGTTGACCATGTCAATGTCGACCAATAGTGGTCGACCTAATGACTGTCGACCATAACATGGTCGACCATGTGAACGGATACCAGTTAAGATGGGGCCTCTAAACTTTTGCTTCTTTTTCCTAGCAGAAATGGCCCCTGATTAACTTAATTTTGTTAGATATGATATACATATACTGTGCTCCCGCTCAGGAAGTACAAAGTATGTTAGACACCCACGAAGACTAATGTCGCATTCTGCTGTTCTAGATGCATGTCCATCACAGGTAGAGGAAAATATCTATATATATATTGACAGATGGTGAACAAGCCCGTTTTTAGGGTGAAACGTACGTTCAGTCAGTACTAGTCCTTGAGCGTCACATGACGCCACTTCCGGAATCCCGAGACACGTGACAGGGGCCCGGACCACGGCACTAACGGAGACGTCAGCCGCTACCGCTGCATTCGGGGACTCTCTCTCCCCGCTAGGTATTTTCAGTGCGCTCTCATCATCCGCTTGGCGGCACCTCCTAGCCCTGCGCTGATCAAATATCAACAGGGCTGCGGACGCTATAGCGGATGACAGCAAGAAACACTCTTTCTTTCTTCAGTCCGTTACCGTCTGGCCAACTCTCTCACCTCCCATTTACTGTGTACTTGCACACACATGGGAAGGCAGTAGAAGTTGACTGGACATATGGGACGGGCTTCTATTCTGCCTGTAGATGGGGATTTTGTAATTCACATTAACATCAGTTGACTCAACTAACCAGATTTAATTCCTTTTTTGGCTGTGATTTCATTCATAGGAAGACTGACAATTCATTGTAAATTCGCTTGTCACTGATGTTACATATTGCTTGAAAAATAACAAAACTGTTGCAAGTATAATGGAGATCTGAGTCCACATAAGAAGTTGCCACTTTAGTTTTTTCTTCTATTGAGATTTTACATTGTGTGTTTCTTTCTTCAGTAATTGCTGTAAGCACAGTGGAGTACCTAATCTTTAAACTATATATTACTATCAATGATGGTACAACAATAGGGGACATATTATTCCTCTGTGTAAACTGTGCTCATATAAACGCAGATAAAACTCTCTGCTATCTGTACTTGTTACTGTGGCCATAAACAAATTGCTTTTTATCATTGTGGAGTATATGGTTTTTCTGCCCGACTCAGGAAAACACTCACTCTTAAAAGAAAGTTTATGACCAATTGTTTATATACCAGGATTTCAATACAATAAAGTTCTGATCTATAAGGCCTGCTCTGGTATATTCTGTTCTGAGCAGGGACAGTGATCAGCTACAAACTAATTTGAGGTGCGCCTTTTTATATTTATTATTATTAATTTAGAAGTACCTAGAAAAAACTGTTTTTGATTTATTTCTCTCAATAGAAGTGACACAGTAACTACTAACTACAGGTAGATTGTCTAGTTAGGAATATAAATATGCCGTCATGGTCGGATCATTACTCTCTGACCTTGCTTATTTTATCTTATAATTAAAATGTTTAGATAAAAAGCTCTTTGATATAACTTTATATCACACTATATTTTCACCTGAGGGTGACCCATATTTAGAGGTCAAAAATCTCTCTTTTTTTGTTTGAGAAAGGCTACAAATGTCATATTTTTTTATTGTGAATCAATAAATGTTATGTTTTAAATAAATTAGACTATTTTGATAAGAGTGCCCCCACAAAGAGGTTTTCTTCTTGTTTTCTTGATTTCTTTCAAGGAACAAAAATTTTTTTCTAAGATTTAGTTTTTTTACCTCGGGGTGCACCACCAGCAGGATGATTTATTTCTGGAAATTTTTTCCCTAATTATCTTCCAGATTGTTGGTTTACAATATTTATCATCATTTTCTGACAGGTTGTGCAGGAACACTCCCCCTTCCCTGTCTCAGAGGAAAATATCTCACAGATACCGGGTTCCCTATGAACTTAAGATGGACAGGACACTGGATTGATGGCTGGGATAGTCCCAATAGCGATATGATAAACACAGAATTTTTTTTTTTAAGGGGAGTAGACCAAGTAGAGAATCACTTCCCCGTAGTGCTCAATCCAGTTGTCAAATTTTTATAAAATCTTCTTCACCTCTACAAACTCATCTGTCACCAACCTCTATTCTGTTTTCTCTTCATCTTTTGCGTTCACACAGGGTGGTACAATACATGGACCCAATTACAGTTCAAACTCCACATACCTAGGTCCTTCAGAGTTCTGCCCAACCCAGTATATCTCAAAAGCACGATAACACCAGTATTACTGCAGTGTGCCTTGTCATGCACAAAGGGTGGAGAATGGGAATACTGGTGAAGGAAAATTTTGTATAGACACTGATATGCCTGTTGGTGAATGGCAAACCTGATGTTTTCTTTTTCATTTTCTTCTGCTTTCTCTTCTCTAGAATTTTTTTTTTTGAGTTATGCTCATGGTACTCTACATTGCAGACACACGATAGTAAATTAAAATGAAAAATTTGTGTTCCCTACAGGAAAAGGCAGTCTGGAGGACAAAGGGGTATGGCCAGGAGTCCTCAGGACTGTGGACAGGTGGACACGGTAAGCCAGTAGCCCCCAGAGCATACCTTCCAAGTCTAGCTGAGATGGAACACGGTCTGACTCATCTAGGCAAAGAGGTTATGTGCAGGCTGATGAGAGCCTACTGGTGTGCGCCAGGATTCTATTCTCATGCAGGTAAGAGAGCAATGACCTGTCTTGCTTGCTTGAGGAAGAATATTGGTAAAGCAATACCAACAGAGCCATCCCATATCCCTCCTGCAGACAGATCTTTTCAGGAAATACAAGTCGACTTCGTACAGTTAACACCGTTTAGGAATTATTGTTATGTATTGGTGTGCACTGATGTTTTCTCAAACTGGGTAGAGGCATTTCCTGCCACCACGGATGCTGCTGTGTTTACCGCAAAGAAAAATTGCACAGAAATTTGTGTGTAGATAATGGTACCCCTAGAAGTAGGAGCAAAGCTTGAAATTGTACTATTGTGATCATAGATACTGCCACTAGTATTATGTAGCATCGGAACCACTCCCAGATCTTCACTCAATGAATCACCCTCTTCGAAATTTGATTTTGTTTTGTTTTTGGTATTTGTGTCTTTTTGGTTGTTTTTGGAAGACAACCTCATGTCATGATTGATCCGCACAATGATCAGAAATACACCAATGAGGTGACAGTACAGTACCTTATTGAGATGAGCCAGCATTTGAGAACTTGACAAAAAAACTTGAAACTGTTGATTGCTGGTATGCCAAATACTAACTGTCGTGATTGTGAACCAAGAGACTGTGTGATTGTTCTTACGCTCAGGTTGCCTAATAGACAGGTGGGAAGGACCATACCAAGTTTTATTGACAGCACTATCCCAGTGAAAGTAGCCGAGAGAGAGACTTGGGTCCACGATTCCCATTGCAGGAAAGTCGGTAGTCCGGAAGGAACTCGTAAATGGAGTGAGATCGCAAAAGTATCACCAGAGACTCTGTTCCGTGAAGACTGAGAGGCGGCACTGTTGAACACTACCTGAGCGTACTAAAGGATTGCAGAAAGACCAGTCATTGTAATTGATTTGTTATGAACAAGAGTTGTAATGTACTATTTCTCTTTTCTCTCTTTTCCGCTGACAAACCTTTTTTTTCAGGATATTCTATTTTTGCGAGGTTTTTTTTTATGAGGAGTCGAGTGTGGGACTGGAACTGGTTCTGGAGGAAGGAGTGATTTCCTTATAGGATCCCAGGATTAGCCGATCAGTTTGTTAAAATCAGAGAAAAATCAAAGGTTTAGTAGTTATGGAGTTTGGAGGTAATCAGGAACAATCAAACAATGGCTATTCACACATTGCAGATAAAGAGCTCATTAATATATGTGGAAGAAAGGTTTATGAGTGGCTCTCCCCGAACTCCGAAGGTTTATGTTATTTAGGAAGGACACTACTTATAACCCTTGTTCAATTATTAAACAGACCTAGCATACGTTCCAGAAATGGAAACAATGTTCAGAAAATGATAGGAATATGTAGATCATGAAAATTTTATATCTCACTTTCACGATTTGTTTGTGTATTCTTCATCTACCCAGCAGAACCTTAATCGAATCCAAACATCAGTGTACAAAGAGGAAGGTACATGTATGTGTGAAATGTTCGTGCAAATCAGACAAGATAGGCCAAAGCACTGTCCCAGCATACTCTATAGGTTGAATGTTGTTCCACACCCAACCAGTGGTCCCGTGACCGCCGAGTGCATACAGAGGATGTCTCGTCCTCCTCCCTGTCTTTCCCAAATATAGTCAAGTGTCTGATTTGCGAAATGAATACATACTTGTGTCTAGGTCACCGATTATTGTCTGAAATATTTTTTCTTATGTTAATAATTGATGGCAGTTATTGTTTACTGCCAAAGGGTGGACTGTCGAAGTCAAAAATATTACATAAAAAGAACATACAAACTACACACATTATGAGTCACTATACTTGCAAATACGCGCAGCGAGCACAGCAATATATGGTAACACACGCATTTACACAGACATGCCACAGAGATGGATTCAACACTTATTTCATGCAGTACATAATTATAATAATATCAAGCGCCAGACATCATGATGATTTAAAATTATATAATGAAGTAATGTCATGTATGTGTATTATTTGAACGAAGCAAGATAGACCTGTCCTATTTACTACTAAAGCAACCAGATTAATGTGTAGATTCATTTGATACTTGTTATTAAGTTGTAGGACATTGCAACAAGGAATTATGATTAAATGTATAAAAGCTAAAATCACTTTGTATTAGAACAATAGATATTCCAAACAGGCAGTGGGCAGGAAGCTCAGGCCAGCCTCTTTTGATGTCTGATTTGGCTGAACCTGTTTAGCATATACACAGACTAGTGACTCATCATGAATGAGAAAGTTCCCTCCCCCAAACTAGATAACACATTGCTGATCACACAGGAAGCCAGTTGCTGTTTTTTACCAGAGGATGATGGAGTTGCTTTTAGACCAGATCCTGCATGATTTTACACACAGAGAGAGAGAGAGAGAGAGATCTAAGATGCATTGAGGGAATGGTATTGTATGCTGGCCTGTAACTGTATGTATTTTGTATTAACTGATCACTGTGCTATTGTATCCATGTAACTATAGGTATACTGTACATTGTAATATATTTTGAATCCATATACTTTTAATAACAAATATATATATATCAATGAGCTTTGGAACTCAGATAATGTGTGGGTGTATTGTTTTCTCTTATGGGATGCAGCGTTTTGCTATGTATAGTGCACATTCATGGCACATGGTAATAAGAGGTGCAGGCGTTTACAATATATATTAGAGCGGACATTTTAAATATTTGTGAGAAAACAATTTGGCATTCACAAGGTTAAGCAACATAAAGATTAATAAATCACCGGGCCCAGATGGTTTCACCCTAGGGTTTTTATGGAGCTTGGGGTACAGCTAGGAAGACCCTTATACTTGATTTTCCATATTTCAATTAGATCAGGTATGGTACCGAGGGATTGGCGTATAGCTGAGGTAGTGCCATTACTTAAAAAAGGATCTAAAAATCATCCTGGGAACTATAGACCAGTTAGTATAACCTCTATTGTGTACAGATGTGCAGTGGGCACTTTTCGTGTTTTGGTTTTGGTTCTAATTCCCTGCTCGTGTTTTGGTTATGGATTGGTTTTGCCAAAACCACACTTTCGTGTTTTGGTTTTGGATCTGGATGATTAAAAAAAAACAACATAAAAACAGCTAAAATCACAATTTGGAGGTAATTTTGCTCATTTCCAGTCTATTCTGAACACCTCACAATATTGTTTTTAGGCCAAGAGGTAGCACCGAGGTGGCTGTATGACTAATCTAAGCGACACACAGCGAAGTGTGCGGCACAACCACCTGGCCCATCTAGGTTTGGCACTGTAGTGGCAGACAGGATAGCAAATTTAAAAAATAGGCCCCAAACAGCACATGATGCAAAGAAGAAAAAGTGGTGCAATGAGGTTGCTGTATGACTAAGCTAAGCGACACAAGTGTGCGGCACAAACACTTGGCCCATCTAGGAGTGGCACCACAGTTGCATACAGGATGGCAATTAAAAAAAGGCCCCAAACAGCACATCATGCAAAGAAGTAAAAGAGGTGCAATGAGGTAGCTGTATGACTAAGCTAAGCGACACAAGTGTGCGGCACAAACACCTGGCCCATTTAGGAGTGGCACTGCAGTGGCATACAGAATGGCACTTAAAAAAACTATGCCCCAAACAGCACATGATACAAAGAAGAAAAAGAGGTGCAAGATGTAATTGTCTCCCACCCTCCCTTATGTTGTATAAACAGGACATGCACACTTATAACAAACCAATCATTTCAGCGACAGGGTCTGCCACACAACTGTGACTGAAATGACTGGTTTGTTTGGGCCCCCACCAAAAAAGAAGCAATCAATTTCTCCTTGCACAAACTGGCTTTACAGAGGTAGGATGTCGACCTCATCCTCATCCTCCGATTCCTCACCCCTTTCACTGTGTACATCCTCCTCACAGAGTATTAATTCATCCCCACTGGAAACCACCATCACAGGTCCCTGTGTATTTTCTGGAGGAAATTGCTGGTAAAGGTCTTCCCGGAGGAATTTATAATTAATTTTGATGAACATCATCTTCTACACATTTTGTGGAAGTAACCTCCTATGCCGATCGCTGACAAGGTTACCGGCTGCACTAAACACTCTTTCAGAGTACACACTGGAAGGGGGGCAACTTAGGTAAAATAAAGCCAGTTTGTGCAAGGGCATCCACATTGCCTCTTTTTTCTGCCAGTATACATATGGACTGTCTAACATGCCTACTTGGATGCTGTCACTCCTTATAATCCTCCACCATTCTTTCAGTGGTAACAGACTCATATGCAGTGACAAGTAGACATGTCAGTAATCGTTGGCAGGTCCTTCAGTCAGGACCAGATGTCAGCAGTCACTGCCTGACTGCCCTGCATCACCGCCAGCGGGTGGGCTAGGAAATATTATCCTTTTCCTCGAGCCCCAGGAGAAAATGAAGGAGGAGCTGTTGACGGGTCACGTTCCGCTTGAGTTGACAATTTTCTCACCAGAGGGTCTTTGAACCTCTGCAGACTTGTGTCTGCCAGAAAGAGCACTACAACGTAGGCTTTAAACTTAGGATCGAGCACGGTGGCCAAAATGTAGTGCTCTGGTTTCAACAGATTGACCACCCTTAAATCCTGGCAAAGTGAATGAAGGGCTCCATCCACAAGTCCCAGATACTTTGCGGAATCGCTCCATCTTAGCTCCTCCTTCAATTTCTCCAGCTGCTTCTGCAAAAGCCTGATGAGGGGAATGACCTGATTCAAGCTGGCAGTGTCTGAACTGACTTCACGTGTGGCAAGTTCAAAGGGTTGGAGAACCTTGCAAAAGATGGAAATCATTCTCCACTGCGCTTGAGTCAGGTGCATTCCCCCTCCTTTGCCTATATTGTAGGCAGATGTATAGGCTTGAATGGCCTTTTGCTGCTCCTCCATCCTCTGAAGCATATAGTGTTGAATTCCACCTCGTTACTACCTCTTGCTTCAGGTGATGGCAAGGCAGGTAAAGGAGTGTTTGATGGCGCTCCAGTCTTCGGCACGCGGTGGCCAAATGCCGAAAGTGGCCCGCAATTTTTCGGGCCACTGACAGCATCTCCTGCACGTCCCTGTCATTTATCCAAAAATTCTGCACCACCAAATTAATTGTATGTGCAAAACATGGGACGTGCTGGAATTTGTCCAGATGTAATGCACGCACAATATTGGTGGTGTCCGATATCACAAATCCCCAGGAGAGTCTCATTTGGTTAAGACATTGTGCAATGATGTCCCTCAGTTTCCGTAAGAGGTTGTCAGCAGTGTGCCTCTTACGGAAAGTGGCAATACATAGCGTAGCCTGCCTAGGAACGAGTTGGCGTTTGCTAGATGCTGCTACTGGGGCCGCTGCTGTTGTTGCTGCGGGAGGCCATACATATACCCAGTGGGCTGTCACAGTCAAATAGTCCTTAGTCTGCCCTGTTCCTCTTGTCCACATGTCCGTGGTTAAGTGGACAGTGGGTACAACTGCATTTTTTAGTACACTGAGGACACTTTTTCTGACGTCTCTGTACATTCTCACTATCGTCTGCCTAATGAAGCGGAACCTAGATGGGATTTGATACCGGGGACATAGTATCTCAAACAATTCTCTAAGTCCCACTGAACTAATGGCGGATACCGGACGCACGTCTAACACCAACATAGCTGTAAAGGCCTCAGTTATCCGCTTTGCAAAAGGATGACTGCTGTCATATTTCATCTTCCTCACAAAGGACTGTTGGACAGTCAATTGCTTAGTTGAAGTGGTCTTCTGACTTCCCCTCTGGGATGACGTTCGACTCCCAGCAGCAACAACAGCAGCGGCGGCAGCAACAGCAGGCGTACCACTCAAGGATCCTCCGGAGGAATCCCGGTTAGGAGAGGACTCCTCAGTCTTGCCAGTGACATGGCCTGCAGGACTACTTATGTTTCTGACTGAGAAGGAAGTTGACATTGAGGGAGTTGGCTTGCAGGAGCTTGGGTACAAGAGGAAGAAGGGATTTAGGTGTCAGTGGACAGCTTACGCTCTTACCCAAAGTTTCACAACTTGACACTGAATTCTGATGAATGCGCAGCAGGTGATGTATAAGGGAGGATGTTCCTTGGTGGTTAACGTCCTTACCCCTACTTATTACAGATTGACAGAGGCAACACACGGCTTGACACCTGTTGTCCGGATTTGTGGAGAAATAATTCCACACTGAAGAGGTGGCTTCTTTGGTATTTTGCCCAGGCATCACAATGGGCTTATTCATCCCACGCACAACAGGCAGAGGCGTAGCATGGAGACATGACACCTGGAGCAGGGTCATGTCATGACACCCCCACCCACCACACACACACACACACACACACACACACACACACACACACACACACACACACACACATACATTCACACATATTTAGGCACAGACATACATAGACACACAAATACAGTATACACAGATATATACACACACAGATAAACACACAAATATACACATACAGATATACACAGACATACCCATATACACACACACACACACACACACACACACACACACACACACACACACACACACACACATAAACACATACATATACTCACACATACTGTATACAGATATATAATATATATACACAAACGTACACATACATGTATACACATTAGCACAAAGACATATACACACACACATTTACACACAAACACAGACATATACACATAAACACACAGTATACACAGACATAAACACACAGTATACACACAGTAATTCTCACCAAGAGGGCAGCAGCAGAGCAGCTCCTTGTTCCAGCCTGGAGGGGCGGAGCTTCTATGTGACTGACAGGCTGGACCTCCGTGGGTAGAAGGAAAGGACTGAGGAAAGGGAAGGGGTGGCCACCACACTGCCTACATGTTCCAGATCACTGAATGCAGATCCCTGAAAGCCAGGAAAGTTCTTCTGACAAGCCTTCAAACCTCCCCTCTTCCCTAACAACACATTACACTGCACTGCACTGCACTGGACTCTCTGCACTGTGCAATCAGTGATATGCAACATGCAGGCAGTGTGGTGGCCACCCCTTCCCTCTCTTCTAGTCATCTCCTCCTACCCCTGCCCGAGATCCCAGCTCTCAGCTATGCAGTGAGCCGGCGCCTTCTGTCCTCAGCAGCGCCTGAAGCTCGAGCTCCACTTGTTCCACCCTCCCTACGCCCCTGACAACAGGTGTCTTCCCCGGTGCCTGATTTAAACAAACCACATCAGAATCCTCCTTGTCAACTTCCTCCTCAGCGCCAGCAACACCCATATCCTCATCCTGGTGTACTTCAACAGTGACATCTTCAATTTGAATATCAGAAACTGGACTGTAGGTGCTACTTCCAGCTCTTGCAGAGGGCGTGCAAATGGTGGAAAGAGCCACCTCTTCCCGTCCAGTGTTGGGAAGGTCAGGCATCACAATCGCAGACACACTTGGACTCTCCTTGGGGATTTGTGATACCATCTTTCAACGCACAGTTCTTTGCTGTGCGTTTTCCAGCTTAACTCTTATCATTTTTCTAGCGGGAGGATGAGTGCTTCCATCGTCATGTGAAACTGAACCACTAGTCATGAACATAGGCCAGGGCCTTAGCCGTTCCTTACGTGTCGTAAATGGCATATTGGCAGGTTTATGTTTCTCCTCAGACCATTTCAATGTATTTTTTGGGTCTTTTTACTGAACTTTGGCTTTTTTGATTTTACATGCCCTCTACTATCACATTGGGCATCGGCCTTGGCAGACGACGTTGATCGGATTTCATCGTCTATGTCATGACTAGTGGCAGCAGCTTCAGCACTAGGAGGAAGTGGTTTTTGATCTTTCCGTATTTTATCCTCCAAATTTATGTTCTCCATTATTTTTCTGGGGTTATATAACAATATGCGGTACAGGAGAGCGTACCACTACACGATACAGGGCAAACCCTGTGAAAATTATATGTATTAAATATTAACAACCCCTTTATTTGGAGTAAATAATATACAGCACAGGACAGCACCACTGAACTTATATGGCAGCACCACTGGACTGGACTTATACAGAATTATATGGACTTATATGGAATTATACGGCAGGATCACTACAATTATGCAGCAGGATCCCTGGAATTATACGGCAGGATCACTGCAATTATACGGCAGGATCACTGGATTTATACACCAGTAATACTGGAATTATATGGCATTATCACTGGAATTATACGGCAGGATCACTGGACTTATACGGCAGGATCACTGGATTTATATGGCAGTACCGCTGGACATACACGGCAGTATCAATGGACATATACGGCAGTATCACTGCACATATATGGCAGTATCACTGGACTGGACTTATACGCCAGTACCACTGTAATTATATGGCAGGGTCACTGAACTTATAGTCCAGTACCACTGAAATTATACAGCAGGATCATTGGAATTATACGGCAGAATCACTGGAATTATACGGCAAGATCACTGGACTTATACGGCAGGATAACTGGATTTATAAGGCAGTACCGCTGGACATATAAGGCAGGATCACTGGACATATACGGCAGTACCACTGGGCATATACAGCAGCACAGGGACCCCACCACTAGACTGATGCAGCACAACACAGCACCACTGCAATGGACTGGACTTATACAGCAGCACTGGACATATGGCAGAAGAAGACACCACCACTGTGACTGGACTGATGCAGCACAATACACCACCACTGAACAGATGCAGCACAACACAACAACACTGTAAGGGACTTATACATCAGCACTGGACATATGGCAGCAGAGGACACAACCACTGTGACGGGACAGATGCAGCACGGACACTAAAGACACTAAGAGGATGGAGACACGTCCTCTCTCTACACTCTTCAATGCCGGAGTGAAATTGGCTGGATTATATGGAATCCAAACCCCGCGAGAATCCGACAGCGGGATGATGACGTTTTGCCTCGTTCTGGTTTCCGAGTCAGGCGGGAAAACCTGAGCCTGACTCGAATCAGGGCTTGGGTGGTGAAGTCCGGTAGGGTTCGGTTCTCTGAGAACCGAACCCGCTCATCTCTAATATATATATTATTTTAAGCATGAGGATTGATACTGACCACCCTGGCATCAATGATGAGTATAGCTGCATTATCCTCTGCGTATTGTAGAATTTTTGCACTATCTTTGCACTTTATTGGAATTGAATGCTTGAATGCATAAAATACGTTTGCAGTAAGTTGGAGGTATGTATATATATGTTGTAACACTGTAGGGGTGCAAGGCGCCTCTTCCTGGGGAATATGGCAGCACGCAGCAGCTGAGGAACAACACAAGTCCAGTTTCTGGTACAACTGGCTCCGGCCAGTTTTATTGAAACAGAAAATAAAACAAACACCAAAAGAAAATACCTTGCCTGTCCGGCACTAACTAAACACAAGATGTTCCTAACTATCACTAAACAAAAACACAGGGTTCTCCAGTAAACACTGTATAGCTCACTTGTATCAGGAAGCGTGTTTCTCTCACACAGATCCCTCCAGTCTTCCCAGGCAGTCTGCCCATACTAATCAGGCTAGCAGCCCTATAACACTCTTACACAGCTGAAACCCTGATTAGCCCTCTGTGAGGCCAAAGACCCGAACTGGGCCCAATGTCTAGAACTCGCCTTATCTCTCTCTCAGAGCCTTTACCCAGCTTTTACAGCAAACTGAAAAGGTTCTGACAAAACAAAAGCATTTTTCCTAGAAGTTTTCATTTTCTAAAACATGTAAGACAAGAACCTGGGACAAACATACCTGCCCTCAAACACTATCCCAGTGTTCTTGTCACAATATATATATATATATATATATATATAAAAAAAACACAGCATGCTCCTAGACCAGAGGTATGTATCAGAATACTCGTACAATATATTCTGGGAATAGGTACACTCTTTCTTTACTAACACTGTCTGTAACAAGACATGTAGAATACTAAAGTATCTGTTAAGTCTCAGCGCTGTGTACAGGCGGCTTTACAGGGGAGACCTTGCCCTGCAATCCCAGAGACCAGTAGCAGCTATGCTCAGAAGATGGCGCCCAGCGTCTCTGTCAGGAATTGAGGGAAGCGTGAGGCAGCTCAAGGGCGGGACATCTGCGAGGAGATGGCGCCCTGGGCCAGGGGAGGGGCTACAGGTCAAGTGCCAACTCTCCTATGCTGGACCTCACCGCCGTTACTATGGAGCCTTACCAATAGGGGCCCTAGTACACCCGACCTGTACTCCTATGCCCTGGCGGATATAGCGGGGTCCCTGCTCGGTGACAGTGTCCACACCAGCATCGCAGTCCGTCTCCCTGGACTGTGACTAGGAACGCGATTTAGTGGCGGATCCCGCCTGGGGGTCCCTCTTACCTCCTCCCTTTGTAGCAGCTATGCGAACCAGGAGAGCGTCTGCGACCGTTTGCCTAAGCTGGAGCGTCTCCGCCGCAAGTACCCGGGATCTGAGCCGCGGGAGTATGAGGCGCCGCTTGGGAGGTGACGGAGACGCAGCACTGAATGTCACCCTGACATAACAGTGCTGCGGCCCTTGTAGTCTTCTAAGCTTTTTCAGGGCTGCCCAGTGCAGCCCACCTGTTAGGTGACCTGCTGCCTGTAGGCACCACTCGAAACTGAGCTCTCAGTGCCTGGAGGTGGGGTTATAGAGGAGGCCCCAATGCAATCTGGGACAGTCAAAGCTTTGCCTGATGGTGCCTCTGGATCAAGATCCTGCTCTACACCCTGATATTTTTCCTGTGGAACACAGTGTACCCCGCTGCAGAAAATATATTCTTTTTTTAGATTGTCATCATCATCATCATCATCATCATCATCATCATCATCATAGCACTACTACTAATGTATTATAAGGAACAATGGGGGTCATTCCGAGTTGTTCGCTCGGTAAGTTTTATCTCATCGCAGCGATTTTCCGCTTAATGCGCATGCGCAATGTCCGCACTGCGACTGCGCCAAGTAAATTTGCTATGCTGTTAGGATTTTTACTCACGACTTTTTCATCGTTCTGGCGATCGTAGTGTGATTGACAGGAAATGGGTGTTACTGGGCGGAAACAGGCCGTTTTATGGGCGTGTGGGAAGAAACGCTACCGTTTCCGGAAAAAACGCAGGAGTGGCCGGAGAAACGGGGGAGTGTCTGGGCGAACGCTGGGTGTGTTTGTGACGTCAAACCAGGAACGACAAGCACTGAAATGATCGCAGATGCCGAGTAAGGTTGAAGTTACTCAGAAACTGCTACGAGGTGTGTAATCGCAATATTGCGAATACATCGTTCGCAATTTTAAGATGCTAAGATTCACTCCCAGTAGGCGTAGGCTTAGCGTGTGCAAAGCTGCTAAAAACGGCTTGCGAGCGAACAACTCGGAATGACCCCCAATGCAATTCTTTCTGTGAAATAAAATGATAATAGAAGTTCATCTGGTGTTCAGCGACCTGTAGAAAAGACCTCACACTGTGTTCTTGTTCTTATATATGGTCACAGTCCGGCGTTCATGATCATATATATGTAATTATTAAGATGTGTGCCTATGAATCTTCAATTCAAGTACAAGAACAAACTAGAAATGGTTCCTTAAATAGTTTTATTTTACTTGTTTGTTTTTGCAATTTCTTAAGTTGCTGACAGAATGTGAGGGTCAGCTTATAAGAATTACGTTCTATTTGCTATTACCAGAAGGATGGCATAGCTAACAAGCTTTATCTTAAACATCTGGCTGCCCTGTCCCAGTTGAGATGGCAAAGTAGAACAACCACTTATCCAGTGACGTTTATGCATCTCTTTAATCACTTATGCTGTTTTACAGTATCTATAGTACAGCTTATTCCTCTGAGTGCTAAACCAGATATGTCAGTCTGAAGTCAAGTAAAACACCATTATACCCATCTGTGTCTTCTATGACTCTAAAATATATCTTTCCTATTAGAACCAAGGCAAAAGGAAATGACCAGCGTTTGGTGCTCTTTATTCAGGGCAACTTGCGTTACAGTATACACAAGAGGAAGAAAATGATTGGTGACACTTATACCTACCTGTGTAAATAGTCATATTGGAGAAAATGTCTAGCCTCAATGCTATGTAAATGAAATTAATTAAATCACTTACATTACCATTTATGTATCTATCAGAGAAGAGCAACATTTTCAAATTAGTTCAACAGAACGTTCCCTTCTCACCACATTCGGCCACTAAGTGTTGCTAATTTTGATTTGGGAATTTAGTAGTGATGAGCGGGTTCGGTTTCCGAGAAACCGAACCCACCCGAGCTTTATCTTTTTTTACACGGGTCCGAGCAGACTCGGATCCTCCCGCCTTGCTCGGCTAACCCAAGCACGCCCGAATGTCATCATCCCGCTGTCGGATTCTCGCGAGATTCGGATTCTATATAAGCAGCCGCGCGTCGCCGCCATTTTCACACGTGCATTGAGATTGATAGGGAGAGGACGTGGCTGGCGTCCTCTCCGTTTATAATTGTAGAAGAGACAGTTGATTGCTTGTTTTATTACTAATTGTGGGGAGGATTGGGGAGCAGCTGTTAGGACTCGGAGTAGAGTGCATCCGTTCTCTGCCTGAAAAAAACGCTCCATACCATATCTGTGCTCAGTGTGCTGCATGATATATCTGTGCTGAGTGCTGACACTGCTTAATTGTGGGGACTGGGGAGCAGCTATAGCAGGAGTACAGTGCACAGTTTTGCTGACAGTGACCACCAGTATACGTTTGTCTGCCTGAAAAACACTCCTGTGGTGGCTTTTTTTTATACTAGTTTAGCAGTCTGCTGACAGTGTCCACCAGGTCCATTATACTGTATATAGCAGTACGGTAGGCCACTGCTGTACCTACCTCTGTGTCGTCAGTCACTCGTCCATAAGTATACTATCCATCCATCTACATTGTATACCTGTGGTGGCTTTTTTTCTTTATACTAGTTTAGCAGTTTGCTGACAGTGTCCACCAGGTCCATTTATTATACTGTATATAGCAGTACGGTAGGCCACTGCTGTACCTACCTCTGTGTCGTCACTCGTCGTCCATAAGTATACTATCCATCCATCTACATTGTATACCTGTGGTGGCTTTTTTTCTTTATACTAGTAGTACTAGTTTAGCAGTCTGCTGACAGTGTCCACCAGGTCCATTATACTGTAAATAGCAGTACGGTAGGCCACTGCTGTACCTACCTCTGTGTCGTCACTCGTCGTCCATAAGTATACTATCCATCCATCTACATTGTATACCTGTGGTGGCTTTTTTTCTTTATACTAGTAGTACTAGTTTAGCAGTCTGCTGACAGTGTCCACCAGGTCCATTATACTGTATATAGCAGTACGGTAGGCCACTGCTGTACCTACCTCTGTGTCGTCACTCGTCGTCCATAAGTATACTACCATCCATCTACATTGTATACCTGTGGTTGCTTTTTTTTTTATACTAGTAGTACTAGTTTAGCAGTCTGCTGACAGTGTCCACCAGGTCCATTATACTGTATATAGCAGTACGGTAGGCCACTGCTGTACCTACCTCTGTGTCGTCAGTCACTCGTCATCCATTAATAATAATAAGTATACTATCCATCCATCTACATTGTATACCTGTGGTGGCTTTTTTTCTTTATACTAGTTTAGCAGTTTGCTGACAGTGTCCACCAGGTCCATTTATTATACTGTATATAGCAGTGCGGTAGGCCACTGCTGTACCTACCTCTGTGTCGTCACTCGTCGTCCATAAGTATACTATCCATCCATCTACATTGTATACCTGTGGTGGCTTTTTTTCTTTTTACTAGTAGTAATAGTTTAGCAGTCTGCTGACAGTGTCCACCAGGTCCATTATACTGTATATAGCAGTACGGTAGGCCACTGCTGTACCTACCTCTGTGTCGTCACTCGTCGTCCATAAGTATACTATCCATCCATCTACATTGTATACCTGTGGTGGCTTTTTTTCTTTATACCAGTAGTACTAGTTTAGCAGTCTGCTGACAGTGTCCACCAGGTCCATTATACTGTATATAGCAGTACGGTAGGCCACTGCTGTACCTACCTCTGTGTCGTCAGTCACTCGTCATCCATTAATAATAATAAGTATACTATCCATCCATCTACATTGTATACCTGTGGTGGCTTTTTTTCTTTATACCAGCAGTACTAGTTTAGCAGTCTGCTGACAGTGTCCACCAGGTCCAATATACTGTATATAGCAGTACGGTAGGCCACTGCTGTACCTACCTCTGTGTCGTCAGTCACTCGTCCATAAGTATACTATCCATCCATCTACATTGTATACCTGTGGTGGCTTTTTTTTTCTTTATACTAGTTTAGCAGTTTGCTGACAGTGTCCACCAGGTCCATTTATTATACTGTATATAGCAGTACGGTAGGCCACTGCTGTACCTACCTCTGTGTCGTCACTCGTCGTCCATAAGTATACTATCCATCCATCTACATTGTATACCTGTGGTGCATTTTAGTTGTGCGCATTAAAATATGGAGAACAAAAATGTGGAGGTTAAAAAAATAGGGAAAGATCAAGATCCACTTCCACCTCGTGCTGAAGCTGCTGCCACTAGTCATGGCCGAGACGATGAAATGCCATCAACGTCGTCTGCCAAGGCTGATGCCCAATGTCATAGTACAGAGCATGTAAAATCCAAAACACAAAAGATCAGTAAAATGACCCAAAAATCAAAATTAAAAGCGTCTGAGGAGAAGCGTAAACTTGCCAATATGCCATTTACGACACGGAGTGGCAAGGAACGGCTGAGGCCCTGGCCTATGTTCATGGCTAGTGGTTCAGCTTCACATGAGGATGGAAGCACTCATCCTCTCGCTAGAAAACAGAAAAGACTTAAGCTGGCAAAAGCACAGCAAAGAACTGTGCGTTCTTCGAAATCACAAATCCCCAAGGAGAGTCCAATTGTGTCGGTTGCGATGCCTGACCTTCCTCTTTTTTCTTTCATTTTTCTTTGCATCATGTGCTGTTTGGGGAGTATTTTTTTGAAGGGCCATCCTGCGTGACACTGCAGTGCCACTCCTAGATGGGCCAGGTGTTTGTGTCGGCCACTAGGGTCGCTTAGCTTAGTCACACAGCTACCTCATTGCGCCTCTTTTTTTCTTTGCGTCATGTGCTGTTTGGGGAGTATTTTTTTGAAGGGCCATCCTGCGTGACACTGCAGTGCCACTCCTAGATGGGCCAGGTGTTTGTGTCGGCCACTAGGGTCGCTTAGCTTAGTCACACAGCTACCTCATTGCGCCTCTTTTTTTCTTTGCATCATGTGCTGTTTGGGGAGTATTTTTTTGAAGGGCCATCCTGCGTGACACTGCAGTGCCACTCCTAGATGGGCCAGGTGTTTGTGTCGGCCACTAGGGTCGCTTAGCTTAGTCACACAGCTACCTCATTGCGCCTCTTTTTTTCTTTGCGTTATGTGCTGTTTGGGGAGTATTTTTTTGAAGGGCCATCCTGCGTGACACTGCAGTGCCACTCCTAGATGGGCCAGGTGTTTGTGTCGGCCACTAGGGTCGCTTAGCTTAGTCACACAGCTACCTAATTGCGCCTCTTTTTTTCTTTGCGTCATGTGCTGTTTGGGGAGTATTTTTTTGAAGGGCCATCCTGCGTGACACTGCAGTGCCACTCCTAGATGGGCCAGATGTTTGTGTCGGCCACTTGGGTCGCTTATCTTAGTCACACAGCTACCTCATTGCGCCTCTTTTTTTCTTTGCATCATGTGCTGTTTGGGGACAATTTTTTTGAAGGGCCATCCTGTCTGACACTGCAGTGCCACTCCTAGATGGGCTAGGTGTTTGTGTCGGCCACTAGGGTCGCTTAGCTTAGCCATCCAGCGACCTCGGTACAAATTTTAGGACTAAAAATAATATTGTGAGATGTGAGGTGTTCAGAATAGACTGAAAATGAGTGGAAATTATGGTTATTGAGGTTAATAATACTATGGGATCAAAATGACCCCCACATTCTATGATTTAAGCTGTTTTTTAGGGTTTTTTGAAAAAAAACACCCGAATCCAAAACACACCCGAATCCGACAAAAAAATTTCGGTGAGGTTTTGCCAAAACGCGTCCGAACCCAAAACACGGCCGCGGAACCGAACCCAAAACCAAAACACAAAACCCGAAAAATTTCCAGTGCACATCACTAGAATTTAGCCTTCAGTGTTCATATTCACGCTCAAACCATAACACAGTAGAATGAAATTAGTGACGTGCAAAACGTGCATCTTACATCCAACTGCAGAGTTGCATGTATATAACGCTTGTGACCCCTTGCCCTTGGATGTGTGGGTAATGCAGGGCCGGCCCGAGCTTCATTTTTTTGGTAAGCAAATATACATTTTGGTGTCCCTTGATGGGATAAACTTTTAAAAGGAACAGTGCATGCATAAGATGCGCACCATAAAAAAAAAGCGTGGTCTCATAAAGAAAGGGTGTGGCTACACAGTAGTACCCCTCCAAGGGTACATAGAGATATTGGGTGACAGGGAGATAGTGGGTGACTGGGGAGGCAGAAGTGACAGAGGGATAGGTGACTGGGGAGGCAGGGATGATGGAGATAGTAAGTGACTGGGAAGGCAGGGGTGACAGGGAGACAGTGGGTGACTGGGGAAGCAGGGATGACAGAAATAATGGGTGACTGGGGAAACAGGGGTAACAGGGAGATGGGTGACTGGGGAGGCAGGAATGACGGAGATAGTGGATGACAGGGGAAACATGTGTAACAGGGAGATGGGTGACTGGGGAGGCAGGAGTGACAGGGAGATGGGTGACTGGGGAGGCAGGGTTGACAGGGAGACAGTGGGTGACTTGGGAGGCAGGGATGACGGAAATAGTGGGTGACTGAAGAAACGGGTGACGGGGAGATGGGTGACTGGGGAGGCAGGGGTGACGGAGATAGTGGATGACAGGGGAAACAGGGGTGACAGGGAGATGGGTGACTGCGGAGGCAGGGGTGACACGGAGATGGGTGACTGGGGAGGCAATGATGACTGAGATAGTAGGTGACTGGGGAGGCAGGATTGACAGGGGGATAGGTAACTGGGGAGGCAGGGATGACGGAGATAGTGGGTGACTGAGGAGGCATGGGAGACAGGGAGATAGTATCTGACTGCGGAGGCACAGGTGACAGAGAGATAGTATGTGACTGGGGAGGCTGGCGTGACATGAACACCATAATGTAACAGTCCCATACTCATTAGACTGACCCAGCAGCACCAGGGGCGTAAGTTCACAGCAGGCACCCAGAGGCAAAATAGACGCGCCCCCACTCTCGTACCTGCGTAGAAACTCTCATGCAGCACCTGTATAACAACTACACCCCCACTCAGTACAAATATATTCTTAACAAGAGAAGACATTCAGCAGCAGCAGCTCCTCAGTCAGGATGTGTTGTCTGTAGTTGGCGAAGTTTCTAATGATTGACAGGCTAGGGCTCCAAGCTGAGGGTAGGACCCCTGGAGAGGGCAGGGGCGGCCACCACACTACTTGTATGCATTGGGCATCAATACTGTGCGGTGTAGGGAGATGTGTGGAGTGTAATCAGGACTGCAGCCATCAATCATTTTGTGTTCCCAGGTAACAGTAAACATCAGAGAGTGCCTGTCTGAAGTGTGTTTTGGCCACTCCTCACTCACCTGCAGGCACACTCCTTGTTCAATCCCTCTACCCAGGCAGCCAGTGCGGCCAGTGTGTGCGTGTACATTGAGCCAGCGCAGGCTGCCTGTCACCGGTGTGCAACTACAGCACAACTTGCCTAGCAGCCGATCTGGCCGTAATACAAATGACAGAGCAGCTGGTTCTGCAGTTGCTACCAACACCGCCATCAGGATCCCGATGGTGACCTCACTGCAATGGTCCTCCCACCGGCCCTGCTCCTCAATGACAGCTGGTGCTAGTAGCAACACTGAGGCGAGGCATCCCCATGTGTAGAAAGCATTCCGTGTAGGCTGAGGGCAGGGCCAGGCTGTTGGTGCACTCATCACTATGGCGCCTTACTCAGCCACGTACTCGTTGTATTAGTTGGGCCGGCCCTGCAGTAACGAGTAGTGAGGCAAGCTAAGCATGCCAATTTAAGATGCGTTTTATTTTTGCCTTGTATTTTGGATCTTGAAATAGGTTCCATACGAGAGGTTATAGCTGCACCTACGTAAGACAGGTGCCAGTATTAGGGATAAGTATTACACCTTTGCTCTAGACCCATTTATGAGCGATTTTTGCACTGCTGCGATCAGATAGTCGCCGCCTACAAGGGGAGTGTATTTTAGCTGTGTAAGTGTGCAAACGCATGTGTAGCAGAACTGTACAAACAGATCTTGTGCAGTCTCTGCACAGCGCAGGACTTACTCGGCCGCTGCGATCACATCAGCCTGTCCGGGACCGGAATTGACGTCAGGAACCCTTCCTGCAAATGCTTGGACACGCCTGCGTTTTTCCAACCACTCCCTGAAAACGGTCATTTGTCACCCACAAATGCCCTCTTCCTGTCAATCTCCTTCTGAACACCCGTGCAAATGGATTCTTCGCACAAACCCATCGCTAAGCGGCGATCCGCTTTGTATCCGTGCAACGCACTTGCGCATTGCAGTGCATACGCATGCGCAGTTTAGACCTGATCGCCCACTGTGTGAAAACGCAGCCTAGTGATCAGGACTGAATTACCCCTAAGTTTGAGGTTGCACGGATTGAAAAACTGAAATTCCAGAACTTTCAAGTTGGACACAATAAAATGGCTGCAGAAGGGTTGTGTAAGAGAGAGGACCAATCAGAAGCCACAATCTCTGCAAAACGAAAAAGGTTTTGTATAGCCTACATATACCCATTTATTGTTAGTCTGTCTCCTTTACGAATTGCTAGACATAAAGACTGTTTTATGAGAGGCAGCCACAGTTTTATGCACCTGTGCAGTAGAGCCAGGGAAGAGGGGAAGAAGGGTCCTTGTACTGCATTTGGTTGACGGTAGATATAAGAACTCAAAAATGATCATGATGACCATAACAGCATGGACATTTCTAGAGAGGAGGAGGCCCATGTGCAGACTCCATCTGGGCCCCCTCCTGTCAAGCAGGCAGCGATGTAGACCCTGGGTACTAGCGTCACTATGGGACCCTAGCACTGTCCCAAAGTCTACTGTACATGCGCAGGTCTCTGGGAAAATGGTGCAGCGCCCATTTTCTCAGTGATTTTCTAATTGCGCATGCATAAAACCAGAGCCTGGCACACAGCGCAGTCGCCCTGAGGGAGCAACTGGCCACATCCCCATGACTTTAATCAGCGGCATTGTAATGAGTCAAACTGACTCATTACAAGCTGCCTGAGAGAGGAGAGTAGCAGCAGCTCTGGAGGCAGGGGTGAAGGAGGAGGAGGGAGGGGGACTCGGGAGCCACAGCAGAACACTGTAATTGGTAGCGGCGTCGCTGCAGCTGTCCCTCTCCTTCCACATAGGCTGGCTGCCACCGTTGTGAATACTGGGATGCGCTTCCCTCATCCCAGCATTCACAGCGGCAGAGGCCAGCCAATGTGGAAGGAGAGGGACAGCTGCATGCGGTGCCGCCACCAATTACAGTGTGCTGCTGTGGCTTCCGATTCCCCGTCCCTCCTCCTCCTCTGCCCGGGATCTGCCAGCAGCTGCTGCACCGAGGAGCCTGACTGCCTGAGCCAGCAGAGATACAGTAAGTATCACCTATTCTATCTGTGTCTGTCTGTCTGTCTGTCTTTCTATCTATCTACAGATGTGTCCACTTACATCTTTGCTTTTTTACAAATTTGGCACAACATGCAAATCACGGCTAAGCTGTTTTTCACAAGTAGCGAGTGGATGAATTTTCAAATTTTTGTTTGCCATAATAGAATATGTATAAAGTAACATATTAAAGAAGCAAATTAAGACAAATGACAAGGCATGGCTAAATCTCTGAGTCTATGGCATGCAAAACTGTGCCATACATGGCGGGATATAGCAAAAATGTATGTGGACACATCTGTATCTATCTATCTATCTATCTATCTATCTATCTATCTATCTATCTATCTGTCTGTTTGTCTATCTATCAGTGACGTGCAGTGGGGTGAGGCAGAGCCTTTCCTGTCATACTTACGTTTGTGCCAGTTTTGACTATGTAACGTATATGATAAATACAAAGAATATGTTAGAAATATCTCCTTTGCATTATTCTAATAATTTTTATAGTCAAAACTCTGGAGTAAAAAGTCTATGGCAGGTTGTCACTGGCCTAGACTGAGGGTGTTGTGAACTCGGGGATTCTTCCGATGGTTGGGAAGAGGAACCACAACGGAGCTGGAAAATGGGAGGCCTAATATAGGATTTCCTCATACAGGACGCTGACAGTGGAGTTTGATGAAAAATTGAAGAATTTTATTGTAGGGAAACAACTTAAAGTCAAATGACAAAAAGGGGTAAATGAGAGAAATGTCCAGACCCACTGAAGAGTTTTATGGGCAGGATTAGAGATGCTGGTAACTGAAGAAACTGTGGGAGATGTTTAAAAGTCACTGATAACTTATAAATGATGTTAAAGGCACGGATGGATAGAGAACTTGTGAGCGGTGACAGAGACGCTGATGATGTGAATAACTGAAGTGCAGGGGTTTTGAACGCTGTTAATTTATAGAACTTGAGAACGGTGACTGAGACGCTGATGATGTGAGGAACTGAAGTGCAGGGGTTTTAGACGCTGTTAAGTTGTAGAATTTGAGAACAGTGACTGAGACGCTGATGATGTGAGGAACTGAAGTGCAGGGGTTTTAGACGCTGCTAAGTTGTAGAACTTGAGAACGGTGACTGAGACGCTGATGATGTGAGGAACTGAAGTGCAGGGTTTTTAGACGCTGCTAAGTTGTGGAACTTGAGAACGGTGACTGAGACACTGATGATGTGAGGAACTGAAGTGCAGGGGTTTTAGACGCTGTTAAATTGTAGAACTTGAGAACGGTGACTGAGACGCTGATGATGTGAGGAACTGAAGTGCAGGGGTTTTAGACGCTGTTAAGTTGTAGAACTTGAGAACGGTGACTGAACCGCAGAGAGATATACCGGCTGCTGAGTACACTGGAACCGGTGCAGCGAACTGGCAGACTGTAAATGCCGGAGACACTGGAGTACAAATGCAGGGATCCTTGTCGGGAACAAGAGCGCTGGCATCTACGTCAGGGAAAGACGATACTCAGGCACTGAGGCTCCGTCCGGCGTCTGACTTTGAATTCCCCGCCACCGCTGGATTGGCGGAGCAGTCTGATGACGTCACCTGCCCCCCGTCCACGTGAAGCCGGGTGTCATGGCGGCGCCCATGCCCCGGAGAACCGCAGGGAGCCGCGTCAGCCAGACGCTGGAGCCCGCGGCCCACCGAAGGCAGAGGCCGCAACACCGACCAGCAGACACGCAGGGGTAAGCGCGGCGAACGCCGCCTCTGGTGTGTGACACAGGTGAGGCAGTGCCTCACCTACCTATCTTTTCCGCTCATCTCTGATCAAAACTCACCAAATTTCCAGGAATTTATACTGCTGAGCCTGTGTATAATGCCCAGATGTACCCTTTGACTCATATATTGTGTGTAAATCTGGCTCTGGGGCAGTGGCGGATCTAGACTTAACTTTTAGGGGGGGCGGTTTAAGAAATATGACTCCTCACCCTAATCATAGCCCCTCCCACTTAGTAATGCCCTTCCCCTTCGCTTCTAAAATTTCCTATTGTTGCCATTATTAATAAAATGTTGCCAGTTAGTGGAGAGAACCCTGCGCACTGGTGATACAGACTGGCGAATCGCCATTCCTTCCATCAGGGGTGGTAGAGGCTAAGACAGTAGGGCAATTTAAACATGCATGGGATAGACATAAGGATATTCTTACAAAGAAATAAGGATCAGATAAGGTTAGAGATCAAAATAATGTAAAAAAAAGGGGCAGACTAGATGGGCCAAGTGGTTCTTATCTGCCGATAAATTCTGTTTCTACAGCACACAGAATGAGCCGAAATTCACATTATAGCACACTGTATGAGCTGAAATTCACATTGTAGCACACAGTATGAACCGAAATTCACATTATAGCACAATGAATGAGCCGAAATTCACATTGTAGCACACTGAATGAGCCGAAATTCACATTATAGCACACTGTATGAGCTGAAATTCACATTATAGCACACTGAATGAGCTGAAATTCACATTACAGCACACTGGATGAGCCGAAATTCACATTACAGCACACTGTATGAGCCGAAATTCACATTACAGCACGTAGAATGAGCCGAAATTCACATTACAGTACACTGAATGAGTCAAAATAATGCAGGCACTGGGTGCAAGGGGAATCCTACCCCCTAATTAACTTACACTGGGGCAGCGAGGAAAAAAAACACAGGGGAGCCTGCCCCTTTCTTTACTCCGAGTATTGTAGCATAAGGGCTTAATCAGTATCTTACCCCAAGCTGCGGGCCTGCGGATCTTTGTCCCATGTCTCACTGTCTGAGGTCCGCTTCTGAACTGGAGGTCCTCTGCCAGATCAGTCATGTGTCCCGCCACTCCACTCAAATGGCCATCGAGCTGTCCCTGTCTTGGAGAGACATGGCACACAGACACTTTAGCTAGGAGGAGGAGGGGGGGGGGAGACGTGGAACACACACACTTTAGCTAGGAGGGGGGACATATCATACACTTTAGTTAGGAGAAGAGGGGCAGAAATGGCACACAGACACTTTAGCTAGGAGCGTAGGGGGGAGACATGGAACACAGACACTTTAGCTAGGAGGGGAGACATGGCATACACATACTTTAGCTAGGAGGAGAAGGGGGTGTGGAAGATATGACACACACACAGACACACACACACACACACACACACACACACACACACACACACACACTTTAGCTTGGAGGGGAGGAGACATGGCATACACTGACACCTACTCATATTTTGTCCGCAGCAGCATCGGGATGGAGGCCGGGTCGCGCCGCGGTGTTGGGAACGGAGAGCGGTACAGCGCGGCAGGGGACGGGGAGAGAGAGAGAGTCCTGACGCGCGTACAGGGAGGAGGGGGCGTGGTCAGAACAGAGGCCGCTGTATGCGCGTCAGGACGCTCTCTCTCTCTCCCCTTCCCCCGCCGCGCTGCACCGCTCTCCACCCCGTTCCCAACACCGCAGCGGGACCCGGCCTCCATCCCGGTGCCAGTATGTGTAGGGGGGGGGCCTTCGCCCTTATCGCCCCCCGCTAAATCCGCCACTGCTCTGGGGCCAGCTAGTGCCACCTGAGCAATTTAGCTCACCGCACGTCCCTGCTGTCTGTCTGTCTGTCTTTCTGTCTGTCTGTCTATTCTGTCTGTCTGCCGTAATGTGCAAAAAGTAGAGATGTGCGGCGGGCACTTTTCGTGTTTTGGTTTTGGTTCTAATTCCCCGCTCATGTTTTGGTTTTGGATTGGTTTTGCCAAAACCACCCATTCGTGTTTTGGTTTTGGATCTGGATGATTTTTGGGAAAAAAATCATAAAAACTTCTAAAATCACAGAATTTGGGGGTAATTTTGATCCTACTGTATTTTTAACCTCAATAACATTAATTACCACTCATTTTTAGTCTATTCTGAACACCTCACACCTCAGAATATTGTTTTTAGGCCAACAGGTTGCACCGAGGTGGCTGTATGACTATGGCACTGCAGTGGCAGACAGGATGGCAGATTAAAGAATAGGCCCCAAACAGCACATCATGCAAAGAAGAAAAAGAATTGCAATGAGGTTGCTGTATGACTAAGCTAAGCAACAAGTGTGCGGCACAAACACCTGGCCCATCTAGGAGTGGCACTGCAGTGGCAGACAGGATGGCACTTAAAAAAACTAGGCCCCAAACAGCACATCATGCAAAGAAGAAAAAGAGGTACAATGAGGTAGCTGTATGACTAAGCTAAGCTCCAGCCATAATTGGACTCCACCTAAGGCTGATGCTACATCATGGGGTCTTTGCTTCAACATATCCGGTAAACCCATTGCATACCTAGTGACTGTTTACACGGGAAAGTGTCCTAGCCAAGTTTCCTGAACTATACAGGAGTACAGAAGTGGAACTTCTCTTGTATTGCAATATACATATACATCTCTATTGGTGGCAATAATCCATGTTCTGTTTATTATTTTTGCATCTGCATTTTTTAGAGAAGGGATTTTATTCTGTTAGTTATTTAAGATAATAAAATCAGATTATTTTTTTAAACCAACCGTCCATTCATTATTTATGTAATTCAGCCAGCGCTGGTATAACCACCTGTTTTCTTGTTAAGCGACACACACAATTGGCCCATCTAGGAGTGGCACTGCAGTGTCAGACAGGAGGACAGATATAAAAAAAAGGCCCCAAACAGCAAATCATGCAAAGATGAAAAAGAGGTGCAATGAGGTAGCTGTATGACTAAGCTAAGCGACACAAACAATTGGCCCATCTAGGAGCGGCACTGCAGTCTCAGACAGGATGGCACTTAAAAAAAAATATTACCCAAACAGCACATCATGCCAAGAAGTAAAAGAGGGCAATGAGGTAGCTGTATGACTAAGCTAAGTGACACAAGTGTGCGGCACAAACACCTGGCCCATCTAGGGTTGGCACTGCATCCCACTGCACTAATGGCAGATACCGGATGCACGTCTAACACCAGCATAGTTGTTATGACCTCAGTAATCTGCTTTGCAACATGGTATATATATGTATATATATATATATATATACAGAACGGTACGACCCGGCACTCAGTAATCTATATGCATGTACCTTGCTGCTGGTGCCCTCCCTCTGGGTGTGAGCCCAGACACATAGAATAACAGAAGGGCGGCACTCAGAGACTTTTTAAAGATGAATAAAGTGCAGTGACTTTATTGTGAGCATCAACGTTTCGGGGTCTGCGCCCCGTCGTCAGGATAACATAATGTGTACAAAACAGTGTTTAAATACCTTATCATACAGTGGTTTTCTCCCGCCTGCTTAGACGCCGCTGCCCGGTTTCCGGCCGTGTTCCCAGGTCCCTCAGGAAATGACACATTGAAATGATACATTGATGATATTTTATTCTTTTGGAAGGGCACAGAAGAAGACCTAAAAAAGTTTTGTGAAATTTTAAATACCAATGATTTTAATATTTTGATCACTTTTAATTCCAGTAAGAAGGAATTGTCCTTTCTCGATCTATGTATTTATGTGAAAGATGGGGTATTATAGACTAAAACTCACAGAAAAAACACTGACTCTAACAGCTACATAGACAAGCAGAGTCTACACCATAGGAATTGGCAGGACGGTATACCCTACGGCCAGTTCCTGCGTGTAAGACGTAACTGCACTGAGGATAAAATCTGTGAGGAACAAATGGAAGAAATGGGTGAGCGGTTCTTGGAAAAGGGGTATGAAAGAGTCCAAATAGAAAAGGCAAAAGGAAGGGCCTTAAATATAGAAAGACAAAGCCTCTTGGTTGAAAAAACTAAAGATAAGAGTAATGACCAATTCAACTGGTCTTTTGTAAGTAAATTTAACTCTAATCATAAAGAAATTGAGGCTGTCTTCAAAAGGAATTGGAAAATCTTAAAACAAGACCCTATAATTGGTGCAAAATTACCAGCCAATCCCGTTTTTATATATAGACGAGCCCCATCCCTTAAAGATAAATTAGTTAAGAGCTCGATTGATGACGTAAAAAGGACTAGTATTAGAACGATTGGTTTTCACAGGTGTGGTTTCTGTACAATGTGCAAATTAGTTAAAGGTCCCAGTAAATTGAAGGAATTCTGTGTGAAGGATAAGTCCTATAGTATTAAAGAATTCTTGACTTGTTACACGAAAAACGTGATTTATGGATTGGAGTGCAAATGTGGTCTTGTCTATGTGGGGAAGACCAGTAGAAATTTAAAAGTGAGGTTGGCAGAACACACCTATAACATTAGAAAGGGTTTGATCAGCCACACTGTTTCTTCACATTTTAAAAAGGTCCACAACTCTAACCCAGCCGCTATTAAAGCCTTCTGGGGTATACAGGGAATCGCCCCTTCATGGAGAGATAAAGATGTAGAGATCAGACTTGCAAAGGCGGAGATGAGGTGGATCTACATGTTGAAAACCCTGTCCCCGGGAGGGCTTAACGGGGACTTTGAGCTTAAGTGGTTCCTGTAGATCCTCTCATCTTTTATGGTCCTCCATGATGTCATTCTGCCATTTTTTCCTGTTACATACATGAATTTTATTTATTTAAAATAGTTCAATTTTAATTCTCTGTAGTTATAAATAAATGTGGTGTTGACTTCTCACCTTATATATGAATTATATCCTGTTCATAATATAACTTTAGTGCTGCTATTTCCCCTATGTATGAATATATATATATTTTTTAATATACTAATGTATTTTTTATTATACAAAGGTTTTTAACATATGGTTTTATTTGATATATCTGATTCTTATCTCTCTCTTTTTGCCATATGATGGATATTTAATGGACTTATCACTCAAATGTGACTGGATTACAAAGTTTCTGTTATTAAGAACATTTCTGAAAGTGGAACTGGACTTGAGGATCTTTGTTTCCGCGGGGTTCGGCCGGTGGAACGCATAAGGAACTTCAAGAAGTTGACGCTGGAACGCACCTGACTTCCGGTTCCGGCCACGTGACTTCCGGTCACGGCGGAGACCGGCGTTTTCGGCGGGAGGACGGCCGGCATATGGACCTGATTATGTGATTAGAGTATAGGTATAAATATGTCTGCTAGTGCCACTCACCACCATGCTTCTGAGGAAGGACCAAAAGTGTCCGAAACGCGTTAAGCAGGTGGTGCTAGCTGATCTCTGGACTGCGGGTGGACTGACCTTGGTACTTCGACTTCCCTTGTACCGTTGTGGTGTCTGGGACCTCCGGTGCTTCCCCTTGTGCCATCTTGGGAGGGTAACTAGAAGATATCCAATACCAGCACCCCTTTCTATCCACTGACAGTGGTTACGTGCTTGTTTGTGTATGAATTTTGTGAGTGTTCTATGTTAAATAAATATGTTGTCCCTGTGAAATTGATCTGCACTATGACGTCTTCTTCTTTATTGAGAGAAAGAAGTACTCTGTATCACTGAGGTTGTGTGGACAAGGGATTCGAGAACACGGAGCATACAAAAATCAAGATTTCACTCCTATCTTTTCATAAGGATGCTTATGTAAGGATTAATTTACGGTGTTTTGCGCCTACTTTAAACTGTTCTGTTGTTGCCATTTATATTCTTGGAATTTTGTGTGAAGGTTCCTCTGTTTATTAGTGGGCTGCATTTACATCATAGGCAGCGCATTTGTACAATAACTACTCTATCACTGGACATATGGCAGTATCACCGGACTGGATTTATATGCCAGTACAACTGGAATTATTCGGCAGGATCACTGGATTTATACAGCAGTACCGCTGGACATATACGGCAGTATCAATGGACATATACGGCAGTATCACTGGACATATATACGGCAGTATCACTGGACTGGAATTATACGCCAGTACCACTGGAATTATACGTCAGGATCACTGGAATTATACGACAGGATTACTGGATTTATACGGCAGTACTGCTGGACATATACGGCAGTATCAATGGACATATACGGCAGTATCACTGGACATATACGGCAGTATCATTGGACTGGATTTATACGCCATTACCACTGGAATTATACGGCACGATTACTGGACTTATACACCAGTACCACTGGAATTATACGGCAGGATCACTGGAATTATACAGCAGAATCACTGGAATTATACGGCAGGATCACTGGACATATACGGCAGTACTGCAGGACATATACGGCAGTATCAATGGATTTATACAACAGTATCACTGGACATATAGGGCAGTATCACTGGACATATACAGCAGCACAGGGACCCCACCACTGGACAGATGCAGGAGAACACAGCACCACTGCAATGGACTGGACTTATACAGCAGCACTGGACATATGGCAGCAGAGGACACCACCACTGTGACTGTACAGATGCAGCACAAGACACTACCACTGAGTATGGAGACACATCCTTTCTCTACACTCTCCAATGATGGAGTGAAAATGGCAGGGACGCGTGGCTCCTTATATGGAATCCAAACCCCGCGAGAATCCGACAGCGGGATGATGATGTTTTGCCTCGTTCTGGTTTCCGAGTCAGGCGGGAAAACCTGAGCCTGACTCGGATTCAGGCTCGTGACGTGAAGTCCGGGGGGAGGGGGGGGGTGGGTTAGGTTCTCTGAGAACCGAACCGGCTCATCTCTAGTAAATAGGGGGACTGTCTGCCGTAATGTGTAAAAAGAGGGACTGTCTGCAGTAATGTGTAAAAAAGGGGTATGGCTGGCGTAATGTGTAAAAAGGGGGACTGGCTGCCGTAATGTGTAAAAAGGGGGACACTGTCTGCCGTAATGTATAAAAAGGGGATGCTGTCCGCCGTAATGTGTAAAAGGTGGACTCTGTCTGCCGTAATGTGTAAAAAAGGAACTCTGTCTGCCGCAATGTGTAAAAAGGGTAATCTGTCCGCCGTAATGTGTAAAAGGGGCTCTACCTGGTGTAATGGCGCTACTGTGCGGCGTAATTTGAATAATGGAGACTACAGTGCATCGTAATATGAACTGGTATTATTTTGTGGCCACACCCCTTCCCCATGAAGCCACACCCATATATTATATAAAGGTGGTGTGCGGGGATGCCGTTTCTTGCACACAGTGCTAAAATGTCTAGTTACGGTACTGCGTAAAACTCTGGTAAAATAGTCACCACACTATTTTCCTGCTGATTTCTACTGCTGCTGACACGAGACTCTGGAGGGTATTGGAAAAAATGGGTGCGTTGTGCGACACCCTGGACCCCTGGGGCCTATGCACATACTGCATCCATTATAAATACGCCAGTGGTTAGCAGCATTAATGAATATCTTATGATTGGCTGATTGTGGATGCACTATGACACTAATATGTACTTCTATTGTTGCTCATGCTTATATTACTGTTGTTTCCCAGTATATGAGATGCAGAGGTGCATCTGCTTTATAGAAAGATGGTAAGGTTCCATTTTTAGTTTAATAACAAATGTGTATTTTGCAAGAAAATTGGTTAAAAAGATTGGCGTAGCCATAAATGTACGTCACGTAAAGCTGAATTTAAAATGCATCTACATATTTTTTTTTTATTATCCAATAGTTGCATTTTTATTTTATAATTTTTTTTTCATTGAATTTGCTCAGGGTATGGAGCTGGGGTGGTCTTCTGTATGCCGGCGGTCGGGCTCCCGGCGCTCAGTATACCGGCGCCGGGAGCCCGACAGCCTGCATACCGACACTTATTTTCCCTCGTGGGGGTCCACGACCCCCATAGAGGGAGAATAAAAGTGTGGCGCACGTAGCGCGCCACCGTGCCCGTAGCGTGGCGAGCGAGCCCGCAAGGGGCTCATTTGCGCTCGCCACACTGTCGGTAAGCCGGCGGTCGGGCTCCCGGCGCCTGTATGCTGGTCGCCGGGAGCCCGACCGCCGGCCAGCCGTAGTGAACCCATGGAGCTGAAATGCACAATAGAGATGAGCGCCGGAAATTTTTCGGGTTTTGTGTTTTGGTTTTGGGTTCGGTTCCGCGGCCGTGTTTTGGGTTCGACCGCGTTTTGGCAAAACCTCACCGAATTTTTTTTGTCGGATTCGGGTGTGTTTTGGATTCGGGTGTTTTTTTCAAAAAACACTAAAAAACAGCTTAAATCATAGAATTTGGGGGTCATTTTGATCCCAAAGTATTATTAACCTCAAAAACCATAATTTACACTCATTTTCAGTCTATTCTGAATACCTCACACTTCACAATATTATTTTTAGTCCTAAAATTTGCACCTAGGTCGCTGGATGACTAAGCTAAGCGACCCTAGTGGCCGACACAAACACCGGGCCCATCTAGGAGTGTCACTGCAGTGTCACGCAGGATGTCCCTTCCAAAAAACCCTCCCCAAACAGCACATGACGCAAAGAAAAAAAGAGGCGCAATGAGGTAGCTGTGTGAGTAAGATAAGCGACCCTAGTGGCCGACACAAACACCGGGCCCATCTAGGAGTGTCACTGCAGTGTCACGCAGGATGTCCCTTCCAAAAAACCCTCCCCAAACAGCACATGACGCAAAGAAAAAAAGAGGCGCAATGAGGTAGCTGTGTGAGTAAGATAAGCGACCCTAGTGGCCGACACAAACACCGGGCCCATCTAGGAGTGTCACTGCAGTGTCACGCAGGATGTCCCTTCCAAAAAACCCTCCCCAAACAGCACATGACGCAAAGAAAAAAAGAGGCGCAATGAGGTAGCTGTGTGAGTAAGATAAGCGACCCTAGTGGCCGACACAAACACCGGGCCCATCTAGGAGTGGCACTGCAGTGTCACGCAGGATGTCCCTTCCAAAAAACCCTCCCCAAACAGCACATGACGCAAAGAAAAATTAAAGAAAAAAGAGGTGCAAGATGGAATTGTCCTTGGGCCCTCCCACCCACCCTTATGTTGTATAAACAGGACATGCACACTTTAACCAACCCATCATTTCAGTGACAGGGTCTGCCACACGACTGTGACTGAAATGACGGGTTGGTTTGGACCCCCACCAAAAAAGAAGCAATTAATCTCTCCTTGCACAAACTGGCTCTACAGAGGCAAGATGTCCACCTCATCATCATCCTCCGATATATCACCGTGTACATCCCCCTCCTCACAGATTATCAATTCGTCCCCACTGGAATCCACCATCTCAGCTCCCTGTGTACTTTGTGGAGGCAATTGCTGCTGGTCAATGTCTCCACGGAGGAATTGATTATAATTCATTTTAATGAACATCATCTTCTCCACATTTTCTGGATGTAACCTCGTACGCCGATTGCTGACAAGGTGAGCGGCGGCACTAAACACTCTTTCGGAGTACACACTTGTGGGAGGGCAACTTAGGTAGAATAAAGCCAGTTTGTGCAAGGGCCTCCAAATTGCCTCTTTTTCCTGCCAGTATAAGTACGGACTGTGTGACGTGCCTACTTGGATGCGGTCACTCATATAATCCTCCACCATTCTTTCAATGGTGAGAGAATCATATGCAGTGACAGTAGACGACATGTCCGTAATTGTTGTCAGGTCCTTCAGTCCGGACCAGATGTCAGCATCAGCAGTCGCTCCAGACTGCCCTGCATCACCGCCAGCGGGTGGGCTCGGAATTCTGAGCCTTTTCCTCGCACCCCCAGTTGCGGGAGAATGTGAAGGAGGAGATGTTGACAGGTCGCGTTCCGCTTGACTTGACAATTTTCTCACCAGCAGGTCTTTCAACCCCAGCAGACTTGTGTCTGCCGGAAAGAGAGATCCAAGGTAGGCTTTAAATCTAGGATCGAGCACGGTGGCCAAAATGTAGTGCTCTGATTTCAACAGATTGACCACCCGTGAATCCTTGTTAAGCGAATTAAGGGCTCCATCCACAAGTCCCACATGCCTAGCGGAATCGCTCCGTGTTAGCTCCTCCTTCAATGTCTCTAGCTTCTTCTGCAAAAGCCTGATGAGGGGAATGACCTGACTCAGGCTGGCAGTGTCTGAACTGACTTCACGTGTGGCAAGTTCAAAGGGCATCAGAACCTTGCACAACGTTGAAATCATTCTCCACTGCGCTTGAGACAGGTGCATTCCACCTCCTATATCGTGCTCAATTGTATAGGCTTGAATGGCCTTTTGCTGCTCCTCCAACCTCTGAAGCATATAGAGGGTTGAATTCCACCTCGTTACCACTTCTTGCTTCAGATGATGGCAGGGCAGGTTCAGTAGTTTTTGGTGGTGCTCCAGTCTTCTGTACGTGGTGCCTGTACGCCGAAAGTGTCCCGCAATTCTTCTGGCCACCGACAGCATCTCTTGCACGCCCCTGTCGTTTTTTAAAAAATTCTGCACCACCAAATTCAAGGTATGTGCAAAACATGGGACGTGCTGGAATTTGCCCATATTTAATGCACACACAATATTGCTGGCGTTGTCCGATGCCACAAATCCACAGGAGAGTCCAATTGGGGTAAGCCATTCCGCGATGATCTTCCTCAGTTGCCGTAAGAGGTTTTCAGCTGTGTGCGTATTCTGGAAAGCGGTGATACAAAGCGTAGCCTGCCTAGGAAAGAGTTGGCGTTTGCGAGATGCTGCTACTGGTGCCGCCGCTGCTGTTCTTGCGGCGGGAGTCCATACATCTACCCAGTGGGCTGTCACTGTCATATAGTCCTGACCCTGCCCTGCTCCACTTGTCCACATGTCCGTGGTTAAGTGGACATTGGGTACAACTGCATTTTTTAGGACACTGGTGAGTCTTTTTCTGACGTCCGTGTACATTTTCGGTATCGCCTGCCTAGAGAAGTGGAACCTAGATGGTATTTGGTAACGGGGGCACACTGCCTCAATAAATTGTCTAGTTCCCTGTGAACTAACGGCGGATACCGGACGCACGTCTAACACCAACATAGTTGTCAAGGCCTCAGTTATCTGCTTTGCAGCAGGATGACTGCTGTGATATTTCATCTTCCTCGCAAAGGACTGTTGGACAGTCAATTGCTTACTGGAAGTAGTACAAGTGGGCTTACGACTTCCCCTCTGGGATGACCATCGACTCCCAGCAGCAACAACAGCAGCGCCAGCAGCAGTAGGCGTTACACGCAAGGATGCATCGGAGGAATCCCAGGCAGGAGAGGAATCGTCAGAATTGCCAGTGACATGGCCTGCAGGACTATTGGCATTCCTGGGGAAGGAGGAAATTGACACTGAGGGAGTTGGTGGGGTGGTTTGCGTGAGCTTGGTTACAAGAGGAAGGGATTTACTGGTCAGTGGACTGCTTCCGCTGTCGCCCAAAGTTTTTGAACTTGTCACTGACTTATTATGAATGCGCTGCAGGTGACGTATAAGGGAGGATGTTCCGAGGTGGTTAACGTCCTTACCCCTACTTATTACAGCTTGACAAAGGCAACACACGGCTTGACACCTGTTGTCCGCTTTTTTGTTGAAATACCTCCACACTGAAGAGCTGATTTTTTTGGTATTTTCACCAGGCATGTCAACGGCCATATTCCTCCCACGGACAACAGGTGTCTCCCCGGGTGCCTGACTTAAACAAACCACCTCACCATCAGAATCCTCCTGGTCAATTTCCTCCCCAGCGCCAGCAACACCCATATCCTCCTCATCCTGGTGTACTTCAACACTGACATCTTCAATCTGACTATCAGGAACTGGACTGCGGGTGCTCATTCCAGCACTTGCAGGGGGCGTGCAAATGGTGGAAGGCGCATGCTCTTCACGTCCAGTGTTGGGAAGGTCAGGCATCGCAACCGACACAATTGGACTCTCCTTGTGGATTTGGGATTTCGAAGAACGCACAGTTCTTTGCGGTGCTTTTGCCAGCTTGAGTCTTTTCAGTTTTCTAGCGAGAGGCTGAGTGCTTCCATCCTCATGTGAAGCTGAACCACTAGCCATGAACATAGGCCAGGGCCTCAGCCGTTCCTTGCCACTCCGTGTGGTAAATGGCATATTGGCAAGTTTACGCTTCTCCTCCGACAATTTTATTTTAGGTTTTGGAGTCCTTTTTTTACTGATATTTGGTGTTTTGGATTTGACATGCTCTGTACTATGACATTGGGCATCGGCCTTGGCAGACGACGTTGCTGGCATTTCATCGTCTTGGCCATGACTAGTGGCAGCAGCTTCAGCACGAGGTGGAAGTGGATCTTGATCTTTCCCTAATTTTGGAACCTCAACATTTTTGTTCTCCATATTTTAATAGGCACAACTAAAAGGCACCTCAGGTAAACAATGGAGATGGATGGATACTAGTATACTTATGGATGGACTGCCGAGTGCCGACACAGAGGTAGCTACAGCCGTGGACTAGCGTACTGTGTCTGCTGCTAATATAGACTGGATGATTGATAATGAGATGAAATCAATATATATATGTATGTATATATAATATCACTAGTACTGCAGCCGGACAGGTAGATAATATATTTATTAGGTAATGATGACTGATGACGGACCTGCTGGACACTGTCAGCTCAGCAGCACCGCAGACTGCTACAGTAAGCTACTATACTCTATAGTAGTATGTACAAAGAAGAAAGAAAAAAAAAAAACCACGGGTAGGTGGTATACAATTATGGATGGACTGCCGAGTGCCGACACAGAGGTAGCTACAGCCGTGGACTAACGTACTGTGTCTGCTGCTAATATAGACTGGATGATTGATAATTAGATGAAATCAATATATATATGTATGTATATATAATATCACTAGTACTGCAGCCGGACAGGTAGATAATATATTTATTAGGTAATGATGACTGATGACGGACCTGCTGGACACTGTCAGCTCAGCAGCACCGCAGACTGCTACTGTAAGCTACTATACTATAGTAGTATGTACAAAGAAGAAAGAAAAAAAAAAAACACGGGTAGGTGGTATACAATTATGGATGGACTGCTGAGTGCCGACACAGAGGTAGCTACAGCCGTGGACTAACGTACTTTGTCTGCTACTAATATAGACTGGATGATTGATAATGAGATGAAATCAATATATATATGTATGTATATATAATATCACTAGTACTGCAGCCGGACAGGTAGATAATATATTTATTAGGTAATGATGACTGATGACGGACCTGCTGACACTGTCAGCTCAGCAGCACCGCAGACTGCTACAGTAAGCTACTATACTATAGTAGTATGTACAAAGAAGAAAGAAAAAAAAAAACCACGGGTAGGTGGTATACAATTATGGATGGACTGCCGAGTGCCGACACAGAGGTAGCTACAGCCGTGGACTAACGTACTGTGTCTGCTGCTAATATAGACTGGATGATTGATAATGAGATGAAATCAATATATATATGTATGTATATATAATATCACTAGTACTGCAGCCGGACAGGTAGATAATATATTTATTAGGTAATGATGACTGATGACGGACCTGCTGGACACTGTCAGCTCAGCAGCACCGCAGACTGCTACAGTAAGCTACTATACTATAGTAGTATGTACAAAGAAGAAAGAAAAAAAAAAACCACGGGTAGGTGGTATACAATTATGGATGGACTGCCGAGTGCCGACACAGAGGTAGCTACAGCCGTGGACTAACGTACTGTGTCTGCTGCTAATATAGACTGGATGATTGATAATGAGATGAAATCAATATATATATGTATGTATATATAATATCACTAGTACTGCAGCCGGACAGGTAGATAATATGTTTATTAGGTAATGATGACTGATGACAGACCTGCTGGACACTGTCAGCTCAGCAGCACCGCAGACTGCTACAGTAAGCTACTATACTCTATAGTAGTATGTACAAAGAAAAAAAAAAAAAACACGGGTAGGTAGTATACAATTATGGATGGACTGCCGAGTGCCGACACAGAGGTAGCTACAGCCGTGGACTAACGTACTGTGTCTGCTGCTAATATAGACTGGATGATTGATAATTAGATGAAATCAATATATATATGTATGTATATATAATATCACTAGTACTGCAGCCGGACAGGTAGATAATATATTTATTAGGTAATGATGACTGATGACGGACCTGCTGGACACTGTCAGCTCAGCAGCACCGCAGACTGCTACAGTAAGCTACTATACTATAGTAGTATGTACAAAGAAGAAAGAAAAAAAAAACCACGGGTAGGTGGTATACAATTATGGATGGACTGCTGAGTGCCGACACAGAGGTAGCTACAGCCGTGGACTAACGTACTGTGTCTGCTGCTAATATAGACTGGATGATTGATAATGAGATGAAATCAATATATATATGTATGTATATATAATATCACTAGTACTGCAGCCGGACAGGTAGATAATATATTTATTAGGTAATGATGACTGATGACAGACCTGCTGGACACTGTCAGCTCAGCAGCACCGCAGACTGCTACAGTAAGCTACTATACTATAGTAGTATGTACAAAGAAGAAAGAAAAAAAAAAACACGGGTAGGTGGTATACAATTATGGATGGACTGCTGAGTGCCGACACAGAGGTAGCTACAGCCGTGGACTAACGTACTGTGTCTGCTGCTAATATAGACTGGATGATTGATAATGAGATGAAATCAATATATATATGTATGTATATATAATATCACTAGTACTGCAGCCGGACAGGTAGATAATATATTTATTAGGTAATGATGACTGATGACGGACCTGCTGGACACTGTCAGCTCAGCAGCACCGCAGACTGCTACAGTAAGCTACTATACTCTATAGTAGTATGTACAAAGAAGAAAGAAAAAAAAAAAACACGGGTAGGTGGTATACAATTATGGATGGACTGCCGAGTGCCGACACAGAGGTAGCTACAGCCGTGGACTAACGTACTGTGTCTGCTGCTAATATAGACTGGATGATTGATAATGAGATGAAATCAATATATATATGTATGTATATATAATATCACTAGTACTGCAGCCGGACAGGTAGATAATATATTTATTAGGTAATGATGACTGATGACGGACCTACTGGACACTGTCAGCTCAGCAGCACCGCAGACTGCTACAGTAAGCTACTATACTATAGTAGTATGTACAAAGAAGAACGAAAAAAAAAAACCACGGGTAGGTGGTATACAATTATGGATGGACTGCTGAGTGCCGACACAGAGGTAGCTACAGCCGTGGACTAACGTACTGTGTCTGCTGCTAATATAGACTGGATGATTGATAATGAGATGAAATCAATATATATATGTATGTATATATAATATCACTAGTACTGCAGCCGGACAGGTAGATAATATATTTATTAGGTAATGATGACTGATGACGGACCTGCTGGACACTGTCAGCTCAGCAGCACCGCAGACTGCTACAGTAAGCTACTATACTCTATAGTAGTATGTACAAAGAAGAAAGAAAAAAAAAAAACCACGGGTAGGTGGTATACAATTATGGATGGACTGCCGAGTGCCGACACAGAGGTAGCTACAGCCGTGGACTAACGTACTGTGTCTGCTGCTAATATAGAGTCTAGACTGGATGATAAATTATTGATAATGAGATGAAATCAATATAATATCACTAGTACTGCAGCCGGACAGGTACTATATATATTTATTATGTAATGACTGATGACGGACCTGCTGGACACTGTCAGGTCAGCACAGCACCGCAGACTGCTACAGTAAGCTACTATAGTAGTATGTATAAAGAAGAATGAAAAAAAAAAAAAAAACCACGGGTAGGTGGTATACAATATTATATATATATATATATATATTATATACAATTATATATATATATATATATATATTAAACTGGTGGTGATTGATTATTAAACTGGTGGTCACTTCAGGACAGGTCACGTTGCAACTTGCAACTAGTACTCCGAGGCCTAAGCAGACAATCACAAAATATATTATTATACTGGTGGTCAGTGTGGTCACAACAATGGCAGTGTGGCACTGACTCTGGCAGCAAAAGTGTGCACTGTACGTTATATGTACTCCTGAGTCCTGCTCTCAGACTCTAACTGCTCCCCACTGTCAGTGTCTCCCCCACAAGTCAGATAATACACTTACAGTCACACTATCTAATCTATAAATATCACTTCAGCAAGTAGTATAGTAGTATACAGTAGTACTCCTCCTAATAATGCTCCCCGAAAATACTGTGTCTCTCTCTTCTCTAAACGGAGAGAACGCCAGCCACGTCCTCTCCCTATGACTCTCAATGCACGTGTGAAAATGGCGGCGACGCGCGGCTCCTTATATAGAATCCGAGTCTCGCGATAGAATCCGAGCCTCGCGAGAATCCGACAGCGTGATGATGACGTTCGGGCGCGCTCGGGTTAGCCGAGCAAGGCGGGAAGATCCGAGCCTGCTCGGACCCGTGTAAAAAACCTGAAGTTCGGGCGGGTTCGGATTCAGAGGAACCGAACCCGCTCATCTCTAATGCACAAGCCATCTCCTCATTTACATGACATTCGCTGCTTACTCTGTATAGCAACTGTATATGTGACAATAAATAGGAAGACAGTGTCAGGCATGCAGGAGATAAATGCTCTTCTACACCTCCTCTAAATTATACAAGTTTGATTTGTTTCCTTAGTATGATAATGTTGTGACTACAAATACTGAGCAAATAAATCAACTGCCAGAAGCGCACGATTATATTACATTTTTACTGGCAATCTATATAAGCCTAGCAGATAGAATGGAGTTATATACATTATTTAAATTTCCCTTTGCATACTCATGCATGTTTTATTATACATAATCAATGCCTAATTTTTAAACACAGTGCATAATAATACAGTTAAAAAGTCAATATAATAGATATTTTAAAAATAATATAATTAGCAATATATTTTGTACAGACACAAATATATATATTCAAAATCTCTGACATGCCATGCCCTCCCCCTTCCCCGGCAGACGTGCAAAAGCATCGGACAGCGAAGGCTGTTTTTCACCGCAGCAGCTGCGTGTGATGTCACGCAGCCACCGCAGCCTGCCTCGCAAACAGTCCGGACGCACCTGTTTTGTCCAGACCGTGCCATCACAACACCGCCGACACGCCCCCTCCCGCCCCACGACCTCCTCTGCCTGTCAATCAAGCAGAGGCGATCATACAAGCAAGATGTGTTCGCATCTCACTATGTGCACAGTAGCACCAAGGATGTAGAGATGGTCGCAAGAATGTCAGAGGTAATGAACATTCTGGAAGGCCTTGCACATCAAATAAATCAAAAGTGAATTTATTTATACCGACATCTTGGAACAAATTCAAGCAGATTCGCATTATATAGTTATTTACCTGTGATGACACATGGATCTTCCAGTGCAATCCCGACGAAACGCCAGGGCTTGCCCTGGAAAACATCATCACCAAGAGTGAAGAAAGTACGTCAAAGCAAATCCAAAATCAAAGCTGTTAATTGTTTTCTTTGATATCAAGAGTGTTATTTTGGAAGAATAGGTACCAGATGGTGCAACAATGAATCAACATTACCATAAAAATATTCTAGCAACTTTGCGGTAAAGAATCAAAAGAAAGAGGCGAGAGTTTTGGAAAATGGATTTATCCTCCACCAGGACAATACTCTCCCTGTGAAGCAGTTCTTGGCCTAGAAACAGATTGCAGGGCTAGAACACCCTCCATACTTGCCAGACCTAGCACTGTGTGACTCCTTTCTTTCCCCTAAAATCAAATCTGTACTCAAGGGAATCTGTTTTGCATCATTTATTGATGTAAAGAAGAAAACAATGTCACTGTTGAGATAGTTAACAGATATTGAGCTACAGCACGTCTTTGACCAATGGAAAACACGAATGCTGTGGTGTGTGGATGCAGAAGGGCACTACATAGAAGTAGAACAGAGTTCAAATGTACTTAATATAATTAAGCATAGATTATAGTATCAGTATCATTATTTAATAGCCACATCACTTTGTTATACAAAAGCATGACAGGAAGGCAATCATAGGACCTTATTCAGAGATCCACGCAGATCGCTGAATACGCAGCCATATCTGCGCCCATCTCCTCACAAGCTGGGCACACCCAGCACAGGACAGGGCTGCCCAACATGTGTGAGGCTGCCTCCCGATGCGTCTGCAATTAGATTGCAGATGCATCAGAGCTAAGGTTGACCCCTGGCAGCACAGCCATTTTTTTAATCGGAGCAGCTGCATGTGACGTCACGCAAAATAGTCCTGGTCCACCCCCGTTCGGCTCGCGACCCCCCACCCCCAAGCCTCATTGCCGTACCATGAACGCCTGCTGCTGTCAATCACAATGCAGTCACATCCATAGGGCATGCAACGCAATGTGTGGGGCAGTGCAGCTGAGATGCGGCCACTGCCCCACATGTGCAATTTGCCTCCATTGGCAAACTGCGCTGTGGGCCACACCAGCGGCCGGGTCTGAATGACCCTCATAGTCAGGGTCGGTTCTAGACCTTGTGGCGCACAGGGCAAAAATTTCCTGTGGCACCCCCCCCCAGGTAAAATACAGTTGGTGCACGCCGAGGGCACCCACCCCAAAACAGGGGCGTGGCTTCTTCATAGGGAAGGGGCGTGGCCTCTTCATAGGGAAGGGGCATGCCCACAGTTATTTCCCTGTACTTGTGCCCCCCTGTAGCTGTGCCCTCAGTAGTTGTGCCCTCAGTAGATGTGCCCCCAGTAGCTGTACCCCCAGCAGCTGTGCCCCCAGTTAATTTTCCCCCAGTAGCTGTTCCCCCTGTAGCAGTGCCCCCTTTAGTAGTGCCCCCTGTAGTTGTGCCACTTGTAGTTGTGCCCCCTGTAGATTTGCCCCCAGTAGCTGTGCCCCTTGTAGTAGTGCCCCCTGTAGCTGTGCCCCCAGTATGTGCCCCCTGTAGTAGCGCCACTTTGAAACCCTAAAAAAACAAAACAATAATTACCAGCCTCGCTTCTGCTTCCGGACCGCTGCTGCTGCTGTCTGCGGGCGCCGGCTCCTCTCTATGGGAGAGACGTCATGATGTCTCTCCCATAGCAGCGCTGCATTGACACTAGGGGTCAATTTTGACCTCTAGCATCAGTCAGCGACGTTGGCTGCAGTGGGTGCACATGGCACCCACTGCAGCCGGGGAGCGGGGAGGGAGGGTGGATTAATAGCAGCTCTTGCCACGGCGGTGCCCTCAGGGTAGCGGCACCCCGGGCAAAACGCCTGCTTGCACGTGGCAAGAGCCGCTACTGCTCATAGTGTAGTACAGTATATACATACCATTTTTGGCTTTCACAAATATATTTAAAATGCGTACTAGATAGAAAATCAAACATGCTTATCTGATATCTTTCCTCTCCATAAAAAGAGGGATCTTCCACTCATTTCTTGAATATGACACTGGATATAAAAAGTAATATATTTTCAAATTATCTGGAACATCAAAACACCTGAGAATATCATAGTGTAATATTTCAAAAACATTCTATAAAATATGGGATTAAAAACTCAAACACATCACAAAATAAATCACAGTAATCCTAGGAAGATGAGACCTTAACCATTCAGTCTGCACTCAATTGAGCTGGAGCGCCCAACTTCCAAGGTTGTGGCACCTGAATTGCTGCATGGAACCATCCAATGCATTTCATTGTAAACAACTTTCTCGGGACTATGGATCATTATGACAATGGTGGTGCTTAAATAGATCTTCTGAAGCACCTTCAGTGTCATAATGAACCATGGCCCTCATTCCGAGTTGATCGGTCGCAAGGCGAATTTAGCAGAGTTACACACGCTAAGCCGCCGCCTACTGGGAGTGAATCTTAGCTTCTTAAAATTGCGACCGATGTATTTGCAATATTGCGATTACTAACAACTTAGCAGTTTCAGAGTAGCTCCAGACTTACTCTGCCTGTGCGATCAGTTCAGTGCTTGTCGTTCCTGGTTGACGTCACAAACACACCCAGCGTTCGCCCAGGCACTCCCACCGTTTCTCCGGCCACTCCTGCGTTTTTTCCGGAAACGGTAGCGTTTTCAGCCACACGCCCCTGAAACGCCGTGTTTCCGCCCAGTAACACCCATTTCCTGTCAATCACATTACGATCGCCGGAGCGAAGAAAAAGCCGTGAGTAAAAATACTTTCTTCATAGTAAAGTTACTTGGCGCAGTCGCAGTGCGAACTTTGCGCATGCGTACTAAGCGGATTTTCACTGCGATGCGATGAAAAAGAACGAGCGAACAACTCGGAATGAGGGCCCATATCCCTGGGGAAGTTTGTTTGTGAGATCCTTTTCAATGGAAATCCATCATGGCCGTCAGTAATATTCTGTGATAAGAAATAAATAAAAATAAGGTGACTGATTGGATCAAACATGCATTCAGATGCCATCTCTTTATACATCTTCATAAGCCTGGCACATTTATGTTAGTAACTCAGTCTTGTCTACACATCTGCAGCAACATTTACAGATTTGTCTTGTTTTGACTCATCTTACCTGCATGTTATTTTATATGCCTTACTCATTAAAAGCCTGTCACAATGATGGACACCAGGGCTGGATTATAGGGGGGAGCAGTAGCTACTCAGCTGCCAGGTTTGTGGAACTCCTGCTGCTGGAAGCTGGGTCTCTGTCATGCTCAGCAGGTGTGTGTGTGTGTGTGTGTGTGTGTGTGTGTGTGTGTGTGTGTGTGTGTGTGTGTGTGTGTGTGTGTGTGTGTGTGTGTGTACCAGTGGTGCAAGTAGAAAAAATGTCTTACGGGTACTGTGTGCGCGCGCCGAAGGCGCGCGCGCAAAAAAATGGGTGTGGCCAAATGCCGCATGGGGCGTGGCCAATGGAAATGGGGGCGTGATACACATATGGGGGAGGGGCAGATACACGTATGACCCCAATAGTGCCAGATACACGTTGCCCCACAGTGCCAGATATACATTGCCCCACAGTGCCAGATACACATTGCCCCACAGTGACAGATATACATTGCCCCACAGTGCCAGATACACATTGACTAACAGTGCCAGATACACATTGCCCCACAGTGCCAGATACAGAAATGCCCCCAGAGTGCCAGATATACATTGCCTCGCAGTGTCAGATACACGTTGCCCCACAGTGCCAGATATACATTGCCCCACAGTGCCAGATACACAAATGCCCCCACTGTGTCAGATATACATTGCCCCCCGTGCCAGATACAGAAATGCCCTTACAGTGCCAGATATGCCCCCAGTGCCAGATATCCCCCAGTGCCAGGTATACATGCCCCCCCAGTGCCAGATATCCCCCAGTGCCAGGTATACATGCCCCCCTGTGCCAGATATCCCCCAGTGCCAGGTATACATGCCCCCCTGTGCAGATACACGTTGCCCCACAGTGCCAGATACACATTGC